>NC_083762.1:52820913-53147444 GCF_963514075.1 Conger conger
ACGCACTCACACACACACACGCACACACTCACACACACACACACACACACACTCACACACACACGCACTCACACACACACACACGCACTCACACACACACTCACACACACACTCACACACACACACACCTACGCACTCTCTCACACACACACACACTCACCCACACGCACTCTCTCACACACACACACACTCACACACACGCACTCACACGCACGCACGCACTCTCACACACCCACTCACACACACGCACTCACACACACACACTCTCACACACACACACACTTGCGCATGCTCGAGCATGCTTGCCCTACTCATATGAACGCCGTGGGGTATTTTTTCATCTGCATTTGACCCATCTTTGTTACCTAGGAGCAGTAGGCAGTCACTGTGCAGCGCCAGGGGGGCAATGTGGGGTTAAGGGCCTTCTGGTTCAGGTGCGTTGTGGGTAACATAGCCTCCTCCTCAGGCGCGCCAGAGCAAGCTGGAGCAGCGGCAGGAGGAGGCGGCCGAGAGGCGGCTGAGGAAGGCGTCCAAAGAGATCCAGCAGATGAGGGGGCAGAGCCAGAAGGAGCCGCTCCCTGTGCAGACCTTCAGGTGGGTGTGCTGAACCCTACCCCAGCCCCTCTGCCTCTTCCTGTTCTTCTCACCCAACCCCACCTTCTTGCCTGTTTCTGCCCCGCCCCATCGCACCAAACCCCACCTTCTTGCCTGTTTCTGCCCCGCCCCATCACACCAAACCCCACCTTCTTGCCTGTTTCTGCCCCGACCCATCGCACCAAGCCCCACCTTCTTGCCTGTTTCTGCCCCGCCCCATCGCACCAAACCCGACCCCCCCCACCCCCCCACCCCCCCACCCTTCATGCCTGTTTCTGCCCCGCCCCATGCCACATAACGCCACCACCTTACCTTTCATGTCGCTTCCTCTTTCTCCCATCCACAAAAAACAAAAGCATGATTATATTTGATGGTGTTTGTAGTAGCATTCCGTAGCCTGTAGCAGTAGCGTTGCAGTGCATGACAACCCACTGTGTGATTGTTCCCACAGAGAGAAGATGGCTTTTTTCACAAGACCAAGATTCAACATACCTCCCCTGCCAGCCGACGACGTGTAAGAGCACCCTAGCTCTGACATCACGTGTTCACAAATGAAGTATTTTGTCTTGTCTTTTTATGTTCCAACTCCATGAAGTAATTGTTACAGAAACTGTAGTTTCACCACTTCATCAGCCAATAAAACAAAGCTATCGACCTATGACGGTCGAGACAAAATCTGTTTGTGGTGTGGATATACTTGTATAGGATATGCACATACAAAATAATTCGTATTGTTTAACTATTGACAGCAATGGCAAGGTTTTATTTTTTTGGGGTTTTTTTTTGTCTTTCAGAAAAAAAATGCTATTTTACAAAAGAAAAAAGTATCTTAGACGTGTACAATTTATTTGATGTTTGTATGCTTACAAAAGGCTGGAAGACGGGAACAAAGTCAGTTTAGACAAATTCACTGTACTGTAACTTATTTTCTAGTGTGCTTTCCTTGAAGGAAATAAATAAAAAAAACTTCCAGCTTTAATTCATATTTTAAGGCTTAAAACAAATAGCACTTCAGTGTTCTGACATACAGTGGAATGGAACATTTGGCTGATTTTGTTCCTGTTACCTGATTCTGAAAAGTTATTTACATCAAAATGTGTCACTTTTTTTAATCCACTTTTATGTGTCATTCTTCTGTTATTGTTATTAATATTAATTATTACTTGTACTTTACAATATAAATATATATGAAACTGTGTATTCAGAACTTTTATTAAATGTCTGTAATGCGGTAACATCTTCAGTGTGTGTCACTGTTGTGAAGATCAACCATTAAACGGTCAAAGCAGTCAGTTGTGGTGTGTGGTTTTTATGGTTTTGTTGTTAAAATGGTGCTGGTCAAAGGCCAGTTTTATATAAGGAAATGTTTTGCTTATCAATTTAATATACATAATTAGACCAACAGGGTGCACTTTACATATTTAATGGATGCCTTTAAAGCTTGTAGAGATGTGCAGTGTAGATACAGTTGAGAAAATGAATTGGTATCCAGGCTAAGAATGCCACTGAACTCAGTGTGAACAAGTGTGGCCTTAGTTTTGATGTTTATTCTCAAACTGTATACTTCATAATCCCAACCTGAATAATATATTTTAAAAGAAAATTAATCTTGTCCATCACCACATTAGGAGAATCCTTCCTCACCCAAATAGCCTCTTAATCTTTTATACCTTTTTAGCTGACCTACCATCAGTCCGGTGCCATCAGGCTGCTATGACTGGACCAGAATACTACTGCCCACCTGGTCTTCAACCTGACTAAATGACACTCCAGTCATCTTTCCCTGGCTCCTAATGGCTGTCTGCATAAAAGTACTTGCCATGGATTGCTAAACTATACTATACTGCACTATGTTACACTATACAGTCAAGCCAGACTGGAAATGTAACAAGCAAATCATTTTTTCACATTAATTTTGGGTTTGTTTTGACAGTGAGTTTGCGTATCACATGAAAGCTGCTAATAACTCACCTCTCTGAATCTGCTGATTGTTCGTTGCTGGCTCTTCAGCAGGGGCATTGGGCTACTTGACATTTTTGTGACATTGTCACTCAAGCTAGCGGTTTCACATTCATTTGACTAGATAGAGTTTTCAACTAAGCTAATGAAGCTCAGATAACTAGCAAGATGAGCATATTGCAACAAGTTATAAACCAGCCATCTCCCTAGCCCGTTTGCTTGGCTATGCTTTTTCCATTTCCATTACATCCAGAGAAGGTGCAATACTTGGCTAGGCATTTTCAGTTTAGCTTGCCTGCACAAACGTGGCAAGAGCTGAGCCATGTGAAGAGAGAGAGTTGCGTCAATGGAAGTTCAAAATGATTGATCATCGTGATTCACGTAGACTTAAGATAGTTCCAGGAAGTTCTTGGTGGGCAATTTGAATGCGTAAATACAGAGGCAGAACTGCAATTTTTGGTAATTGGTAGTCAAAAAATGCATTGATTTACAGTAACCTGATGAACCACTGTTATTAGTAGTAGTGATATAGTAGCATGGCAGATAATTTACTTGCAGTTGTAGTAATGTAATAGAAAAACAACAGACCCAACTGTCATGACATGCATGCTGCTTGTTCTGAGTAATTGACTCATTCATTGAAAGGGGTGTGTTCAAAATAATAGCAGTGTGGAGTAGAGAATTCATTCATTCTGTGAAAAAACAGGTGTCATTAATTGTCCTTTATTAAGTAAGAAGGGAAGCAAATGTTTCACACATTGTTATAAAATATATTTCCTTCTGAATTGCTAAGTAAAATGGGCTGTTCCAATCACCACAGACCTACAAGGCCATCTTGCTGCAGATGGTGTCACTGTGCATCGTTCAACAATACAGCGCACTTTGCACAAGGAAAAGCTGTACGGGAGAGTGATGCGGAAGAAGCCTTTTCTGCGCACACGCCACAAACAGTTGCTTGAGGTATTTGGTCATAGCAAGGGGCATTATGCATGGCGGCGAAAGAACACAGCATTCCAAGAAAAACACTTGCTCCCCACAGTAAAATTTGGTGGAGGTTCCATCATGCTGTGGGGCTGGTGCCGGTACTGGGAATCTTGTTGAAGTTGAGGGTCGCACTCAATATCAGCGGATTCTTGAGAATAATATTCAAGAATCTGTCACAAAGATGAAGTTACGCCGGGGCTGGATATTTCAACAAGACAACGACAAAATCTACTCAGGCATTCATGCAGAGGAATAAGTACAATGTTCTGGAATGGCCATCCCAGTCCCCAGGCTTGAATATCATTGAAAATCTGTGGGATGATTTGAAGCGGCTGTCCTCGGCAACCATCACACCTAACTGAACTGGAGATGTTTTGTAAGGAGGAATGGTCCAAAATACCTTCATCCAGGATCCAGACACTCATTAGAGGCTATAGGAAGCGTCTAGAAGCTGTTATTTGTGATGTTTCTGTTGGGGTGCCCAAATTTATGCACCTGTCTAATTTTGTTTTGATGCATATTGCACATTTTCTGTTAATCCAATAAACCTCATTTCACTACTGAAATATTACTGTCCATCAGTTATTTGATAGATCAAAATTAAGTTGCGGATCCAAACACCCAATGATTTATAAATTAATATAATGGAAATTGTCAGGGGTGCCCAAACTTTTTCATACAACTGTACCTGTTTCTAGGTGCCAGAAGTTGGTTGACTCGATGTAACGCAGATGCAATGCAGTTATCAAAAACAATGGTTATGCAACTAAATATTAGTTCAGTAATTTAAAGTGAAGTTAAATTTTGAAAGATTTCTTCAGTTTACACAGTAAGTTTGAAGAGAAAAATGTTGACACTGCCATTTTTTTAACAGATTAATATTTCCTTTTCTTTGCTTCCTGTAAAAGAATAATGCAGACTTAATCAAATTTCTTAATGCTCTGATTTGGAATTGAATGTGTAATGTTTCTACTACAGTTGAAATATGGAACTAAAAGCTATTAAATTATATTTTATACTTTTATACTTTTATACTTTTTTACTTTTTATGCTATTTATTTGAACACAACTGTTCAATATTTACAGTCCCCTCCAAAAATATTGGAACAGCAAGATAAATTCCTTTGTTTTTGCTATACACTGAAGGCAATTTAGTTTGAGATCAAAAGATATACATGACTTATCTTATCACCTTCTGTATCAGACCACCCATTTTTTAGGTGAGCAAAAGTATTGGAACATGTAACTGACAGGTGTTTCTTGTTGCCCGTATGTGTCCTGTTAGATTGATTGGTTAAACAATAAATAGTTCTGAATGTCTACTCTTGGGCTTTTGCCTTGGGTTTTGCCTGTGAAGACTGCGTTTGTGTTAGAAAAGATAAACCAAGCCATTTTGAAGCTTAGCAAAGAGGGGGTAGCTATATAGAATCATTGGGGATAGCTTGTGCAACAACTTGGAATGTCCTGAAAAAGAAAGAAACCGCTGGTGTACTGGGCAACAGACATCAAAAAGGTTGACAACAGCAGTTGATGACAGAAACATTAAGAGAGCTATGAGGGAAGGGGTGAAGGCATCTCAATCAAACGTTCAAAGAAGACTTAGAGATCAGCAATATAGAGGCTGTACCACAAGATGCAAACCACTTGTCGGTAGTAAGAAATAGAATGTGAGATTACAGTTTGCAAAGAAGTACAGAGATAAGCCAGAAAAGTTCCGGAACAAAGTTTTGTGGACCTCTACCAAAGTGAAGGAAAGGCCAAAGTGTGGAGAAAGAAGGGATCTGCTCATGATCCAAAACATATGAGCTTATCTGTGAAGCATGTTGGTGTGATACCAAAGGTGATATGTTCTAACTAATTTAACACATCTAGGTGTAAATACCAGGAAATAAAAGCTGTCTCGTGTTAACCTTTTTATCTCAACCCCAAATGTATTCAGCGTATTGCAAAAACAAAGGACTTGGCCTTGCTGCTCCAATACTTTTTGAGGGGACTGCACATCATCTGTGCAGTAGTTTGACCTTACATTCTGACTGTACAGTATAATGGAACAGAATGTAGAAGACCATAAATACTTTCAAGATGTTCTAGTCTATATTTTTGTGACATCTGAAAAATGTCACAGGACTGCACAGCACACACAGCGAAATTTCAAAGGATGCAACTTTCTGTATTCGAAGTATGAGAATGGCTTGTCACATAATCATAGTTCGTTAATGTCAGCTTTAAGGCCCGTAGGACATCAACGTGGGAGGGGGTGGTACATTATGTCCCAGTTTAAATATCAGTACTGCTGCTGTCTACATTCCGATTGTTTGCAGAAAGTGAAGCTTGAGGTGTTCCAAGCTTTCATCCATTTTATGACTGAAAAACACCTTGGAGCATGTACATTCTCCAGTTATGAATACAAATAATCATGACATGTCCGTGTTATTCTCTGCCAAAGACAAGTACTTAATCATACACACGCCTTCCCCTGCAGGGAATAATGAACTGTTACTGACATCATTCCCTATACAAAAAAAACCTTTCTTCCACAGGTTTTTGATCTTCAGCACTGGGTAACATTCACATACAGTAGGTTTCAGAATTATTGGCACCCTTGATAAATATGCAGAAAAATACTGCTATTATCATACTCTTTATTTTCCAACATGTGTGAATTGCCTTCAGTGTATAGCAAAAACAAAGGAATTTATCTTGCTATTCTTGCAATTTTTGGAGGGGACTGTAAATATTGTACAGTTATGTTCAAATAAATAGCAGTGCATTAAAAAGAGAGAATAAAGTGCAAATATGTTTTAATAGCTTTTAGTTCTGTATTTCAAATGCAGTGGAAACATTACACATTCAATTCCAAATCAAAGCATTAAGAAAAAAACGTTTCCCCAAAAAATATGTTTCACAATTATTTGCACAAAGATGACAGCCAAGGATATTTTCCTTCCACGGTCACTTAGATCACATTTTTTCCCAATTGATGTGAACATTAACTGAAGCTCCTGACCCATATCTACATGATTACAGTGGTGTGAAAAAGTGTTTGCCCCCTTCCTGATTTCTTATTTTTTTCCCATGTTTGTCACACTTAAATGTTTCAGATCATCAAACAAATTTAAATATTAGTCAAAGACAACACAAGTAAACACAAAATGCAGTTTTTAGGAAGGGGGCAAACACTTTTTCACACCACTGTATATACATTGCTGCCAAAACATTTGGCTGATTAGATTATCGCATGAATAAGTAGGTGTAATAAAGTAAAAATGTTTCTAAAAAAGTGCTTGGTGAGTGTATGTTTGAACATAACATATGGGCGACACTGGCTCAGATGGAAAGAGCAGTTGTCTGCCAGTTGGAGGGTTGCAATAATTACACAACAATTAATTGTCTAATTAAGAAAATGAATGTCATCTTGTACTAACTGTGCCACCATGAATGAAGTTTAATTAAAATCAACTATTGTAAAATCAGGATACATGAATACATAAAATGAAGAGTGAAACGAGTACTAATTTTACAACTGCCTCTATCCCTCAGGTCCTGGAATGATTGCTTGGTGATGTCATGGCATGTGATAAAAATAAGACCTCACTGAGGGCTCTGGAACACCACCTCAGTACCTATGATTGGATCCTTAAAGGCATACTTTGGAAGATTTTCATAGTGAAAATATTATAAAACATTCTCAGTCATTACTATGATTCACTGGCCCTTACTATGATTCATGTGTCTGTGTTCACTTCTGCCCAATACCTCGTATGTCTACTTGTGTTTGTTATTCTAAAAACTCATCAGGCCACTTCTGGGCATGGGCCTTTTTTATTTTTGGACTGTATCTTAAATGCATGTGTCCAATACACTGAACTCATACACTCCAAGAGTATATACAGTATATATAAATACTACACACACAAACAATATAATATATACACACACATGCCTGTTTGCCCTGTGAATTACCAAGCTCTCATCTTCTGGGGGATCACTGATTCTTTCTTTTTTTTTTCAAAATTTAATTTTCTAGTCAGTTGTTCACAGTGCTTTTGAGGAAGGAAACCACAAAAGCAACTGAATATAGTGAGGGACAACAGTGATGCATCACATCCATTTTATTTTACACAAGACGTTGCACAGATCGGAAATAAAGAGATACAGTAATAATCAGGCCAGTCAGGCAGCCATGGTGACAATGCAGTTTTGCAACAAAACAATGAGGAAAGGTCAGAGCATATAGTGGGGCTTTCCAATTTCCAATCATCATCATACGTACAAATCCTTCCCCATTACTGTTATGTGCATAATCACACCTGGGTCAAAAACTGTTTTGGATCCAAATATTTTTCTGCGCTCAACTGATCTTGTCTGGTACACTTGAGCCAACCAAGAGAGCAGGGTTGGCACTTTTTGAGAGTCTTTCATAGGTTCCAATAAACCAGACAAGCTTAGAAAATTTATATTTCTGCATTCTGCTCAAAAAGTAAATTTTCCACGTAAGACATTACTGATATCTGTGATGTGATATAACATGATTTAATGCCCCCAGAAAAAATATCAACTGCCTTCCAGCAGGCTCTGGCCATCAAATATTCATGGGTAAAACACACTTAACTGCCAACACTGTTAGTCATTTTACATCACGGAATGCAATATAGACAAAGTGCCCAGATTAAAGTTTGAAATCTACTGATCACATTTTCACACACACTTGTAAGTGAAGTCCTGCCCTAGATTTGAGAAAATTACAGATTCTTCACACCTGTTTATGCATGTACATTTTATAAACGTACATGCATAAACGTACATGCATAAACGTACATGCATAAACGTACATTATAAACGTACGTATACGTTTTTCCTCAAAATGGCTGTGATGAACATATCTTTAATATCCCTACTAAACTATAGAAGTTCTGCATTCAGATGAAGGGGAAAGCAATATACACAATATTCTATACACAATAATGAGAAACATTCCAGAGATTTTCTTTGGAAAACCATGAACACTCTGGCATTCGTTCCACACTGGACCAATATACATTTGGTCGATTTTGCAGGCAGATACACACATTTACTCATACCGTTTTTCTATTTGAGCGCTGTGAAATCTGCTGATGACTATCACAATCAGCACCACGAACTGAAACACATTCTGACCACCAAATTCAATGTCAGAGCGTTCACCTGAATG
Source organism: Conger conger (assembly GCF_963514075.1). Lineage (NCBI taxonomy): Eukaryota > Metazoa > Chordata > Actinopteri > Anguilliformes > Congridae > Conger > Conger conger. The sequence continues at coordinate 52,829,642 of NC_083762.1, forward strand.
TACTTCTTTCCATCCACACCGCCATCATGATTGTTCAACATGAATGGCCAGTCAGATGGGTGTATAAACTGTGTTGCAATTTTTCCACTTGAAGAGAGAGAAGCAGTCACCCACCTGGAGAATATTGAGCTATTTTTCCACCAGGAGAGGATCAGGCTGTTTCTCCATTTGAAAACATCCAACTAGGACCACGGCATGACCTGAGCATGGAGAGGTGGATGTGTTTGACTGTTTCCATTGCGTATTGTGCTTCAGCAAGATTATGCACGATTTGAAAATGCAGGTTCATTTCATTGGTTGAGTTGAAACTTCCCCCCATTTAAATACATGTACATTACAATTTTAGGTCCTGACATACCAGCCAATGAAGAGGCATGTTGTGTACTGTGCACGTTGAGGACACAACTGAAACAAAGTATCTGGAGGAGAGACAAATCCACAGTTTAGCTCATCTCCACCAAACCAAATGCATTAAATATTTACATAATTACACTTTGAATCCTTTAGTAAAGCCCAGGGTGCATTCTGGGATTGTGGCTGGATTTGAAATCTCTGCCCACGGGTTTTTGAAGAGAGACTGGTCATCAGACACGGCCAGCGTACATCTGTCTGGTAGATGGGGAAACCTAGGCCACTGTGGAACCTCTAGACTGACAGTCTTCGTCCACAGAGCAGCCGTTTCTGCGGTAGCACCCTGGCCCCTACAGAGGGCGCTACAGCGGTATTGAGACGATGGTGGGCAGTTCGCCAATGGGTGGGGGGTTGTACTTCTCCACCCGCATGAGCCGCCGCAGGATGTCGTCCCGGTTCTTGGGCCAGCTGTACACGTGGGTGTTCTGTAGCCAGGTGGGGACATGGCACTGACACACAAGGCAGAGGACAGAATGTCAGAATGTCAGGAGAAATGGTGCCCTGCCCCCAAGAAAACCAACCAGCAGGGCAACTGCTACTGCTACTATTCTTACAGTGTTGTGAGAAATTATTTGCCACTTCCTGATTTCCTCTTTTATTGTATATTTTTCACATTGAACGGTTTCAGGTCTCTTTAAATCAAATCAAATTTATTTCTAAAGCACATTTAAAAACAACCCACGTTGACAAAAGTGCTGTACAAATCAGAGCAGGCAGTAAAAATCATAGTTAAAAATCACAATAAAAAGACTAAAAGCAAAAATACCTACATAAGCATCAATACACACAGCACACAAGTTACAAAATGACAAAACATGGACATAGGCACATTTAAAACCACATCAGGGTCCAAACGCTAAAGAATAAAAGTATGTTTTAAGCTGTGAAGGAATCAATGGAGGGGGCAGATCTGATAGATCTGATCTGATTCCACAGGGGGCGGTAACAGCAAAGGCGCGGTCACCCCTGAAATTAAGTTTAGATCTCGGGACAGCCAGGAACCCCAAGTTAGACGACCTGAGGGACCTGGAGGTGGAATAAGGGGTTAAGAGGTCTGAGATATAGGAGGGGGCCTGCCCATTCTGGACTTTAAAACAAACAGGAAAACCTTAACATGAATTCTGAACCGCACTGGAAGCCAGTGGAGAGAGGCCAGAATAGGGCTAATAATGTCTCTCTTCCGGGTACCCGCCAGGAGCCTGGCAGCAGCTTTCTGGACCAGTTGCAGACAGGACAGGGACGACCGACTGACTAATCCCTGTATATAGGGAATTACAATAGTCTTAAGTGGGAGGATATGAAGGCATGGATGACTTTCTCAAGATCTTTGTAAGAAAAAACTGGCTTACTACTGCATTTACCTGCTTGTCAAACTTGAAGGTGGAGTCAAATATCACACCAAGGTTTCTAACATAGGGTTTGACAAGAGTGGACAGGCTGCCTAGCCTGTTGGAGATCAATTTGATGGAGTCAGGGGGCCTGAATAGGACAACTTGAGTCTTGCGTTCATTCAGCTGAAGGACGTTCTGTGCCATCCAACACTTGATTAAATTAAAATTAGTATTTAAAAAAAAGTTGTCAAGTATCCAAATCACCCCTGTGAAAAAGTAATTGCCCCCATTAGCCATAATAATTGCAGCCAAACCCTTCCTATGTTTTCATTTCAGTCTTTCACATCGCTGTGGAGGAATTTTAGGCCATTCTTCTTTGCGAAACTGCTTCAAATTAGTGTTTGGTTGCAATTATTGCTGCCGAAGGCTGTCCCTGTAATGTTTCTGTATTTGTTCTGTATGTTTTCATGTTTATTCTTGTTTATTATTCATTTTTCATAGTTACCTGGTTTATGTTTTCCATAGTTCTCTATTGTCCTCCCCTGTTATGTCTGCGTCTGAATGTTTACCAGTCTAGTCACTCACCTGTCTGCGTGTCCCACTATTCGGCTGGTTACGGTAGTTGTTCAGGTTTTCAACATTTCTTCTAAAACTCGCGATTCTTACTTCCTGCTTTTTCTTGGTAGTTAAATGTTGTAAAGCACGATTCTTACTAACTACTACTAATCTAGGTTTTGTACAGTACTAATCCAATTAATACACTTACTGTCTGTCTAACTAACTAACTAACAACTTTTATTGGGTAGTTTAGAAATATTCACGTAACTAACTCACTAACGCAATCTCTTAGTATTTCTGCACTGTTCTGTAACTCCGCCTCCCTATCCCTGATTACTCGTTTAGTTTCAGCGAAGTGTTCGCACCTGTCTCTAACTATCACTACATCTTCAAACTTTGCAAATGTCTACTCCCTAATCCGGAGCCGTATGTTTTACATGTTTTGTTTCGTGCATCCAGTCCGCGTTTTCGTCTCCCTCCCGTTATTATGTTATTACCCTATTATGTTTCCCCACCTGTTGTCTATTTGTTTAGCCCACCTTTTTCTCTGCCCCGCCTAGATTGTCACCTTCCCTCTTGTATTTAAACCCCATTCTCAGTATGCTTCTTTGTCAGAACGTTGATCATAGTAAGTGCTGATTTTGTGTAAGCCTTATTATTGAGATTCTTGATAGACACCCCTTTGCCTTGACTTCCGTACCTGCCTTGCCCTCTTGTTTTGTTTGCACTTCTGATTTCCTGGTTTTTCGACGTTTTCGCTTTGTGTTTTTGACTACGAGTTTGTTTTTGCCCTTCTGTACCTTCGCCCTGTGATTTTCTGGATTTTGACCTCTTGCTTGTTTTTCGACCATTCTTTTGCTTTTCGTTTTTGGCTGTGTACTGGATCTCTTGGCTTTTGACGACTGAACATTAAAACTACGATTTTGGATTATCCTGTGGTCTGCGTCTGGGTTCTCTGCACCGTACATAACAGTCCCACCAGTCATTTAGGTTAAAGGAGAAATAACCTTTTCACAGGGGTGATTTGAGTGTTTAACGTTTTTAATTAAATAAAGGAAATTTATTTTATAACATTAATTAATAAATTTAATTGTAATTTAAATGTAATTTAAAAACATTTTTTGTGTTTACTCAGGTTCCCTTTGTAATATAAAATGTTGTCTAAAGATAAAGAAAAATCCAGAACGAGCCTGGTTTCCCAGAACATCCTGTACAATAGCAAGCATGTACATGAGGGTATCTAGACCAGAGGTGAAACCCAGGCCGCTAAAACTGTTCCGCACTGTTGCTCAAAGGCACGTGAGAAACAGGAAATTGCTTTTTCAGTAAAATGGGGTGTGATGAAATGTTGTTTACAGTGCTGCATTGCTGGTAAAGCAGCTAAGAACATCAGCAGAAGGTATTACCTTTTTCGCACCAGGAAACAGAATAGGAATGAATCTGAAATTCCGGCAGCCATTTTGAATGAACTCATTCTGTAGCTGAAATGCATACAAACTCAATTAATATTTGCAATCATATTAAGACAGTGGATTCCATCACTGAGTCAACAATTTTCATGAAAGTAATGAAGAACCATAAGATACGCTTTGATCATCTTCTCTACAGGTTTCTTTCTAGTGAAAACCAACAATTGGGAGATTCATTCATTCATTATCCTAACCCACTTATCCTGAACAGGGTCGCAGGGGGGCTGGAGCCTATCCCAGCATACATATGGGGCGAAAGGCAGGAATACACCCTGGACAGATCGCCAGTCCATCGCAGGGCGCACACACACCATTCACTCACACACTCATACCTATGAGCAATTTAGACTCTCCAATCAGCCTAACCTGCATGTCTTTGGACTGTGGGAGGAAACCGGATTACCCGGAGGAAACCAACGCAAACACGGGGAGAACATGTAAACTCCACACAGAGAGGCCCCGGCCGATGGGGATTCGAACCCAGGACCTCCTTGCTGTGAAGCTACCCACTGCACCATCCGTGCCGCCACAATTGGGAGATGCACCATCCAACTACATTGTGGAGAAAAAAATGCCCTAGCTGTGTGGCACTGGTTATGCTGAGCTACAATGAGTGTGGCATTTGACTAGCAAATGTTTTTTAAGATTTGACTTTGTTTACATCACACAGTATAATTAGGTTTGGCAAATGGTATTGCAGATAACACATCAAAACATGACACACCTGGCCTGTCAGGTTAGTGAGCCAAATGTGCAATACCAATGGCTCAATAGTCTCATTGTGAGACAGAGGAACAACTTCAATGGAAACTCTGTGGTAGACAAACATACCAGTGAAAGATGCAGGTGTGAAAAACTGGTTTGAAATGCAGCAGAAAATAACAAATCCCACCTGCTTGTGTATGTAAACTGTGTTAAGGGTCCTCTCGTCGTTCTCCATGCTGACGAGTGTGCCTGTGACCGTCTTGTGGTACTTGGGGCTGATGGCTATGATGATTAGATAGTCTTTCTATTGGAGGGATACAGTACAGATCATCAGCTGGTGACAGAATCAAAGGCGATGTATGCAACAAAAAAATACCCAGCATTAAAATGAGTATTTAAAAAAAAGTTGTCAAATATCCAAATCACCCCTGTGAAAAAGTAATTGCTCCCATTAGCCATAATAATTGCAGCCAGAATCAAACCAAAAACAGCCATTTTTGTCTACACGGTCAGGACAGGATGGAAGCTTTTCCTAATGTGCTTCTTTAATTTGCACCCAGCATTAAAAGAACACAGAAGACCTTGCCATCCAGAGTGTTTGCATCAGGGTTGTTCAATCGTACCCAAAAAGGGCCAACATGGGTGCAGGTTTTTATTTTAGCATGGCTCCACTACACCTAGGGCGTGTTCCACAAAGCAGGATTAAATGAGTTAGCCAGATAACTGCACAGAGTAAAACCCGGAACAGCTTCAGTCCACACTCCAAGGTAGAATAGGTATTAGAATCAAGTGTCTTGTGAATAAACTAAAGATTAAAGCAAAAACCTGCACTCACATCAGCCTTTTTCAGATAAAGCTGGACAATCCTAATTTAGAGACTTTGTGTTGAAAAGGAAGCCCCTGAAAACATGCAACACACAACACAGGGTTTGCCATAAGACAGCTTGTCAGGTGGCAGAACATTCTTTGTCATTTCTACCTGATTTCTCCCCAAGTTTAGTCATGGCCAATTCCCAATCCTAATAGGACTCCTCACCTACAACATCCACCATAATCGTGGAGGGTGAAGCCAAGCACTTGTTCCCTCCGGTCTTATCCAGGCACAGTTTGTTTTGCCGTTTTGTTGTAACCATAACAACGCAAAGTAACATGCTTGGATTTTCCATTTTACAGGCACAACTCACACAGCCTCTCCGTTACCAGTAGAGGATGATAAAGAGCGATGACAGGGAGAGAACAGCCCTGGTCCACCATCCCTCTCACCATGGTGAGATTCAAAGGAATACTGGTTGGCTGTGGACTAAAACTTGGTTTTCACTAACCTCTTGGTCATTGCTTAGCTCACTACTCTACTACATACTGTAGCCCTGTGGACCAGACTACAACATTCTACCTTCCAGAAAGCACAAGGGTGTCATTGTTTTGTTTTGTTTTTTTACCTCATTTATGAACTTCTCCATGAAGTCGATTTTGCTGATACTTATAAACTGTTGCTCGAATACATCAATCTGTAGAAAACCAAACACAGGCAAAGTCTTAGTACAGTGAATGGTTTTCATCTGAGAGAAGAAAGGAAAGCAGATTTGAATTTATTTGCTTGTGAAAATCCTACTGTGAGGTAGCTTTGTGCTACGTCTAACCACAACAAACTCATTCAAATCTGAACACCTTGTTTTTACAAAACCAGCAATTATTTTCACTAGTAACACTGACTGACATCCACCACCACATCCGCAGAGTAAGAACTTACATGTGTATCAAAGCCATTGTGTCGCAGCAAGGCCACAAACTTGATTATTTCATTGACGTGTTTTTCACAGTCTGCCTCATATGTGACAAACACCTTCCCTGCGAAAATAAGAAGATCAAAGGTGCACAAAAATGTGACAGATTAAATATGCTATGGCACACATGGAGTGACAGGTAAATAAGAAAATATTGGTTCAACTAATCTTGTCTCCAAGTGAAAAAAAACTCACAAGTTCAGAAAGGGTGGTGAAGGGGGGGGGGCAGTACTCACGTTGTTCCAGTGACAGGGGGGTACAAAGGGCAGTGTTCTGCCTCAGATGTGCATGGGGGTTTACACTGAGGAGAGGGAGAAGGTGCAACAACATTCCCAAAAATGCCGTCCCAACAGATTGCTTCATGTATATAATCTAAACATGTTGCTTACATACATACATATCTATGCCTGGGGTGTCAGTGCTGGTTTTAGGTGTGTTTTAGCACTTAAGACCTTAATGTAATTCACTGATTGACTAAAGAATACACACATCTTGTTTTCAAGGCCTCAACTGGCTGCAGTTTGAAAGGAAACCACAAAATCCAACAAGCACTGCTGCCTTCAAGAACTGGAGTTAAACCTCCACATAATATAGTCCTCCAGGACTGAAATTAAAACTGTAGGCCCTGCAGCCCTCAAGAACTAGAGTTAATCCTCCAGACAATATGGCCCTCCAGCACTGAAGTTGCAAGTACTGTGGCCCAAGATGTCTGGAGATGTCTGGATGTCATGCTCAGTTGTTTCCTTTGTATGTTTTGCATTTGAGGACTTAAGCTTGTTGAGTTCAAAGCTAACAGCAGACATTTATTTCAGACAGAGGGCAGCATCTTTGCTCCTTTACCTGTGTGTGGAGCCTGTACCTTGACACCCACAGTGGTCTGGACCTGACAGAGGTAGAGAAAAGGACTGAAATATTGAACATTTAAAACTGCAGCTGTATTACCCATAATGTACACTCAGCGAGCATTTTATTAGGTATTTATTAGACTAATTTCTTAGATTTCTACTGCTGTAGCCTATCCACTTAGGGTTATGATGCCTTGTGTGTCCAGAGATGCTCTTCTGCATACCACTGTTGTAATGTGTGGTTATTTGCATTACTGTCACCTTCCTGTCAGCTTTGACCAGACTGGCCATTCTCCTCTGACATCTCTCATTAACAAGGTATTTTTGTCTGCAGAACTTTTTGCACTATTCTTTGCAAACTCTAGAGACTAGTGTGCATTAAAATCCCAGGAGATCAGCAATTTCTGAGATACTCAAACCACCCTGTCTGCCACCAAAAATTATTCCATAGTCAAAATCACTTAGATAAAAATCTTTTCTGCATTCTGATGCTTGACTGAAGCTCTTGACCCGTATCTGAATGATTGGATGCATTGCACTGTCGCCACACAATTAACTGATTAGATAATCACATGAATAAGTAGGTGTAATAAACTTAAAATGTTCTTAATAAAGTGCTTGGTGAATGTGTATCTTACATGACATATCACATTTAAACACCCCCCACCTAAAAATAAGTGGGCCTCATTTATTAAACGTGCGCCAAACGAAATTGACTGCATATCCTTCATTGTGCGTGGAGATGAAAGTGCGCGATCGTAAAGCTTGTTTTGTTCTTTTATTAATTCATATTTTATTTTGAGCGGCAAAAATATTTCAATAAGCCAATGAGAATAATATAATTATTCATAGCATTAAACGTAACTGGATTCAACATTAAAATGGGTGATGTTTCATTCAGGTAATCCTGATTAATGAATGCTTAACTGGAGTTTGATATAAATTCTATAACACACATGAACAAAGTTTGCTACAAATAGGGCATACAAGTCATAGCTTAGATATCCATTGCTATGGTCTACCTCTCTTTACATTAAATTTACATTTATTGCTTTAATACATGAGTCAGTTCTGACTGCCCAGACACCTCTTTCTGAGTTTGTGCTGCACACTGGAGCCAGAACTCACGGTGGGATGCACGGTGGGAGCTTCTTGTGGACTGGTGCAGGACAGTGAAAACATATCACTGTCACACAGCTTAATTCCAGACAGCAACATTTCTTCTATATTTCTTAACTTTGCTTCCAGTTTTGTGTCAAACCATTTTTATTTTACCTGTTCCACAGTACACGAAACTCGACAAAGACTTTAAAACAACAGCAGTATCTCCGGTGTGAATACAGCACGTAGGGCACCGCACCACTTTGACTCATTTTTATTCCAGTCCTATATGGCACATAGTTTGCCTACGTAGCCTATATAAACATAAGTAGGCTAATTAGCAACAAACTACGTTTAGATGTTAGTTTGGAACATCATTTTTGTGCACAAGCTTTTTGTTTACGATTGATTTGTATTTATCAACATACACACGTGGACAAAGCTGTGTCTAATCTGGCGGAATTTGTTAGTTTGTTTCCTATCACATATTCGCACACAGAGTTAGAGACAGCATGAGAGAGCAGGGGTGGGGGATAGAGACATGGAAAGAGAAGTGCTCACAGGGATCTGCTAAGAGACAGGTTCCCCTCAGGGCAGGGAGGGCCAATGTTTTTTCCAGGCAGCCCAACCCGCAGTGCATGTGATTTCAGAAAAATGATTTCCGCATTTTTTAATGATGCGTCATTGTATCAGAAGTCAACATGTCCCATCTGGGCTGGGAAAGGTACACTTTATTTATACCAAGAAAGGAGGCCTAGCTAAGTGTAGCCTAGCTAGCCTGTTCTCTTAAACTAATGCCATAACCTCTACTGTTGACACACTGATTGACAGATGGACATTCCGTTTACAGAACAAAATGTGTCCAAATTGACAAACCCCTGGCATTAGTATTCATTACTGTATAACACTTACATTACATTATATTTTTGTCATTTAGCAGACACCTTTCATCTAAAGCAATTCACAAGTAAATATTATATAAATATTATTAGTATAAATTCCTCAACAAGTAAAAAGCATCAAATCTATAAATAGCAAAAATGCATGTAGAGCAGTGATAAGAAAAATTGTCATAGTAAATGCAGATTACCTTTTTAGATATAGAAGAATGATATTTTGAAAAACAAAATGAAAAGAAAAACATAAAACTGCACTGCTGCCATGACCTTTACTTCAGTTCAGACCTTCCTAAAAAAGGATTTACAATAACAGGACTGATTTCTCAGCAATTGCTCAATCTCAGGAGAGGAAATTGGGCCAGTGTTAATGGGAGAGTGAGGTTTCATTATCTCATAATGAGCTGAACAGTTAGTTGACGAAATGTAATCTGTTGGATTACTCAAAGGTTGTAATCTAATCTCATTATTTTTGGATTACTACTATTTTCATTTGTGTATTCTAGAATAAATGTTCATGCAAAATACAATAGTTTGTATCTGACAAGACTGGTTTCTTTCTTATGTTCTTTGAATGTGTAGCTGCAATATATAGAACCACCCCATCATCCTTTGTAGGTGTACATGTAGTGTGTTTGTGATTGTATAGTGCTAGTGTGTGTCCATGCAATGTGCTTATGCATTTATGTTCACAGTGCATATTGTAAAAAAGTATCCTGGGCTGATTATTTTATTTTACTGATTAAGTATTAAATTGATTATTATCTAACACTGGTCAGTAGCTGGTTGGAACCAAATAAAACAAAATGTTTTGGTAGCTCCACCTTATTTTTGTTGTCATGAACTCAAAACATAATGCCTTATTGTCTAATAACTAGAGGTCAGAACAACATTCCATATGAAACACTTTGTTGTCATTAATATAAAAGCCATATAAAATAAATTAAAGAGGACTTTTAATGCTCTTCCTTTAACTTTGACCATGCGCACACACATATACACACACAGACACACACACACACACACAGACACAAAGACATACAGACATACAGGCACACAGACACACAGACACACAGACACACACACACACACACACACACACTTACCAGGGTGTCCATAAGGCCGGTGGTGCCCTGGCCTGGGACTATGGTGGGGCGAGTGTCCCATCCCGAACCCCTCGGCCGGGCTCTGGTCACAGCGGGCAGGGCCCTGGGGGGTGTGAGGGCAGGGGTGGTAGGGGCCCAGGTAGTACTCGTGCGCTCCTGCAGTGGGCGCCATAGAGCGCAGAGACTGCGGCTGCTCCAAGCTGCCATAGCTTTGGCTGCAGGAGTAAGATTTGCTGTAGGGGTACCTGTCCTGCCCAGGGGGACAGCTGGTGTACTCCGAGGGGGGAGGGCAGAAAGGCAGGCTGGTGGAGTAACCCCCACCTGAGTAGAAGCTGCTCCCGTAGCTGGGGGGCGGCCAGGCTCCTTTGTGGAGGTGTGGGCAACTGGGGCAGCCGTCGGCCCGGCTGGGGAAGGGGGCATCGCACCCCGAAGGCAGGTCCCGGGTCAGGTGATAAGGGTCGTAGCTGGACTGGGCCGAGTCGGAGCTGTAGGGGCGGCCATCGGCCATTTTTCTCAGGCAGCTGGCAGTGGGAGGAGGGATGCAGGGATTCCGCCGATCAGGCCGGGGGCTGGAGTGGGTGCTGGAGAGTGACCCTTCACTCAGCGATTCGTCGTTCTCCTCGGGACAGTTAAGTGACTCAGTCTGCAGGGTGGCATATCTGTGGAGAGACCACCACAATTACAACAACCAACACCAACAGCACCAGCCACAATAATAATGCTTGCTCTGGGTAAGAGTATCTGCTAAGTGCCTAAATTTAAATGTAAACGTATAATTTCCCAACTCAGGGCTGTATTTGGAGTAACACTGTAAGCTTGGCGCCCTGCATAACCAAGCAAAAGGAACCCTCATTAAAATAACAAACGGACTGCCAGGTGTGAAGGATGAGCCACACACTGGAATACATACTCCAGATTGGCAAGTGCGGCCGACATCTGCACATGAACCAACAACTTTCAGACTGAAGTCTGTGGTGGCTCCATTTACAAACTGCAATTGGCATCAAGTGCTTTGAAGGAAATTGTGTGAATCGACAATGGAGACTGTAGCAATGAGCAGTGAGATCAATACATTTGGGCATTGCAAATTGAGGAAAAATGGGGAAAACATTTAAAGAGGTGATGATGAAAAGAAAACACACTCTACCACAATAATCCTGATGATTACCATGTTTTGGTTTCCTAACTGTGATACTGTTGTTATAATATATTTTTCCCTCCAGTGTTTAACATGACTAGGTGGCAAAGGACATGTTTTTAGAATTATATATATTTTAATGCCTGAAAGCATTTCTCGGTTCTTATGGTTCCTTCCAGACTGATGGGCACCACACCCCTGTGATTCTGTTCAAAGCAAGAAATACCTGTATGGGGTTGAGAAGCCAATTTCTATGTTAGTAATTATATTATCTGTCAGGAGACTGGATAGAACATGATGTGCTGTAATTGTGAATAGAAATACACGGAGCTAAGAACTTGATGTTCTCCTCGGCTGTTATAGACTCACATTCAAACAGCAGGCATTCAATGCTACAACAGGTGAGAAGTAGTGTGTGGTTGGAGAATCTTCAATTAAACATATTGACAGAACAAACAGCTTATAAGAAATTCACATTTCAACTGAACCATTAAGTGAATATAGTCCCACCCCCCCAACTTTCATTTTTTTAATATATATTTTTGTTCTTTTTCAGCTTCTTTTTTTTTTTAAGGATAGAAGGGTGTAGAGAGAGGAAGAATGAGAGCGAGAGAGGGGGAGACATGCAACAAATTCGAACCGCTGACATCGCGGCTCACAAGAAGCATGTGGTCAGTGCTCAACAGGCTGCTCAACGCCACCAAGACACCCCACCCAACTTTCTAAAGTGACAGGTTAGACAAGTGCCAGAGACTTACATACAGTATTTAACATCCCATGTCGGCTTTCTCAAACTTCTCAAATAGCTCACAGTAGCTTTGTGTTCTTATATTAACCATGATACTCTCTTTACCTGGTCCAACTCCAGGACATACATTGTACGTGAACTGTGAATGGTTTAACATTCTCTGAATAAGAATAGTTTAACATCACATTTTAAATGTTAAATGTGCAAGTCCCAACCCTACAGCACTGTCTCAATAAGTTCATTATAAAGCTACTGACTCCAACTTATGCAATCACAACAGAGCCAAGAAGCATTTGCTCAGGGGCAGAATACACACATCATGAGTTTAAAAGGCATGACAGCACCATAATCATGTCTTTCAAAAAGCTTGCAATGCAAAATTGCGTGTTCTAACTACATGGTGGCATGAACATGTCACTTGTGATAATATTGCTTCATTAGTACTAAAAGGCCCAAGTCCAACTGGAACAAGTTCTTGGTTAAAGAAAAACTTTGCATCTGCATCAGACATCCTTTTTTCAAACCCATTTCTCAGAAACCAAGAAAAACAGCAAGCACATATGATAACATCTGATTGCAAAATATATCTCCTCTTCACAATATTAAAAATAAAGGAAGGCATAATATAGCTGCAAGCAGTGATGTTGGGGGCCAAGCACCTAAACCATTGCAAATCAGAGGGTACCTAGTCATTGACTGCAAACCTAATCCAAAGAACATCCATGCCAACTTTGGTGTGTATTGGATGTAAAGGTAATTCTGCAATTATTATTTGAAAATAACTATTTTGAAGTGATGACGTAGTAGGCCGAAAGTTTACACACATGACCTATGTGGGTCCGTCTTCAATGTGTGCATTTCAAAAATACGAAAAGCCACAATTTCAACATATTCAATATCTAATTTTCTTTGAGAATCTTGGACTGACAGGGACATGCTTCTCAGGACTGTTGCAGGGAAGCTGGCTGAGACCGGAATCCCTTCAAGAGCATGCAGGGTTCTAGATAAGGGTTTAGTAGACAGATGAGACCAAGGTTGACTTGTATCAGAGTGATAGCAAGAGCAAGAGCAAGAGCAAATCTTCAAATCACCCTGCCTGGCACAAACAATCATTCTATGGTCAAAGTCGCTTAGATCACATTTCTTCCCCATTCTGACATTTGGTCTGAAAAACATCTGAACCTCTTGTTCATGCATGAACCATGTCTGCATGCTTTTATGCATTTTGTTGCTGCCACACGATTGGCTGATTAGATATTTGCATTAACAAGAGATTGTACAGGTCTACCTAATAACGTGCTCAGTTAGTGTAGATTAATTTCATATGCTGAACAGGAATTAAGGCAACTAACCACCAGAAAAAGCATAAGCTGAAGAGGCTTAGTTAGTACAGACCTGGAAAAGCATCACCAGAGAAGATATGTGACAAAGTAGTTAACATGACTACTTTATGTAACATCACCGTCATATGTCACAAAAATTATGGTACCCTGAAATGGGGGACTACAGTGCAGTCTGTAAGTATTTAGACAGGCTACAATTTATTTTCTTTTGGCTCGTACTCCAGCACATTGGATTTTAAATTTGACAATGAATATGATGTGCAGACTGTCATCTTTAATGTGAGGGTATTTAAAGCCATATCGGGTGATCAATGTAGGAATGGCATCCCGTTTTACACCATAGTCCCTCCATTTTAAAGGACCAAAAGTAATTGGACAGTTGCCCCCTCCACTGTTTCTGATTAGTCAGTTGTATTAAATTGCTGCATAGTGCATATATAAGAAAGCTTTCAGTATCCAGTCTGGATTCTAGGCATTATGAGTCAGAGAAATAGGAAAAAGACAACAGTCAGCAATATACACCAAAAAATATGGTTACCACAATAAATAGTTTGGAAGATCGTCAAGGGCAAGTGTTAAGGTAGTTTAATTAAGAAATAAGTCTGTTTATTTTAGCATGCTCTGCTTGACATTACTATGTGTGCGTGGAACAAGTCAGATAGCAAATGGTGAAAAAACATTTTTATATCACATCCAAAAAGGTTTGTAGATTTACTTTTTTAATTTAAATTTGATTTCACCTGAAGAGAAAAGACAACACTTTTTTATATTTGTAATCAAACAATTCCATGAGATCAATTGTTGGTGTAGCCTACTGCATTTACACATCAGGACTGAAATAATGCGTTGTTTCTTTCATTTGATTCAATTTGCGCAAAGACCTGAATATTAAAAAGTAAATAAATTCTGGTATGTGGATGAAGCAAACTATTGGGGAGAACGACCATATTGTTTGACAAAGGTATGTACTCCAAAAAACAAAAACATTTCACTGAGCAGCTGAATCAAGTATGTGGCTTCGTCAGGGCACAACCGCAACAGCAGCATCTAATCAAACCGGTGGGAAGCGAGAGAAGCCAGCGACAGAGGCAAAGGCTGCTGAGCCGACACTGTACACAGCCAAGGCCAAGGCTGCCGAGATACAATGCGAAGAGGGGCCTGTAGCCACCGAGACCAAGCCTAGCAGCAGCACTGCCAGGATTTTACACACCCCTACACCTCTGTTACTGCCTGACCACCTCGGTGATAGTGCAGGTTTGTCTGGAGAAATACCCACCCCGCTTGTACTGTGGGAGAAAATGGGCCTTTTGTAGCGCGTGCTTCAAATGCAGAGAATATTCCTGCAAGGCAGGTGCAGCTTTGTTATTAATGTTGGCTCCAATGGTAACATGGATAAGGCATTCTAATGACAACGGCTAAAGACACTGATGTTTTATCAGTGACTAACTTGGTCCTGTCAGAGCTAACAAATGTTTGCCTTAGCACCGAGAAGATTCTTAGTCAATGTTATGATGGGGCCAGTGTGATGTCTGATAAACATGGGGGCGTGCAAAACTTGTGCAGGACAAACTGAATCGGGAAGTTCCATATGTGCAAACCACCAGCTGCACTTAGTCATAGCGCACACTGTCCTCTGACGTTGCATTGAATGACTTATTTAATGTGTGTAATTCTGTTTACAAGTTTCTCAGGAAACCAACTGCGCAATATATGGGAGGGAAACTGAAAAGGCAGAGATGGACTGGTCACCTGGCAACTGTGTAAATAAAATCTCTTGACAGTGTCACCCACCTGCTCACGAAAACTGAGACCCACCCACGGTAAAGAGGTGCGACTTGAGGCCGTGGGCCTATTGAAAGCTGTTTCTGAGGCGAGCTTCAAATCCACTCTGAATAATGAAGTTGAGTTCTGAATTTTGCACTCTGGATACTGTCCTGGGAGAAATGTCAGCAAGATTTAATGAACAAAACTTGCTGAGACCCTGTGTGCCTTCCACCCAGAGAGCAAAACCTTTATGGCTGCAGAAAAGGTGAAACCACTCCTGGACCTAATCTCGGGAGAGTTTGTAGAAATGGAGATTACTGTCATATGCCAGGATCTACAGACTAAAATCGCCCAATCTAGAGAAGAAGAATTGACTAGACAGAACATTTTGGATAGTTACTCCGGGCCTCTAATAGCAATGCCTACTGTGATGATGGCATTGAAGCTGGGATTAACATTTGGAGCATCAACAGCAACTTGCAAGAACTCAACTAAATGACTCCAATGTTTTTAACATTGAAAAATGTATTCAGTGAGCACAGAAAGAGCATGTTGCACAGGAGGAAAGTACAGCTGATTCAACTGGCATTTGAGAGGGACCTTACAAGCAAATTGTGGTGGGAGTAGAACGAGAAACTTCAAGGGAGCTGTAACTCTTTAGAATCAGGGTAAGAAGAGGCAGCCTTGTTGGGCTTGTATAATTTTTTTAGCTTTTTATAAATGCATGGGAAATGTCAGTAATAAGTATAGACATTACTTCATCATTAGCATTGCTACCATGAAGGGGATGTGATGTTAATGTTGTTTTATATGGTAGAATAGGTGCTTTGCATTACATTGATGAGGGTGGGCAGACCTGGACCAATCTCTGTTGTTGTCATACATAGCGTATTGTGGAATTCTTGTGGCCAAACAACTTCGTAGCTGTGCCCAAGCTGCATTCTACCGATAACATTTTTGAGGCGGTTGTCAATTGTCCATGTTTTTAAAGTGGTGCAGTAGCCTGTATTCTTGTGGCAAGACAGCCGTTTGTGGCTCCAAATACATTGCACGTAATTGTACTATAGATTATTATCCCTCTTGTGTTCTCAGCAAGCAAGAAATAGTTGTGCACCCTCAGTCATTTCTGATGCCCCCTTGCCTAGTTTATCCTGCCTGATACAGAGCCTTGTCATTTTGTGGTTGCATAACGATGTAATGCTTAATTTACTTATATGACGTTGTCACTGTTTCTGTCTATGATTAAATGCCCTAGCGTTTACTGGAAATGCAATTCAGTAGGATATCCGATTTACCCTTCAGTCTGGCGATAGACTCAGGACACCTCCAACTCCTCCAACCTCCAACTCCTCCCACTTTCAATCACCATCTCTAAGCAATTGAACTGTAATGTGTGTAATAGAGACTTGCAGCAAAGAGCCGAGAAGAGAGAACGGGGGCAAGGTTCCAGCAAAATGAATGGGAAGGGATGTAATCAAAATCGCATTGTCATGACTAACGTTAAATGAGAGCTAAATGCAGACCTCAACTTCATTATTCAACCGTTTCACTGTTTTAGCTTAGTTACATTCATTGTCATACGAAGGACAAAGGTTTTGTGCCCAAAGTTTATTAATGCTGGTTTACATACAGCACAATGGATATTGGAAATCTAATTCGCAACATTAGCTCTGACCTGACACAAGTATATCCACTGCATTCATACCCTTGTCTGTAGAGTAGGAATCGACAAGAAACTGCTTAGTATATACAGTAGTGTGCAAAAGTCTCAAGCACTTGTATAACATTCTGTACATATAAGATTCTTCAATTAAATATCTTAAATAAACGTACTATACATTTTACATAAAATTTTAGTAATTTGGCAGAATAGCTAAAAACTGAATCAAATCAATATTTTTTGTGACCACCCTTCAGCGTTAAAACTGCATCACTTCTCTGAGATGGGCAACACTGTCCTGCAGTTCTATAAGACAATCAGCAGGGAGGTTGTTCCAAGCATGTTGGAGAACTTGCCACAGTTCTGCTGCAGACTTTGGTTGGCTCCTTGCTTCTGATCTCAGGCAGCCTTGACCAAGTTTTTATGTAAAAAGTAGTCGACTGCTTACAATAATATGTTACTTTTCAAAATTAAATACAAAAATGCCTCATGTTAAATTTAATCTTTTGGAAAATGAATATTTGGAAATCACAAATGTGTTCTTTTATACTAACACACACAAAAAAACCCATATACAGATAATAAAGACTTCTGCACAGTACTGTATGTAACTACGATATCCAATATAAAACCAATTTTCTTCATCATATAGTGCAGCTCTTGCAAGTTGATATTGTATCGGCGGTAGCCAGCATATGAATTTAGGATGTGTGGAGGAGTTGGGGGTGTCCTCAGTCTGCCGCCAGACCCCTCTCGCTTTACCTCCCCATATCTCTCGCTACGTCTAAGGATAAACGTGCAGCTACAGCTGTAACATTAGTCTGTGGTCACAGTCAGTGCTACAGCTGTAACATTAGACTGTGGTCACAGTGAGTTTCGTCATGGCTGAGTCAGGTTCTGCATACAAATCATAATGATTTGAGTTTGAAAAGTTCCACTTTTGTGTTCCAAATTTGCTTTGCTGTTGACCAGTGGTTCCAAAATTTGGTCCTGGAGGCCCCCTGTGTATGCTGGTTTTTGTTCCAACCATAATTGCAATCTCAGAATTTTAGCAAGCAGTTAATTTGGCTTAATTAGGTGCTTCAAGTTTAGAGGGGTTACGTAAGCCACATATAGCTATGCATGCCATGAAAAATAAAATTCCCAAGTTCTTATTGTGCTTATTGAGCTATATTGCAAACAGTAAATTTTGCAATAGTAAATTGTTAAATGATGAAACTAAAGCAACTGGCTACTAAAACTAACCATCAAGAAGTGAATGAAATCCTGACAAAAAAAATGATAAAGAGCCAAACCTGTACGGTGTTAATTATGAATTAAATAAAACAATAACCTAGATGGAGCATATTGATTAACCTCAGTCTTTAATTTGATCAAAAAATGTATTAATGTTAATGTAATTGTTTGTAATATAGCACAATATGAACTTGGGAATGTGCATGCATAGCTATTTCTGACATAATGTGGTTTACACAATCCCTTGAAACTTGAAGCAGCTTTTTTAACTACGTTAAAATTCTGAGATTGCAATTATGGTTGGAACGAAAACCAGCATACACAGGGCCCACCAAGGACTGAGTTTGAGAACCACTGCTGTATCTCACTTCTCTGCTGTAGGCAATCTTCCTTAACTACCTGACAGTCCAAACAGTTCAGTTTCTCAGGAATCTTCGCATATCAGAAAAGAGGACAGTGCTTATTTAAAAGAAAGTATCTTACCACAAAGAATGAATAGTGTTTGCAATAGGCTACATTATCTGCACATGTTTGACATGTTCGGAGAACATTGTCATTTATAAAAATGTGAGGAGACCTAACTATGAAGCTGAAAGGTTCGTCACAGTGATGGGATAAAAAGGCTTGTTTGCTAAGAAGGCTTAGAAGTAGCTATTTTAATTGTCTCTCAGCGTGTTCGGTAAGCAAAAGCGGCTACGGTTTGCCTTTAATGTTTCAGTTATTTGGGGGGAGAAAGGTCAGGGCGCTAGATCCGGAAGAGATCCGGCCCTCGTTTGCGGGAGAGGCTAGATCCACCCCTGGGGCCTGCATCCCCAGCATGCATTGCGGTCCCGAAAAATACCGAGTCCGACCAACCACTCGTCTCACGTCAATTGAAAGGCGTGACCGGAGGCAAATTCAAAGTAAAGTACTGCATATTGTACAGAGTTGGTCTACTTGTTACTGTAGGATAGTTAGGCTATATCTGTAACATATTTGTAACGGGGTAGAACTAGGATAGCGTTATGTTCTGTATATTTATACCACGGAAGACAGAGCTATTTGTAGCCTATAGGAGCCTGATAGACTAGCAGTTATACATGCAACGTTACCACAGCCCGCATAGCCAGACCCATCTCCACACTTCGTTGCTGGAGACTCAGATACCCAGCACATATATATAGGCCAGCAGCCGTTTATTTTATCTTTTTAAAAAACGTTTTATTCTTATTAGGCGGTCTAAAGAATCCCGCCTATATACCGAACTGCGCCCATACAAATACGAACGAACGGGAGAGGCTAGATCCAAGCAGTGTCTCCTTGAAAAGTAAAATAAGTATAATAGCATAATTACAAATGCCTCCGCACATGCTATGTTGCTTGAATACAATTGGATAAGTGTGAGGTCGGACTCGGTATTTTTCGGGACCGCAATGCATGCTGGGGATGCAGGCCCCAGGGGTGGATCTAGCCTCTCCCCCTCGTTTGCACCTTCAGCTACTGCGAGCACACGCGTGGACAAGAATGCCAAAACTGCTTATCCGCCTCACAGATCAGCAACATCAAACGCTGTACCTGCTCTCCGTAACCCCAAGAGAGCGATGGGAGATGTTATCGCGTCTGTTGCAAGAACTGTCTGTACAAAATAACTCAAGAGTTTCTCAAGAAATTAGCGCACAGGCTTTTCTGTTGTGGCAATCTGTGGATCATGTAAATGTCAATTACGCTGCATGCGCTGTGAACCCATGAAAGCAAGCACGTCTACCTAACGTCTGGCAACAGTTAGGTAGCACGCGAGCCTCTTTCAAATGGCACAGTAGCGGTCAGCTAGCGTCAGTTTTACTACAGCCTACAGCTACTAATCTGCATCTGTGCCGACCATGGTGTGTCGACAATCGACCGCTAGCGTCCTTTTGCCCGCTGAATGGAGTCTGAGGTCTCAAATGCATATCCTTCAATCCTCAACATTTTACATAGCTTAACATGGTTTACTCGTTATAGTGTACGTTTTAAGTGACCATTGGAAATTAATTACATTATTTTGACGGAATGACAATGCAATCCTTTTTAGATGTATTCCCCAGTGGTCATGTTGATGAATCTTCATAATAATAGCCCATATAGGCAAGACATAAAATATAGATTTTTTTCTTGACTAATTGGTATGTTCTTAACGATTCGGATATTAAACAAATTCACGTTAATATGATGCCATATTTTTCAATGTCATTACATGAAAAATGCGCTCGTTTTCCTAAATTCATAAATTATAGATCAATGACAATCGAATACCATCTGGGGTTAAGAAGGCGTTTTGCCGATCTCGCGAAGACAACCCTTTGGAAATGCAAACTTACTCAAAAATGTTCAAAAGAGGTCCCCAAAGTATAGTTCCTGTTAGCCCCGTCATAATTGTTCGAGTTTCAAGAACGCTTTCAAGTCGATTAAACATTTCAGAATGACAAAACTAGGATACTATGACAGACCAAGCGTTACAATTAAATGTTTCAAATAGATCTCATAATTTGCCTACTATTGGATACACAGCGTGAAATTCAATTTCTTGAAAAATAAAATTAGTGTCTCCTTCCTCAGTTTACCAAATCTGTTAACTTGATAGTGCAATGTGGAACACAAAGTTGGTCGAACACATTAGGCTAGGCTATTGCATGAACTTGTCTGAGTGACTTGAATTCCTGTTGCAGTTACGAAATCCAGCGTAATTGTCAAAGACAACTACATTCCAAATAGCCTATATTTAACACAAACTGACCGAAGTCGCAACAACAAGTGGTAGGCTTACTTACTTCATCATTCAGCACTTGATTCTTTCCTCTCTTCGAACGGACTCTAGCAGTGAGAACCCCATTATTTTGTAGCAAAAATGTACGCTGTCAGTTTTGGTAAGTTCCACCCTCTGGGCCTCCTTATTTGGTCGTGGACTTCAAGACAACTCGCATTTCTTCGGGTTCTGAGCTATTTAAAGTCTCACGCCTCCTGTTGTCGGAACTTTCTAGTTATAAATTCCAAACATTAATCACCACTGCCAATGTTTCCGTTTTGTAATATAGCCTATGAACGCATGCCATGTTTTGAATATGCTCTGCGCAAAAAAAAATCAAATAAATGAGCCATAGTTATGAGTCCTGTGTCAACATGTGTTATGACAAGGCAAGCTGCATTTCCGAATTATTTAGTTTTGGTTTCATTCTGATCGCAACCTCTCATGCGCTAGCCAAATATGGTCAAGCGTATAGCCTATATTGTAATGATTATGATACACGTATATACATTTAGGCAATTTTAACGTATATGCCTATAAGGAAATACGTAAAGCATGTGAACTCAAACACACATCGATCTTATTGTAGCCTATAGGCTAGATATGATTAGCTGATGAGTAATTTGTACAAATAGCAAAAGCACACTTATAATCAAATCTTGCTCTCCTACCTGGACTCTTCGTTCTGTATTCATTGGCCGCTTTCTCCTCCCAAAAGTGGCCCTCCTCTCGATCACGCCTCTTCTCTATCCTACAGCTCCCAGTAGTGGAAATTTCGTGCACCCCGTTCAAAAAACCTTTTACAATCAAAAGAAGCCAACCTGACCTCTAAATGGTGCAACGTTAAACATGACAATTTCTTCATATTTTAAAGCAAGATTACTTTTTATAACATTTTTTAGAGTTTCAAAATAAGAAAAAAAGTGGTCTGAGAGTGGTCTTTCAATTCTCGCTTTTGGAATTTTGGAAAATTCCTTGTTGAATGTACCACATGTTTGAGAACTCTCCACATATTTTCAATAATATTCATGTCCGGGGAACGGTGGTGGCCATTCCAAAACCTTCATCTGTCTTTCCTGGAGGTACTTCATGGTTGATTTTGAGGTATGATTTGAATCATTGTCTTGGTGGAATACCCAACCTCTCTTCAAAATCAATGTCTGGACTGACCTTTGAACATTTGAACATTAGCCTCTAGAATCTCTTGATGTTTGGTGGAATCCATTCTTCTTTCCCCTCGTGTAATATTTCCTGTGCCCCCAGCTGCCACACAACCCCAAAGCATAATGCATACACCTCCTTGCTTCACAGTTGGCAAGGTGTTCTACAAAGGTATCACCCTTTTTTCTCCAAACATACCTTTGGTGGTGGCCAAAGAGTACAATTTTGGTTTCGTCAGGCAAAAGCACATTGTTCCAAAAAACTTCAGTCTTCTCAATCTTTTCTTTTGCATACTTCAGATGCTTAATTTTGTGTTGAGGTCGTTCTTTCTGTCAAAGCTGCCATGTAGGTCTTTGTTGTTTAAAGTATGTTGTATTGTTGTCCTGTGAACAGCTAGACCTGTGTTTGCTACTTCAAGTGTTCCATTTATCTTCCATTTTCTAATAATGTTTGACATTATTGACATAATCTTGACAGTGGAAACAGGTAGTTTGGAACATTGACAGAGTTTTTGTAGCCTTCTCATTCTTGGTGAAAATTAACCATCTTAATTCAGAAATCCTTGGACAACTGTTTGGTGGAACCCATAACTACCACCACAGTTGGATACTTTAGCATGCATGGAGTTACTTCAGAATAAAAAGCCCTGGAATTATACTCACCTGACTCATTGAAGCCCTAACAAGTAAATCACCTGGGTCTGGGCCTTAGTATCTTTAGTATCTTTTTAAAAAGTAACAAAGAATAATCCATAAGGGTTCCCAAATTTTTGCACAGGGTGCTTTTTTGTAGTTATAAACTGTAAAAAATAAAAATAAAAGCAATCTTGCTTTGCGGAAAGGTCTTTAGAGTTCAGGTTTGCCTTAGCATACAGATTAATTGTAACAGACATTTAAACCAGGGGTGCCCAAATTTTTGCACCCAACTGTATGCTAAGTATAAGACCAGACTCTAATAAAGTCTTATCACTCTCTTGTGTCTACTATGCCAGGTTTTGACTGAGCACTGCTGCTGTCTAAACCTGTAGCTGGTAGCCTAAATATAAGAGCAAATTACCTTGAGATATTATTGGAAATTAATTGCATTCTGTTTTGTGCATTAAGAAAAGAAATCGTGAAATTTTTAAAAAATGTGATTTTCACATGGGATTTCAACTATTCACATGTGAAAAGAAAATGTGAACCGGACATTTCCACATGTGACTGGTTTATTACATCTGAATGATTTATTCCACATGCAAATACAAACCGTGACTGAAATGACATGAAATTAGACATTTTTACATGTGACATTTACAAATGTAAACTACAGGTTTCATATGTGAAAACAACACATGCGACTTAAAATAGCAAGCTATGCGCATATCTTCTCCTGCTGGGGCTGGGTTCTTCTTCGTACGCCCCTGCATTGACTAACAGGGGCTCAACAACATAACGGTGAAGAATCGTTACCCCATTCCATTGAAGAATCCCCTTCAATACCCCTAGTGGCCACTCTGAGTACTTCGTAATGCCTTCCGGACTAACTAACTGTCTTCCAGAACCTATTCAATGATGTCCTTCAGTACTTGATCTCGAGGTTCATCATTGTATACCTTGACGACATCCTCAGCTTCTCTGCCACCATGGAGGAACACGTCAACCACGTCTGCCAAGTGTTCCCCCACCTCCTGGAGAACTGCCTGTTCATCAAAGCTGAGAAATGTGAGTTCCACCAATCCTCCATCCAGTTCCTCAGCTTTGTCGTCTCCAGGGGGCAGATTGAAATGGATCTGGAAAAGTCCTCCGCTGTAGCAAATTGACCGCCCCCCCACCAATCGTAAGGAGCTTTAACACTTCTTAGGCTTCACCAATTCCTACTAGAGGTTCATGAGGAACTACAGTTCTGTCGCTGCACCGCTGTCCGCCCTGACCTCCATCAAAGTCACCTTCTGCTGGACCCCTGCCATCAACGCCGCCTTCCTAGAACTTTAGAGGCGCTTCTTCCCCACTCCCGTCCTGACCATGCCTGACCCTGAGAAGAAGTTTACCCTCGAGGTGGACGCCTCCGACTTCGTCACCGCCTGTACTGAATTCCCGGGGGAAGTCCTGCAACCTGCAGCCCCAGGGATCCTCCAGCCTCTGTCTCTTCCCCATCGCCCTTGATCCAATGTGGCGCTGGACTTTTGCTACCAGTCACTAAAGGAATGTATGTGGTCCTTACAGTGGTAGACTGTATCTCTAAATTTGTGCATTTTATTGCCCTGCCCAAGCTCCCATCCTCTAAAGAGATCACTGTCTTCCACCTACAAGGCCTACCCCTGGAGGTGACTTCGGACGTCAGTTCTCCAGTCAATTCTGGAGGGCATTCTGTATGCTCATCAGCGCCAGACCACAACTTTCGTTGGTCTTCCACTCCCAGACTAATGGGCAGATGGACCGTCTCAATCAGGAGTTGGAGAAGACACTCCGCTGCATGGTGGCAAAGTTGCCTTCCTCCTGGGCGGATTTCCTCCTGTGGATCGAGTACGCTCAAAACTCGCTACCCTTCTCTCATTGATCTGTCCCCATTTGCCTGCTGCCTGGGCTGTCAGCCGCCCCTGTTCCCGGAGGAGGAAAAGGATTTGGAAGTACCTGCTGCCCAACTCCTTGTTTGTCATGCCCATGCCAATTCTTCCAGGCCCGAGCCACTCTGTTACGTGATGTAACAGAAATTAAAAAGTTAGCTGAATGCCACCGCCACCCTGTGTATTTATACCGCTTTGTTATTTTAGTTTGTTGCCAGATTGGTATGTGTCCTGACCATACTCTCCAGCTTTATTTCCTGATTGATCTGTTCTGACCCGTTTTGTGTTAGACCTCCATCTCTGGATTCACCTTCTTCTTCTGATTTGACCCGTAGTTTTTAGACCCTGTTTGGCTTTTCGGTTTTTGCTTCTGGATTCTGTTTTTGTTTGGACTACAGGTGTGATATCGACCCTTTGCCTGTGACATTGACTTCGTCTTGGATTTTCCCTGCTATATGTGTTCGCTGGTGTATCGACCCATTGCGTGGACTCTCATTTACGACCTGCTTGATCTCTGTTATCGCTACTTGTTGTTTATCGACCCTCGCCAGTTTACTCTACTGCCCCATAAATAAGACTTTAAAGTTTACTCCTGTGGTCTCACTACTGGGTCTATTGTTCTGGTCATTGACAGTATGAACCTTGCGGCAAGTGTCGTATGACAAGTATGGGCAAGGTCCAGTATGCAATTGCTGCTCTTAGTTTGAACAACTTCAATACATGAATCCCCATGAGGTGGTAACCTTTATTGCTAAGTGCAAAACTTGCAGGGCTAGGCAAGCAGAAGCCCTAGTGCAGAGGTGGCCAACCCTGGTCCTGGGGAGCCGCAGGGTCTGCTGGTTTTTGTTTTCACCTGAACAACAAAAAACACTTTAGCCCCAAGAAACCATGTGAGCCGAGTTAACTGTGCAATGGACTGCTTTAATGGATCGATTAGTGCTGGGAAACAACAAAAACCAGCAGTCCCTCAGGTTGGCCACCCCTGCCCTAGTGGATGAATATAAGGTCATTCAAGTTTTTTTTACGGGTAATGGGGACCCGTAAGGGGAGAGTTTTGCAGTGGGGCAGCACCTTCAATGTGGGACCAGGCTGGAGTGGTTTAGCCAAAGGTTTTCCTGTCACTCCCTGAGTGAGGCACTCCCTGATGGCAGGGGAGTTCATACCATCAGAGAGACATATGCCATGGTTGACATAAGCCAGATCACATTAGGTCACAGCTGTCGCCAGGGAGGGTTATTGGCAGGAGTGGAATTGGCTATGTTGGCAGTGGTGCCAATGTGTGGTGAAGAGCATTTAAAGCTGGTACAGACGTTAGCCAGCAAATATGAGGCATTTGTTCTGCAAGGTTGTGTAGTACTGACTGGTGATAGTGAGATGGTGCCTTAAGAATCTTAAGGGACATGGGGGTAGCCCAGACACTACCTAATTCTCTCAGTCGGTGGTCCTCCTGGCAGGTTTGGCAGGCAAGTTTAGTGCAGTCTCATTGAAAGAGGTATATTTTCCTCTGGCTTAGTTACTGGCCCGGATACTGTGGATATAGTGGCATCCCTTCCGTTTGGAGGAATTTCCCTGTTGTTAGGCAATGATCTTGCTGGCGATTAAGTAAAAGTGATTCCAGTGGTTTCCATCCCTGTGATGTGGTGGACCTGGGCGAGCTTGATCAGGAGCCATGCCCAGGTGTGTGCTGTGGATGAGGCACCTCCCCGAAGCTGCCATCTGGTCTGACAAATGCTTTCTTTGCATCATTTAGGGAAGGGTGTGATGACCCCACCATTTCAGTTGTGCAGTCGTAGTGGAGGCTCAGGCAGCTGAGCTCAGTCTAGCCTTTCCTGCTGGCTGATGAACAGGTTGATGATGATGATGCATCAGCGACAGATGGTTACTATTTCCAGAATGGGATCCAGATGAGGCAGTAGTGGTCACAGAGACCCTGCTGAAGAGCATGGAATCTTGTGCAGCAGGTGGTGTTGCTCCATGCAGTGTCCTTGGGATGGTGCATGAAGTTCCTGTGGGCAGGCTATATGAGAGTCCCTAGTTATACCATGGATAAAATCCAGCGTCACTTTTTGTGACCAGGTTTATCCCTGTGAGATCAAGAATGTTTTTAAGGGTAGATGTAACTCAGATGTCAGCGGACAGGAAAGTCCCACCATGCCCTACTACCACTACTCATTATTCCTGAGCCCTTCTCTTGAGCGAGCGTGGACTGTGTGTGTAGTTTTCCCACGAGTAAAAAGGCTTGCAGGCTGCTTTCAATCTTGCGTGAACCATCAATGTGACAAGAGGGTTGCCGGTTCGATCCTAACCTGGGTGTTTCGAAGTGTCCCTGAGCTAGACACCTAACTCCCAAATGCTCCTGATGAGCTGGTTGGTGCCTTGTATTGCAGCCAATTGCGGTTGGTGTGTGTGTAAGTGTGTGAATGAATGGGTGAATGAGAAGCATAAATTGTACAGCACTTTAGATAAAGTGCATGAGGCCCTGTGATCTCACATATTCTCTTTGCAGTTAACTATTATGAAAGTATGCTAAATGTTCCACATATTTTCATAATTGTAAGAATTTCTTTTTAAATTTAATA
Source organism: Conger conger (assembly GCF_963514075.1). NCBI lineage: Eukaryota > Metazoa > Chordata > Actinopteri > Anguilliformes > Congridae > Conger > Conger conger. The sequence goes on from NC_083762.1 coordinate 52,856,783, forward strand.
ATAAATCTAATTTCCTCCTCCAAAGCTCTTAATTAAATAAGACACTGGTGCTAACAATATCAATCAAACTAATGATCAAATGAACTAACCCTAACCCGGAACAGGCAAGACATGCAAAAATGGGCAACACTACAGTACGAACAGGGAACAGGTGGCCTCTGGTGGTCGAAAGTGGGTACTCACTTCTTGGGACAATGATGTGCTTCTCTAGCTTCTATATCTGTATGTAATTTCTTGTCAATCAATATCTTTTATATAAGGTCTGTTTGCCCTCTTGACTCTCTTCTCTCTGACAGAAAGCTCAACTAGTAATACACTACCAGCTTTTGCCACATCAGTGAGAGATCACACCGATATCATCAAAATCATCATTCCTTCTGTTTTGTAACACACACAGGGCATATATTGGTAAAACCGAATTATTGGGGCAGCAGTGTGACTGAAGGCCAGCTTCTCCTGCTATGTTCTCCACCATGGCTCTGTCCTTGCTGTGGCCTCTGCAAGTGCTAGAGCCCCGGTTCCCCGTCCAGGCCTGTCTTTTGCTTTGTTCTCTTCTTGTTTGCTAAATATATTGCATCTCATTGATATGTTACATAATGCCATGCCATATACAGTATCCACAACACTTTGGATAAGGTTTTTATATTGTACTTGCTGAGCAGTTAATGCCTCTGTGACTGAATTACATGCATGGAATCTTTTCCAGTTAATTGCTCCAAAATAAATGCACCTTCAATTTTACCAGATGGTGTAATTAGGATGGTGTAGCACACCATGCAATATTGAAGAGGGAAAACAAGGTGAAATTATGGTAACAATAGAGGTGGCCATACAGCACACTCAGTCCATCTTTGATTGTATTACTAAATATGTGGAACTAGATGGCATGAACTGTTGCATGTCTGATTTTTGGAGACATCTACATGCGTGTATAATATAAGAACATCTACAGATTTAATTTATTGTCATTTTTTGCCATACTTCCTCAGAGAATTTTGCAGTAGCGTTGCATTACAACAAAATTGGTTTCTGCACATAATATGTAACCTTATGTTCATTGTTTCATTTCAAAATCAAATGTGCTGGAGAGCAGAGCCAAAACACACTAAGCCCTAAAACCTGTGAGCTGGCTAGAACCAGGGCTGCTTCAAAGCTTACTTCTTAATACATTAACCATCCATCTGCATGCTGTGACATCCATTTGAGGATTTATTTTAACTTAGACTGATATGAATCGTTTAAGAGGCTCAATTATAACTCCGAATACACAGAAAATATTTAATTAATTTACTGTAGGATCTGAGAGAGCAGAGCTGGTTTTTGTCCTGAGCAGTCAAAAGATGGCTGAGTTATTAAGTCATATGTACCAAGCAGTTGACTGTACAGGGTGATTGTTTGGCTGTCAACATGAACTAAACCTGCCACTCCAATACATGTGAAGCGGTGCCATTTTGTGAACCAAACAAATCTTTTCATGTCAACATTTGGTAAGGTGTCAGTGATGTCTGACTCAAACTGAGACTGAAAGTGCATGACCTAGTGTATCTCACATAGCAGAGACGCCATCAGGTGGCCTCAAATGTGAAATGTAGGCGTCTACAGGAGACTGATAACATCTGATTGCCTTCAAGACTGCAAAAACTGATTTTATAGAGCAGACAGCAACAGCCAGACTTCGATCTGTCCTCCGCCGCCACATAAATGGAGATGGAAGTTTGGTGGTTTCAAAGCACAGGCATACCTTGGGTGCTCAGCTGACCTTGTTTCCAGAATGAAAGGTTCTGAGTAGAAAGGGCTGTTCGGTTGGATGTTTGCGCTAAAGGGCCGTGTTAAAACCACCCACTGACAGCAGTTTAACCTTGTACTCCCAAAGAGTTGGAGGTGTGCAGAAACAACATAATCTGTATCTCTACAACAACTATCTGTATCTCTGCAACAACATTATCTGTTTAAAAATCACATTTCCTTTGGATGTGAAGTATGTGATTTTTAAACAGATAATGTTGTTGCAGAGATACAGATAGTTGTTGTAGAGATACAGATTATGTTGTTTCTGCACACCTCCAACTCTTTGGGAGTACAAGGTTAAACTGCTGTTCATAAATTTGGAAAAGGTAAGAATGGGGTGTGCAGAGACCACATTACCTGTATCTGTTTAATTAACAAAATGTTGTCCTCTTGTATTTGTTTTGTGAGAGAAAACCGGAGACGGAAGATATGTAAATCAGAGCAAATAATAGTTTTCTTAGCTAAAGTATATGGAATTTTAATTGTTGTTAAAAATATAAAAAGTGCTATATGAGTTATATGTACTGGAACCAAAATGTATAAAGATACCCTTTAATAAAATCTGAGAATCTGCAATGTAAGCACTTATGAATTGTTTGATTACAATTTGATTCTGTAGACTTTTCCAGAGAGCAGCTCATAGCTGCCACTGCGTGCCAGTGTGTCAAACTACCGACAGTACACGTAACTGAACACAAACATTAACATGCACAATAATGAAATTAGCAACACAACTTGCCGTACAGACAGCAGTAAGGCTAAACTAAGACAGTAGAGAGTACCCATGCGTATGTTCATAAGTGTTTCCATCACAGTAAGTATTGACGGCTCGTCCCGACGTCTGTTTGCTGGGTTTGTTAGGCTAATTTATTTTGTCTAGTAATTAATTTTATTTAGTAAAATATTACGCTACAGTTAATGTTTTTGATTGTTTTCAGATTATTTTAATGTAATTCAGTCGTTTTATGTCACATATCATTATTAAAGAGTTTAAACTTCAATTAATTGTTTTTTATTTGTAGGATATCTGAAAAAAGCCTTGTCATATTTTAGAGGCGAAAACAGGCATAGTGGTCCGTGAACGTACGACATATTCTTGACATATATGCTCATGAATGGAAAAAGGCTATCGGACCCAATTATGGAGTGTGTAAAAGAAAATGTGTTCTGACAGGTGCTGCGTCAATCATGGCATGTCTGTTCATTGACAATCGTGTAGATGGGCCGCAAATAGTGTTTCGAGCGGAGCGGGTGTTCTGAGAGAGTGGATTCTCTCAGTTATCCCGACATCTCTGTGCGCTACAGATTTTCCACGGGGAGGAAATCTACATGCGATTTGCTAGACGCCGATGTCGACGTCTATGACATTTTTTGGCGAGTGGCACCTTTTTGCACATGGTTGGGGATGTCGAGAGCCTCAGCAAAGCCACTCTGTGCCACTGTATGCTGTAAAGTAAGTGTGCATTGCCCTGAAAACACCCTAAATAGCATTCCCTGGCCACCACATAAAGGAAAGTTTTTACAGAATCGCAGGTAGGCTCCCCTATTAGTAGCCTCGGTTATTTTATAGCGCTTCCATGTCTGGGAAGTACATTTTTTATATAGCCTAGGCTGTTTTTAATATGTTTATTATAACATGATTTATGGGTTTCCACCATACACGCGCCGCCAGCGTAACAAAATAGACTACACACTCACCTATAGGCCAATCGTGTGAATGCAGAAGGATTTTTTGCACTGTTAGTTTCAGTATAACTGATTATATGGTTATTCATTTCTATAGATTATCTGCAGCTTTGATGACCTCTTCAACAACATAGTGGCCAAATGACCCGACTAATTCCAATGTATTCAGTTTCATTTTGTTTTGTGCTCCGGCCATTTTTGTTCCACTGGGATTGCTCCTAAATGCGCAACAAAAATTCAACTAAACACCTTTACAATTGAGGAGATGTAAAGCACATAACACTGACTGTGAAATTGCACTGATTTAATTAAGTTATTTATAAATCAGTAGGCTATCCGTGCATTTGGAAAATAAAATGTTTCTAGCCTACTCGTACATTGTATGAATTCACACTTTTCATTAGATTTCTTTGTAAAAGTGAAACCTCTTTAGCCAAAGATTATTTACCCATCCTATGCTAGAAAAACAGGTTTTGGACTTGTGTGTTGGAGATTCTTTAATTATGGATTTCTTAATCAACCATATGCTTCGTATCATCGTTTTATCGAATGAGAGGAATATCCTACTTTTGCACTGCTTTGAATTTGGTGCTGTCTAGACCTTTTTCACATTGCGCAAAATCAATGGTTTTCACCCATTTCGACTTCTCGTTCCAACACCAAAATATTAATTCGATTATAGCTTATCTAAAAAAGCATGTTTGCATAACACCTGCAACAAAATCGTCCAAAACAGGACATTTGCATAGGGCCTTGCGACGGCTCGAAGTTCACACTTCTGAGAATCGGAACCTGGCGAGAACGCAGCGATCAACAGTGCTCGCTTTCCCGAGAGCGCGGTCCTTCCCGTTGATAATGGGCTGCGCGCGGGGGGACTCATCAGTCGCCACTAAAACTCTGGAACCTTTACAGAACCGAACGAGTGCAGATCCGGATTTACGGTGCGGCGTGCCAAATTCAATTTACAGGCTGAGGGTTATTATTTCATTACGCGCATGTGAAAACAATAGATTGGCTCTCGCGCTTTGCCCCTGATTGAAATAAAAAAATTCAAGAGGGTAAAAATATTATGGCGTTATAATTGGTTATGGCTCTGTATTTTTTCATAGGAAAAATAAAAGTAATAATTTACAATGGAACAGAGAGCGACAGAGTGGAGATCCAGCCCATTGATTCACAGCATTTCGAAGTGTATGCCAAATATTTTGATATGGAGCACAGATTGGTGCAGAGAGAATATACAAAAACAATTTAATTGTTTAACTACGAGAACAAAAAGCTCGAAGAGTGTCACTTTAGCTTTCTTTTCGGGAAAACAACTTTGCTTTAAGATCTCATCATATTGTAATTTCTGCATTTAGGTATTACGATGAGCATGCAGCATTCACGAAATGCGAACACAGATAATTGCGATCCACCTTCATATTGTAATGGCTAGTTTACCATGTTTAAAATAGAAAATTGTTGTTCATATGACTTAGAACTCTCTTTTTTTTTGTTGAAAAAATATTAACTGAGGGACCACAATGGCCTTTTTCAGGTAGATTCCTGGTAGATTTCCAACGCCAAGCCTTTGCATGCATGGAGCATTTGTCTGCGAAAGGAGCCGATTTGGCGGCAGGGGTTAGGGAGACCGGGGCTGGTTGGCACAGGGGTGCGTGAGCACACCGCTTTTTTCCAAAGCTGCACTCATCTTAAAACGTTAAAACGTCTGAAAATTCATATATTTTTATGAGGTGATACATTCAGTTTTGTAATATCAAAAGTAATGTGGTCTTCATACTAGACATACCACAAAACTCATTACAAATGTATTACTTCCAGTTAGTAGAGATAGGAATCAGCTACATTTTGATACACTTAAAACTCAGTGATGAGGGATGTTAGCTGGGTAACATCACAGAGATGGGTGCCAATGTGAGCAGGGTTGGTTGGCACACTGCTAATTTGATGACATGACATTATACATAGGAATATATTAAACATCATTAATATTATACAAATCCAAATGCCTGCGTGTGTGGGTGGCTCTGTGAAAAATATTGTGGTTACTGTCCAATCAGTCACACAAGACACAGAAACACAGGCGCCATAGGTCATATCCACCAGCACACACACACAGAGGAGAGAAAAGTAGACCTATTGGTACATTACATTACATTATTGGCATTTGGCATTTGGTACATGCCATTTCTACTGATTAACAGGTTAACATGCTGTTTGGCTTCATCTCTATTTTACATAATATTTATTATACATTTTATATATTTATGATATTTTCACCTTTATTGACCACTTTATTAGGTATTTATTGGACTTTTTTTGTTAGACTTGGTCTTCTGCAGCTGTAGGCCATTCAGTTCACATTTCAGTGTGTTGTGTGCTTAAAGAAGCTTTTCTGCACATGACTGTTGTAACATGTGGTTATTTCAGTTATCGTCATCTTCCTGTCAGCTTGAAACAGCCTGGCAATTCTCCTCTGACCTATCTCAGCCACTCACTGGATGCTTTTTGTTTTTCACCCCATTCCCTGTAAATTTGAAAGACTATTGTTTGTGAAAGCAGTTTCTGAGAAGCTCAAAGTCTGGCACCAACAATCATTCCACTGTCAAAGTCACTTAGATCAGATGTCTTCCCCATTCTGATGTGTGGTCGGAACAACAGCTGAACCTCTTCATCATGTCTACATGCTTCTATGCAATGAGTTGCTGCCACATGATTGGCTTATTAGATATTTTCATTAATGAGCTGATGTACAGGTGTACCTAATAAAGTGGTATATTTATCCCATTGAATAGTTGAGTTTTCTGGTTCTTATTTGCGATAATTGTTGAAAAATGTTTTGATTGGTTGTTTCATTCTTTGTAACTATATAATTTTAACACATTGCCAACCAACCCTGTGTTGGCCATGACTTTAATCATTAGTCACCGAATTCTATAAAACATTTGTGGCCAATGAACATATTTATTTAGATTAACCTTTCATTTCTTATGGGTTAGAATATTCAAACACAAATTATGCCAGAGAAATACCATCCATCCATCCATCCATCATCACCCGCTTATCCACCCCATACTCCCGCAGTACACCCCACTGGGTTCCCCGGGGAACACGGTCGAAAGCCTTCTCCAAGTCCACAAAGCACATGTGGACTGGATGGGCAAACTCCCATGACCCCGCCAGTAACCCTGCCAAGGTAAAGAGCTGGTCCACTGTTCCACGGCCAGGACGGAAGCCACATTGCTCCTCCTGAATCCGAGGTTCGACCGTCGGTCGGAGCCTCCTTTCCAGTACCCTAGAGTAAGCTTTTCCAGGGAGGCTGAGGAGTGTGATACCCCGGTAATTGGAGCACACCCTCTGGTCCCCCTTCTTGAAAATGGGGACCACCACCCCGGTCTGCCACTCAACAGGTACTGTCCCCGACCTCCACGCGACACTGAAGAGGCGTGTTAGCCAAGACAGCCCAACAATGTCCAGAGCCTTCAGCATCTCAGAGCGAATCTCATCTACACCCAGCGACCTGCCACTGAGGAGCTTTTTGACTACCTCAGCAACTTCCGCCAGGGATATAGGTGCAGATTCCCCTGAGTCTTCGGGCTCTGCCTCTTCCACAGAGGACGTGTTGTTCGGGTTCAGGAGCTCCTCGAAGTGCTCTTTCCACCGCCCGACAATATCCCCAGTCCGGGTCAGCAGTTCTCCTCCCCTGCTGAAAACAGCCCGAGACAAGCCCTGCTTTCCCTTTCTGAGTCTGGTTTGCCAGAACTTCCTCGAGGCCAACCGAAAGTCCTTCTCCATAGCCTCCCCGAACTCCTCCCATACCCGGGTTTTTGCTTCAGCGACTGCCGAAGCCGCAGCCCTTCTGGCCACCCGGTACCTGTCTGCTGCTTCAGGGGACCCCCGGGCCAGCCAAGCCCGAAAGGCCTCCTTCTTCAGCTTGACGGCCTCCAGTGTCCACCAGCGGGTTCTTGGGTTGCCACCCCGACAGGCACCGATGACCTTCTGGCCACAGCTCCTGCTTGCCCCCGCTGCAATGGAGGCTTTGAACATGGCCCACTCGGACTCCATGTCCCCAGCTTCCCCCGGGATGCGTGAGAAGTTCCTCTGGAGGTGGGAGTTGAAGACCTCGGGAACAGGGGCCTCTGCCAGACGTTCCCAGTTCACCCTCACTACATGTTTGGGTTTACCGGGTCTGTCCGGCAGCCTCCCCGGCCACTTGATACAACTCACCACCAGGTGGTGATCAGTTGACAGCTCCTCTCTTCACCCGAGTGTCCAAGATCATCGATCTTTGGCCTAAGGTGCTCTGGTACCAAGTACACTTATGAGCTACCCTATGCTCAAACATGGTGTTTGTTATCGACAATCCATGGCCAGCACAGAAGTCCAATAACAAAACACCGCTTGGGTTCAGATCAGGCAGGCCGTTCCTCCCAATCACCCCCCTCCAGGTTTCTCCGTCATTGCCCACATGAGCGTTGAAGTCGCCCAGCAGAACTATGGTGTCTCCGGGTGGCACCCTTTCCAGGATGCCGCCCAATGACTCCAAGAAGGCCGGATGCTCTGAACTGCCATTTGGTGCATAAGCACAAATGACAGTCAGAGCTTTCCCCCAGCGACACGTAGTCGCAGAGAGGCGACCCTCTCATTCCCCGGGTGGAACTCCAACACAGTGGCGCTCAGCCAGTGGCTTGTGAGTATCCCCACACCCGCCCGGCGCCTCTCACCTTGAGCAACTCCAGAAAAGAACAGAGTCCAGCCCCTCTCCAGGAGTTTGGTTCCAGAACCAGTACTGTGTGTGGAGGTGAGCCCAACTATATCTAGTTGGTACTGCTCCGCCTCCCGCACTAGCTCCGGTTCCTTCCCCACCAGAGAGGTGACGTTCCACGTCCCCAGAACCAGTCTGCGATGCTGAGGATCAGCATGCCCAGATCCCCGCCTTTGCCTACTGCCCGTTGGGCAAAGCACCCGACTCCTATGCCGACCCCTGCAGGTGGTGAGCCCACAGGGCGGCGACCCCACGTGACCAGTTCAGGCTGTGCCCGGCCGGGCCCCATGGGATAAGGCCCGGCCACCAGACGCTCGCCGACGAGCTCCCCTCCCAGGTCTGGCTCCAGCAGGGGGCCCCGGTTTCCCTTTTCCGGGTGAGGTAACTGGGTCGTTGTGTGGCCGTATCATGGGAGTCTTTGAATCACTCTTAGTCCGGCCCCTCCCCCGGGACCAATTTGCCTTGGGAGACCCTACTGGGGGCTAACAGTGCCCCCGACAACCTAGCTCCCAGGATCACCGGGACACACAAACCCCTCCACCACATTAAGGTGGCGATTCCTCGGAGGGGCAGAGAAATACGTTATAGTACCAAAGAACCCTGGTCTCCCCTACCCACCTATATCTGGGGCTGATCTGCTGGTCAGGGTAGTGGGCAGCTGGACTGTAGTATCTCCCCACTCATGCTATTATCAACTGTTCTTTTAGCATCGGTATCAAACATTTACTGCTTTAATGAAGCAACCGCATTGGGCCATGCACATTCTCAACAGTTAACATGACATGACTCACACAAAACTTCTGTTCTCTTTCTTACGGATTCTACAAAAGAAACATTTTCAGTGTTTAGACAAAAAAGCGAAAGCATTCAAATTCAATGAATCATTTCAATCAGAATCAGTCCTTTCAAAATAATGAAAGATGGGGTTTTTTTATGTCATCGCAAATACATAATTTGCTCTGTTCATATGCGTACTGTACTTTTTTAAAGGTATTTGAACAATGCACATATAGGCACATATCTCATAAATACATCTCACAAGGGATTCCAGCTTAACTTTTTTTATCACATACATTTTTTGGCCCCATAAAATACACATTTTAGTCACAGGACATAATACACTGGACCATAAATAGTAAGGCAGCTCAAACACTGATACGTACTTGCAAAGAACTTGATCACAGGAACATACAGCAGCAATACATTTGATATTGAGAGAACAACATGGGAAAAATAGATACAGTGGTGTGAAAAAGTGTTTGCCCCCTTCCTGATTTCTTATTTTTTTGCATGTTTGTCACACTGAAATGTTTCAGATCAAACAAATTTAAATATTAGTCAAAGACAACACAAAATGCAGTTTTTAAATGAAGGTTTTTATTATTAAGGGAGAAAACAAATCCAAACCTACATGGCCCTGTGTGAAAAAGTGGTTGCCCCCTAAACCTAATAACTGGTTGGGCCACCCTTAGCAGCAACAACTGCAATCAAGCGTTTGCGATAACTTGCAATGAGTCTCTTACAGCTCTGTGGAGGAATTTTGGCCCACTCATATTTGCAGAATTGTTGTAATTCAGCCACATTGGAGGGTTTTCGAGCATGAGCCACCTTTTTAAGGTCATGCCACAGCATCTCAATAGGATTCAGGTCAGGACTTTGACTAGGCCACTCCAAAGTCTTCATTTTGTTTTTCTTCAGCCATTCAGATGTGGACTTGCTGGTGTGTTTTCGATCATTGTCCTGCTGCAGAACCCAAGTTAATTTCCGCTTGAGGTCACAAACAGATGGCCGGACATTCTCCTTCAGGATTTTTTGGTAGACAGCAGAATTCATGGTTCCATTTATCACAGCAAGTCTTCCAGGTCCCGAAGCAGCAAAACAGCCCCAGACCATCACACTACCACCACCATATTTTACTGTTGGTATGATGTTCTTTTTCTGAAAAGCGGTGTTACTTTTACGCCAGATGTAATGGGACACACACCTTCCAAAAAGTTCAACTTTTGTCTCGTCAGAGTATTTTCCCAAAAGTCTTGGGGATCATCAAGATGTTTTCTGGCAAAATTGAGACGAGCCTTAATGTTCTTTTTGCTCAGCAGTGGTTTTCGTCTTGGAACTCTGCCATGCAGGCCATTTTTGCCCAGTCTCTTTCTTATGGTGGAGTCATGAACACTGACCTTAACTGAGGCAATTGAGGCCTGCAGTTCTTTGGATGTTGTTGTGGGGTCTTTTGTGACCTCTTGGATGAGTCGTCGCTGCGCTCTTGGGGTAATTTTGGTTGGCCAGCCACTCCTGGGAAGGTTCACCACTGTTCCATGTTTTCGCCATTTGTGGATAATGGCTCTCACTGTGGTTCGCTGGAGTCCCAAAGCTTTAGAAATGGCTTTATAACCTTTTCCAGACTGATAGATTTCAATTACTTTCTTTCTCATTTGTTCCTGAATTTCTTTAGATCTCGGCATGATGTCTAGCTTTTGAGGATCATTTGGTCTACTTCACTTTGTCAGGCAGGTCCTATTTAAGTGATTTCTTGATTGAGAACAGGTGTGGCAGTAATCAGGCCTGGGTGTGGCTAGAGAAATTTAACTCAGGTTTGATAAACCACAGTTAAGTTATGTTTTAACAGGGGGGGCAATCACTTTTTCACACAGGGCCATGTAGGTTTGGATTTTTTTTCTCCCTTAATAATAAAAACCTTCATTTAAAAACTGCTTTTTGTGTTTACTTGTGTTGTCTTTGAATAATATTTAAATTTGTTTGATGATCTGAAACATTTAAGTGTGACAAGTGTGCAAAAAAATAAGAAATCAGGAAGGGGGCAAACACTTTTTCACACCACTGTAACTAAATCCCATTTGAAGAGCAGTCCTTCAACCGTGGTCCTGGAGAGCCACAGGGACTCCTACCTTTTGCCTTCACCAGCCAATATGAACACAAGTAACTAGGTATGACGAGGTACTTATGTGATCAGCAACTTTAATAGATCAATTAAGTAACAATGAAAACCAGCACACCCTGTGGCTCTTCAGAACCAGGGCTGTAGACCTCTACTTCCGTTACAGCTTTAAGTTTACCATATCTGGACAGCACATATGCTGTTTGCTCAGATACTATAATTTAGACAAGGTTGCAGTTATCATTATCATTATTATTATTATTATTATTATTATTATTATAGATACAGGCCTCAGCAGGGTCTTCAATCTTGGCAGTCCCACTGAGGCCATGGGAGGTGGGCAGAGCTTCTCAGAGTGAGTGGGTGGTGATCGCGGCCCAGCTTGCCCCTCCCAGCCTGATGTGAGTATGCTCCGCCCCTGTTTCCATGGGAGCAGAGGCCCCTCCCTGCAGCAGGGAGCAAGGAGAGGACGACGCAGAGGTCCCACTGCTGCGCACCACCTGGCCCTGGATACAGCCCACACTGCCTCCTGCTGGCCCGGAGGAGTTGACGTTGCAGTTGCTCATAGCCCACAAGCAAGGATACTGGCTATAAAGACGGGAGGGTTAGGAGGGGTGAGGCGAGAGAGGAGGGTACCATGTTTAATACCTGCATTTGAATCAGTTTCACAAATTATTTAAAGGGCGTATTTATTGATCTTTCTTAGTTTTCCCCCTTAGTTTTCACAGTCTGGAATTCCAGCAGGGGTCAGCAGTGTGCAGTGAGGAACTGTAAGCTTCCCTGGGCACACTAAAGCCAAGCCTGCGGCGGAACAATGGCACTGTCTGGATTTGGAACCTGTTCTAGTGCATGGGGCCCATTAATGCACCAGAACAGTGCCTCATCACCATGAGCCACTCAGCATCTCTGAGGAGGTTACTTAACCACTTTTTTCTGTTCATTTGTTTGAAAACTGCTTTGAATATAATGAATGAAAAATACTTCAGAAATTGTAGTCATTGATTATCATGATTATTACTGATCACAACAATAATGATAATAATCATGCTTATGACAATGACAAAATCTACAGTAATTATAATTATTATTTGAATTATTACAACTGTAGCAGTACAATTATTAAAGGCCCATACACACATTTTTCTGCTTTTCATATCATCCAGGAGTTTTCAATTTGTGTTCCATACTGATTAAATTAAAACAATTACAATTTTGGTAGAAATATGCATATCTTTTTAAGCAATTGTAAACAATTTCCCAATTTCCCAAGAGCAATTTCGGATGAAATTGCTCAATTTTTATCACAGAGAGCTGAGCACTGGAGGGGGAGTGGGAAAGGGAATTTGGCTCCAGGGATGGGGTTTGGGACGTTTTGTGGACATTTTAGATACTGAAACCAGGAAGAGAACACTGATACATGTGGGCCTTTAATAAGGTATTTAATGATGTTATTAGTTCCCTCACTCTGCCCACTGACCTGTTGCTTGCTGGAGAGGGGGAGGGGGCAGAGACGGGCAGCATGCCGGGGTGTGCTGAGGGGGACAGGGGGGTCCAGCTCTCAGGTGCAGTGAACACTGGTAGCCCACCTGGACTGCTGGACCCTATGGACAATGAAGATAAACAAAGTCTATATATCTCACTCTAACAGAGCGAGAGGGACACAAGGGAAGGTGACAGAGAAAGAGAGAGGCAGAGAGCAAGAGACACAAGGGAAGGTGAGGGAGAAAGAGAGAGATAGAGAGCAAGTGATAAAAGGGAGGGAGGGATAGAGAACTGAGAAGACAAGCTGAAATCAAATTTCAATGTCCTCAATATCCTTTAGCCAATTCTTCATAACCATATGGACATGTCTTAAAATATATATTCCCAAAAAATTGTAAAATTGGAATACCAAAGTTTTTTCCATTCACATGCTGGAAAACAATATTTGAGATTTGACATCATCGTGTACCAGTGGGCTTGTATTTAGATCAAATGTCTGTCAATATTCCATTCCCCTCCAATCAATGTCCTTTCACACAGCGGTGCGTATCCTCCCCCCCAGAGCCATAGGCTACAGCTCCGCTTCCCCCTGCTCATTTAACATCAGTCAAATCAACTCCCCGCCCTCCAAAGATTCCCCCTGAAAGATCTGTTTCACTCGGATATACATCATATCGCAGAAGCTAGTGCTGCTCTAACTTCTGTTTCAGCTTGTCCTTAAAATACACAGCAGTGTAGACTTCCCCTCCCATTATCCTGTGCATCCAGCCCCATGGAGGGTCACCTGGGCTGTGGTTACGGTGGTGGATGTACGAAGGGGGGTAAGGCGTGTGACGATGACCGCGCAGGGGAGGGTAGCGGTCGTATCCGTGAGGGGGGGTGAGGGGCAGGCCCCCGCCGTACGGGTAGTTTCCACCGCCGGAGGAACAGAGGGTGTCTGAATTTGAGATCAGCCAACCACCTACTGACAGAAAAACACAGAATTAAACAGACAAGTTGAGCAACGTATGGTTCGGATTCCACACCAAACCGTGGTGCCCCATCCATACACTGGCCCTGGGCCTTAACAGGATGAGCCATAGACCAGGTCAAGAAAGTATATGAGTACAATGCCTTTCATATGCAGAAGAAAAGACATAAGGGGACTTAAACATGAGCTAAAAATCACCAGAGAAGACACCCAGCAACTGGTGATGTACATGAATCGCAGATTTCAAACAGTCATTGCATGCAAAGGATATGCAACAAAACACTAATACTAAATAGTACTTTCATTTAAAAAACATTGCTATGTCCAAAATATTATGGTGCCCTGACATTTCATTACAAATCTCAAATTGTGGAGTACAGAGGCAAATAAATAAAATATGGATCTTTGTCCAAAACATTATGGAGGGCACTGTACTTAGCACTGTTAGTACTCACAATGAGATATACCAAGGTGTTGGTTCTCGGACTGAGCATCTAGAAGATTCTTTGGATGGTTCCTGTGGAGACAGGCATACATTGCAATGTTTCAGTTATGGAAGATTCATGAACATGTTCAATCTGAGGGCAATTCATTTACTATTGCAAGCTTGCTTCTAAAGACAGTCTAGCTGAGCTTGCCATAAGATCAACTGGAAGCAATTTGACACATTCCAAATTGAACCGGACTGCTCAATGAAATGTTTGACGGAACGTAGATGACCCAGATTGACTGCACAACGAGGTGCCATTCACAGAGCACGCTGTTGGTGAAATCCTGGGTGTCTTGCACTAACAAGGTAATGATAATAATTGGGGCTCGTATTATCGTGTGCCCGTGAAGCAGGTATTACAGAACATGTTGAGCACTCTTCCAGTCCTCTGTTAGCGTTTCATCTTGCACTCTGGCTGTCGGCACTTTCCCACACTTCACACAACCTCACCAATGAGCTTCTTAACAATGCAGTCAACTTCAAATGTTCTGTAATTGGCCACATCAACACTGATGCTCGCGCACTCACAGCTGCCGGCCCATCATAAGATCATCGGTGGTGTGACTTTTCACGCTGCATGAGACAGCACCCCCATAATCCAGCAAAACTGCAGAGAGCTAAAGAATATGATTGGTCCACCAATGATGCATCTCTATATCTTCATTATATGTTTTTATGTATTTAACCTTTATTTAACCAGGTAGACATTTCGACATAACATCTATTTGTCAAGGGAGACCTGGCCAGGACATCAACTTTACAGGACATAGCAATATAAAAAAAAATATATATATATATATATATATATATATATATATATATATATATATATATATATATATATATATCAAATTGACGCATATTATACAATACAATAACCAGAGACAGGCCTCATTGAAACAGTTGCATTTTTCAACAACAGTATTTAGTACAACGATTTTGAACATATTTAGTGGAATGAAAGCTTCAATTCTCACAAGATTTTGGAGAGTGTTCCATGGCCAAGGTGCAAAGTAAGAAAATTCCAATTATATGACAGTTGAAATTAATTTGAGCACTGAAATTGCAAATTGCACTAATGTAAAAATACAAGACAGTTGCTATTTAACCTGAGGCATTACTGGTGTTACACTCCCTTGCATTGGAGTCCTTGCATGCCTATGGCTGGCTCCCGCAGGTTAATTAAGTAATTGGCAGCAATTTTTACCAGGCAAAAATGCCAGAAAACTGCATTTTTAGGAGATACACTTAAGAAAAAAAGAACACTTTTTACTATTTTAAACCCGTGTGTGTTTTATGGTTAAGCAAAGTGTTTTGTTGTAGGTTTCACTTCTATGATGGTTTTTTTTCTAAGTTGGCAGACAGTCAAGCAGTTTTTTAGATTGTTTAGGTCAGAGTAGGGAAGCCTACTTGCAGAATACTCACTCCTTTTTGTTTTCTTGCAAATTGGGGATCGACATTTTGTGAGTCTTATGTTGGAAGTAGTTTAAGTGGCCTGTGTTTTGTGCTTGGATGATTCTGTCAACTTACAGTGTAGTGTAATGTAGTTTTTTTTTAATTAATTTGAAACAGAATCTTTTTTGTATTGCGATTTTGACTTCTGTTTGGTGGCATTTGTTTTGGGTTACAGTCCATTGTGGTTCCCCATGGTATATGGGAGAGGTTGGAGAGGTAACACTGGTTATACTGGACTCAAGGAAGTCATAATTGCTTGTTATAAGCTGTCAGAAAAATAAATTAAGGTAATTAGTTGGAACAAAAACCAGCTCGCAGGGCTGGAGTTACAACCTTTACCCAAGGGTGCCCTGGTTAAGTGACTGCATCTTAAACACAGAGCATACAGTACAGTACAAAACAACCATTGCCAAAAGCCCCAACACCGTCATATTGTTTCCTTACCTTTCTTTAGCATCCAAGAATGCCTTTGCAAACGGGTTATACTTTATCTTCAGGGCAGTGATCTAAGAGAGAAATAAAAATATTTTACTTTTTTATTCATCTTTTGACTTGAGAATAAGGAAAAGGGTGAGTACTGTCGCAGAACAAATCAGTTAAACATCATGAGTAGAGCACTATACAGCACACTTGATTTTAATTATTTAAATTTACAAAAAGTGCTCTGCTGTATACAGAACAAAGGCGGTCCTGCACAGGCCAACCCTTTTTTGGCCAAAATACAGGATGCCAGGGTTAATATGAGACTGTTGGCAACCCCCCCCCCCCCCCCCCAAAACCCAGGCTAACCTCTTCGTTCTGATAGGCCGTGACCGCGATGAATTGCGTGTCCGTGAAAGAGATGTTGGTTACCATCCGGTGGTTTCCCCCGACGCGCACAATGTGGATCTGCGGCTCGTATTTGTGCAGGGAGTTCAACATGATCTGTCACAGGAAGGACAGAGCAAATGTCAGTCTGCAGGAGGGGTGCACAGCAAGGGCCGATCCGCTTCAGGGTTTTGTGCCAACTTCTGCTCTTAATTATTTCATTAGCTGAATAATGTCTTGACATTTCTATATGCTACAGCTGCAGACTGCAAGTGTGTCCTAAACATTTTACTGTGCTCAAGTACAGGAGTGAACCAACATCATTTCTAGAGCTGTCAGAAAAATAAATGAAGGCAACTGGTTTGGACAAAAACCAGCTTGCAGATCAGCCCTCCAGGGCTAGAGTTGTGCTGCCCTGGTCTGCAGTCTCAGGGTTCTTTCTGATTTTAAGTTTTTGCAAGATTTAGTCACACTATGAATGATGATGTAGGGGATAAGAAGAGAATGTAGCAATGGACATTTCATAGTACTCACACTGTGCATTTTACAGTTAATATGTTTTACCCCAGAAGGGGGCTATAGAGACTGTGAGCTGTCAAGCCTGTCTCTTTTAACAATTATAAAATCCCCAGGAAAAAAAACAACAAACAAACTGTTTTTCATTCTAATTGAGGGCTTTACTTCACCTTTCACATTGAAATGACTGAAAAGGACCACTATCCATCAGCATGGATGTTAGCAGTTTTTTTTTTTCTGTGGATTTGTTTTTTTTTTTGCCTATTGCTTTTTTCCCCTGAACATCTAAGGACTGAGGGCTAAATTGACTTTCATATAAAAAAAACAGGTAATTACCATAATGTGCAACTAACCACTGCAATTATTTCATTTAGGACTGGTTCTCACTCGTGGTCCTGTACGTTGCCAACGGGGGCATTTAAATGCCAAAGAAAGGGAGCAGAGGCGGAGGGTGGTGGTGGGGGGGGGGGGGGGTTAGTGGCAGTGGTACCAAAAAATACCAACAATAATTTAGCTCTGAAGCCATACTTGAATGAAGCACACAGGTCCGTTCTCGTGGCCCCTGAAAGCCAGGATAACCACCTGAAGTACAGCTCTCTCTTTTTTAACAGCAGGAAGTCCATTAAATCCCAAAAGTGGCAATTAAGAGCTGTTTATTCCTGTTTACATGCGGTCTCTGGGGAACAAAGGGTCTCCATAGGTAAAGTGGCCTGAGAGGTTCCCATTAATTGTATAAATGCACACTTGATATTTCTCCACGACAGAAACAGTGATTAGAGGGCAGCCAAGGCTTCTAAAAGCTTCTACTACTCTTAGTTTTTCCAAGAACCTGCCGTCTAGAGGAGCAACAAAGGTATCCCAAAATGTGCATTTCTTCTTTACTCTTCTGAGCTGACAAACACAAGGATATTACAAAGTAAACTGCCATTAGAGTACAGGTAATTCTGTTTATAATCTGCATGCATATTAGAGATCCGCTTATAGGCTATTTGGTTTTCTACGTGCCTTCCAGATGAACTTCCTCAACGCGAATATGAGTTTGGATCGCACAAATTCTGAAACTGTTCAGACATGGTTTACGAGGGAGGAACTATGCCACAAGTTTAAGAATTCTACATTTCATTAGACCACCTCCTTATGGAGGGAAAAAGACAGAAAAAGAGAAACAGAAGTATGGGCGAAGAGAAAGAGCAGTAAACGGAGAGCGAGATGATGATACAGTAAATACATGGAAATAGGGGCTGTTTGAGGCACCTGTCCTCCTCCGTTCAGTTTGTTGGTGAGCTTGACTTTGCTGAAGGACACGGGAGCTTTCATCCAGTGCGCCCCAAAGTTTGGGGAATCTGGGTGAATGTAGACGCAGCTGTGGCTGTGGGGCTCAGGCTTGCCGGCCGGTACCCACTCCCCGTTGACATACTTCCAGCGGTGGCCATCAGCAGGGGCGAAGTCCAACAGGAAAGAGTACATGGCGTTAGGGTCCAGGCCGGAGACATTGACCTTCAGGACCGGGAACATTCTCCTGTTGGGGTTGAACGGAAGAAATCTTTATTGTCATCCCTGTCATGATGAAGGCTGTGTGCCAGTTTTACAATAAATGAAGTTTCAATATAACAGAAAATGTACATATTAATTGCTAATGCTGCTATACTCCTAGCATCTTGGTAGCTGAGTAAAATGGCAGCAGAGCTCTTATTCTTATGCATAATTCTCCTATTGACAACAATCCACGATGACGGGTAAATTCAGCAGGAAATCACTTCCCTGAATCCATACACAATCCTCACAATGAAAGCCTACTATAATGCTGTGCTTTTGTTTAGTTTTTTGATGAAAACAAGTCTGAAGTGGGACAGCTCAGGAACATGTAAATGGATAGAAACCTTACAGCCCACCTGATGTACTGACCAGCTGTTGAATGATGGTCAAGCTGCCTGTAGTGTTATTTTGTAATCACAAAAATAGCACACCTCTGTCAAAACAAGGCCATTAAAACTAATTGACTTTACCTCTGCTCTAAACCTTCTCTCATAAAAAGGCCAAACTAATAATGTATATACAGTGCTGTGAAAAAGTTCCCCCTTCCTGATTTCCTGTATTATTGCATTTATTTCTCACACTTAATGGTTTAATATTATGTAACTTGCATAAACAAAATGCAAATTTTTTCATTTATTTAATGAAAAGAGTTATCAAATTCCCATATTAACTTAACTTAAAACTTAAGCAGGAGTAACTGCAACCAAAGCGTTTCTGATAAATTGGTATATTTTTATAGGAATTTCCTATACACAGATATATCAGCCTGTGTAGAAATGTTTGCCCACTCTTCTTTGCAGTTTTATTTGGACATGTGCATAGGTTTCCCAGCATGAGCTGCTCATTTCAGGACCATTTCAATTGGATTCAAGTCAGGACTTTGACTTGGCCACTCCAAAACTTTAATTTTGTTTATTTTCAGTCATTGAGATGTGGACTTGCTTTTATGCTTTGGATCATTGTTTTAATTATTGTTCACACAACCCACTTAAGCTTCAGCTTCAGGTCATGGATGGATGACCGGACATTCTCCTTAAGAATTTTCTGATACAGAGCAGAATTCATGGTTCCTTTAGTAATGGCCAGGTCCTGAAGCAGCAAAGCATCCCCACACCATCACACTACCACTATGTTTGACTGTTATGGTATGATTTTCTAACTGTGAAAAGCTGTATTTGCTTTACATCAGACAGAAAGTTCCACTTTTGAATCATCTGGTCATAGAACATTATCTGAAAAATGTGGGGATCATCCAGGTGCTTTTCTGATAACGTGAGACAAACTGCGTTTGCTTTGGGTTTCTGCCTTGCTATTCCTTCCTCCATGAATACCATTTTGCCAAATCTCTTTCTTATTTTGGGGTTATGAACACTGAACTCAGCTGAACCTAGAGAGACCTGCAGTTCTTCTGATGTTCTACTGGAATCGCTTCAAACTTCCTGAATTAGTTATTAGTGTGCCCTTGCAATGACTTTTTCATAGGGGTAATATGGTTGTTTTAGATATTTTTTTTCATTAAATGTGTTTTATGTTTACTCAGTTTTCCTTTAACTATTATTCCATTTTTGTCTAAAGATCTGAAACCATTCGGTGTGACAAATATGCAATAATAGAAGAAATCAGGAAGGGGGCAAATACTTTTTCATGGTGCTGTATAAATATATATAATCCAATAGCAAAGCTATTTAAACTTACATTTGATCACTCATGGGAAGTAATGTTTATTCTTAATTAATTATTTTAAGTTATTTTAATTTTGCAAGAATACATTTTACATTTTAGTGATACTGGGAAAATAACACGATTTCAGTTAAACTTCACATAAACAAAAACAAGACTATCCAATTATCCGTTTAACGTATCATTATTTCAATGAGTTTACCACAAAGGTATACAAAATACAAACATTTAACATCCTCTCCTTCCTGAAAAACTGATCTCAATGGTGTGCACATTTTTTATATCCCAGTATTATGATAACATGTATATAAAAGTTTTTTTTAATTGTATTTCTTAATGCATCACCGTGGATTTTAACTGGTTGTTCTCATAGAAAGTATGCATTCTGCATATCCCAAAGATATTGATAAATTAAATAGCAACATTACGCAGGTAATACAATGATTTTGGAATCCAGTAACATTTGTTTTGGGGTCAATAAATTCCAAAACCAATAATGTAATGATTAGCCTATATCCATAAATGCACAATATACATTTCAATCATTCAAATATCACAATCAGGGAGGCTTTATGGGACTTTTTGTAACATGGATAATTTTTAATATATAAATGATCCATACATATAACACAGTATATCTTTACATTTCTTCTGAGAAAACGAAACGATAAAAACTTTTTTTACTATTGCAGTATTTTTTAATAATGTCAACATACAATTGTATACCAAATGTAGAAAAAAATAACGACCATAACTCAAAACGTTTCATTGTCATATACTGAATGTAAATTCTGATTAGGCTATACTCCGCTATTCAACTATAGTTTCTAGAATATAACTCATTACCCATTTTTTCGCGCATCTCAATTAACAGTAGGCTATAGGCTGTTATTTTTGCGTAAATGTTTTAGAAATGAAAGTAGGCCTGCTGTGTTTATGTGTATGTGTGCGCGTGGTTCCTTTAGACGTGTTGAATGAATTAATAAATGTGGTTGAAATGCATGTATGCAATCAGCCAAATATAGCCAATTAAATTTAACCTATATTGCACTAGCCGAGCCAAGTACTCACCTGCCGTTTTTGGTGACGATCATTTCATTGGTGACCTGCTTAAATTTCCTCCAGAGCTCAGACTCCTCTAGGCTCACTTTCAGCTGTTTCTCCGTGGGATCACCCTTTTCCCGACCGGCCTGCAACTCACTCTCAACAACGCTGAGCAACCGCGAGATGCAGCAATCGGTACTGCCGCTGCCTTGCTCACGCGAATCTTCTTCGCCACCCGCATCGCTCAAACTGCCCTCCACCTTCATCGAGGGACTAACTAACTTCAAAATACTATCGTGCAAAAGTAAGTAAATCGAACAATCACGGGCACACAAAACAATTTCAATCAAAACTTTTTTTAAGCCATCTCATTCCGTCGCAAAACTGTCTGGAGTGACATAATTTCAAACTATGTATATATTTGTATATATATGTATATATATTTTTTATGTAGAATATAATATCGGCCTTCGTAATAAATTTTACCGATGCATGCAATGAATAAAGGCTAACCCCGCCGGTCCCTTCACGAAATGTTATGAAAATGGAAAGCCTCTAAAAACATCACAATTCTCAGTAAGAGTCAATGTGCCGGTCACGTGGCCGAGAGCTGATTGATCGTTGACGTATTTAATTAACTGAACTTGCCTCTAGACTACGTACATACCAAGCTTTTACTTTTCTTTCGTCTAACCACATCAAGCTATGCCCCTCCGAGGCAATATGGGCTAGTTTACATTTTCACAACTTCTGTAGGTCACTGGTTTTCAAATGAAAAAGCAGCTACTTACAGATATTTAAGCATACACATTAAAACACTTGATATGAATATGAAACACTTCTGTACGTTAATGTACTTCTGGTCATACGTTGGAGATTGTTGACCCAATTTGAACAATTACATAGAACTGGATAGCCTTTTGTGTTGTTGCGCTGTTAAATCTTATTTTTTTAAAGAATAAATGTCGATTCTGTATTTCTGTACATAGCTGCATTGGTTGGATTGATATTTAGGCCCTACATTAATCTAATTGACTTGCTTACTCCCAGCATTATGGTGTTCCGTGTAAATTTGACATTAGTCTATCTAAAATTACATTTTGTGGCTGTCCTACGTAAAGAGCTGCCTCAGTATTTCCAGCACTCTGGACAGAGGGCATGTAGTGCGCGCGCTGCGCGACAGATGGGTTTTTGCAGTGAAATTAGGCTGCACTAGACATGACATGCAAAGTAGCATAGCATATATTCACGGTTTTTTATTTTATTTTAAATGATGCACGGTCTTATTGTTATCGAGTGATTACGTCTTCATAACCATATTTCAATTTTTTAAAATAAAAATGTAGGCCTACAGACGAAGACAACAACGGATTACTCCTATGCAAGAGAATTACAGCCTATGCAAGAGAATAGCGCAGAATATCTAAATGACAACGTCACACATTGGAGACTACTATTGCAAATTGACGACTAAAAAGCATGTGTTGGTAAAGCAACGTTTAAAAATGAGGGCGTTAATGACCAAGGGTGCCTCTTCTGACTTATGTTGAATAGGCCAGTTTTTTTCGAGTGTGCGCCACACAGAAAGACCCAGGAAATCGGTACGTAGGATCAGAAGTTCCAACTCTATGCAATACATTATCCTAAACACCTGAAGCAGAAACAACGCACTGAATGTTCTCTGGTGGTTGGGAAACCTGATCTATCGTCGTGACCGAGTGACTCTACAGTCACATCTGTCGTACCAGTCTTTTAATCAGAAGTTCCCCGGCTGCAGAGATTAGAGGGTTTAAAGACTTATAGAACATAAAGGTTTCATTAATTGTGCGCGTGTGCACCCATTCAAAGTTAGACAGCGCACATCATTTCTTTTTTCAAAAACAAGTTTTCCCTTTATATAACAATGCCCACATCACCTTCATACAAAACAAATATGCGTATACGTCAGAAGCGATTGGCAACTGCGCTGTACAACATTTGTACCAGATCGAAGATTTATGGTGAGCACAAGGGTGCGTGGTAGCTTTTGCTTGATGAAGAGCATACAACTGTCGGACTGAATGAAAATATAGCAATAACATGGAACATCTCTTAATTGCCCTTAATTTTAATCCAATAAGCCTGATGGCATAATATGCAACCAGTCATTTTAAGAGAAAAGGCACGCTTTTCCAAAAAGCCTTAATTGGTCTGTATGTTCTATCCCAATTTTATGGGTGTGCGTAATGAAAATTCAGAGAACATCGAGGACATATTCAAATGGCTATTTATTGCTCTTTGGGCAAGGTTTTTTTTTTAAATATTCCTCACATCATGGTTGTAATGAAAAAAAAATTAGCCCTAGAAGCAAGATGTGACCAATGTTGATGCAACAACCAACAGATAAATGTTTGGAAAGCAGTTAATGCATACAGTACTTTAGCACAGAAAGCCACAAAAAGCTCGTTTAGTTTCTTCCCAATACTCCAAATGAGACAGAAAACATGGTAGGACTACATACAACAATCACACTTTGTGTATAATCCCATGTTAAAGTGTATTGAGCCAAAGAAATAAGGTTTGAAAACAATTATATTAAAAGATGCATAAAACAGTCATGAATTAATCGAAAAATAAATATTTTCTCAAGGTAGGTTCCAGCTTGCCACAAAGCACAATGTCAGGGAACAGAGGATTCTTAGTAACCACACCATTACCCCTAATAGGAAGGTAACAAATAAGCATGCAATTCTACTGCCATATATCCTATTAAGAAAGGATATGCAATGATGTAACTAAGGATATAATGAAATGAAAAATTTGCCAATTTCTCATAATAAAAACGAGCCTTTTTATGTGGCTTTCACACAATCATTTCTGAAATCTGAAAATTATGAGATACATTTTCCATTTTTAAAGACCAAGGCACAGTTTATAGGGCTGCCCATCACCACTAAAAATATTGTCAGATAACAGACACTAAAGCACCCCCTCCCCCCTCATCATCTTTAACTTATGCTATACCAACTCTGACTGTCCATTATAACCACTTATATTGTCATGTAGCAAGCATGACTACATAGAGGGCAAGCTGAGGAGACAGTTTAAAAAGGAAAAAAAACTGACAGAAAGGCAGCATTTATTAAAGCAAGTTGTGTGAATACATACAGATAATGCATCTAACATTGGTTCGAATGACAAATAACATACTATATAGAGAGAAGCAGTCTCTGGAAAGGAAAAAAACTAACTTTACAACAGTAAAGTGATTGGCAGGAATAGTTCTAGAACTGCATTATTCAGAAAATCACAAATTTATCATTTGACTGCACAACAAATAAGGATATTCAACTGAACTTAAAAACTTGAGAAAAAAAATCTTGTTGAAAAGACTTGTGTTCTGATGCAGTGTCATTGTCATGAGGGGTAATTGGCTGAATATATACCTGCAGGTGCTTAATAACAAAAATACAACTACAAGGAAAATAAACACATTTTTATTTTTTCATATGTATCATTAATTCAGCTCAGATAATGAATTCCTCTCAGATAAAACATTTCACAATGACCAACATAAATACATGGTGTTATTGCCCATAACCCCACCATTATGGCACCACCTAGGTACAGATACGATTAGGCTAGAGTGCCACTGTCTACAGTAAGCAGGAGGGGCCAATTACAGGTGCATCACCACAGTGACCAGTGTATTCGGAAAGAGAAAATGCACAGTGAGGTGGTACAGAGGCACAAAATTAAGAGGAGGATATGCCTTTAATATAGCGACATTAAGACCATCATATTCAGCTGAGCTTTTTTTTATCCTGTCAAAGTTATCATTCACTACAGGAGCTGAAAAGGCATAGACGTTTCTCATTAATATAATAGCCTTTAATCCAGTTTATGAGCAGGACAAATTAAGTTGTTCCTCTTTCATTAGCAGCAAGTATTAAGGTATGTCAGACTCCATATTTGTTTTGTAATGCAGAGGGGATCCTGTATGAATTTTTAGCATATCAATTACAAAATGAAACATTTGAAAAATCTCCATGTTGATTCAAAGGGAAATTAGATCTTAAAATCAGTTTCTGATGGTAAATTGTTCTGACCACTAAAACAGCCTACACAAATGTGGAAATTACAACATACCAATTCTCGAAAACCATTCCCATCCTTGGAAAAGGAGATGGTAGATGGTTGTTGAAAAAGAGCATTTGGCTTCACTTGGGCAGCTCACTCTAGAATAAGTAGCAACACACAGAAGAGTAATGGTTTTTACCAAACTCCCTTAGCTACTGAACATCAAGCTAGTTTAGCTGGATGTTTATCACAGTGAGGCATTTTTCCTCATTTTACCCCCTCTTAATACTAGTTCACCAGAAATTATTAAGCACTTCATTTTGCAATCATGTACACATGAACTATGGCCTTTCCTGCACAATTGTCCAAGTAACCCTTAATGTAAACCACTGACCAGGAGAGTAAACAAACACAGTACATGTTTCACATACACAAAGGCAACCTCTTCAGCAACTGCAAAGCCAAACACAAGCTGTGACATAACCGAAAACCTCATTCCATGATTCCAGTCTTGTTATATGTTGATTGGATCTCCAACTTTTCAACCCAAATTGGCCATTTACATTTTGGAAGCCTTACAGGGTGGTGCTGCATGGCAGAGGGAACACTGTGAAGCCTTTTTATTTTTGGTGTTGGAAGGTGGAGATGGGCCCACTGGAGTGCCACCTGTTCAGAGACTCTGTGCCAGAAAGAGAAGAGGGTGCTCTGCACCCCAAAAAGCAGGGACAGAGCTGTGAAGAGATGGGTCGGGTGAGCTTATAGAAGACCTTCTCACTTCAGGCACATGGAGAACATCTTTATCACCGCATCTCTGCAAAATGGCACAACAGGAAAAGTATTTTTAAGTGGATACATCACCTGTCAACAGCTACATGCAGGCTTAAAAATATACTTTTCATAAACAAAACATCCTTCCAAGTTAAACTGTTATTCAGAAACAACAGAACTGATTCTTGCGGCTAAAGAATAACAGTAGTCTGCAAGCTATAATGTACATGACTGCATCTACAGTGTATGCACAATGGTACATTTTTTGTTTTTTTGTCTCCTCATTTAACATGAGGTTAAAATGCACCTCTATTCTGAGGGCATTTAGACCCCCCCCCCCAAGGGGACCAAAAGTAATTGGACAGTTGGCTCTTCAGCTGTTTCTGAATAGTTAGGTATATTCAATCACTTCCTTAGTGCAGGTATAAGTAAGCCTTTGGTATCTAGTCTTGATTGTAGGTTTTTGATTGCCTTTGGAGTCTGTTATCTGCATTTCTTTGGTCCAGAGTCATGCCAAAGAAAGTCAAATTGGAAGCCATTTTGAGGCTATGGAATAAGAAACAGTCAGAGAAATAGGCCAAGCAATAGGCTTACCAAAATGAACTGTTTAAAAGATCATTAAAAAGAGAGAACTGGTGTATGTTTGCGATCACTTTGTCTTGCTATGGGATGAAGCACCATCCAATGAGTTTGGAGGTGAACTAGAGCAGATAAGATGCTTCTGTACACTTCAGAATTCCTTCTGCTGCTGCAGATAACATTTAATGATTACTACTAATAGTGCCCTCCATAATGTTTGGGACAAAGACCCATCATTTATTCACCTCTGTATTCCACAATTTGAGATTTGTTATAAAACATGTGGTTAAAGTGTACATTGTTTGAATCTCACAAAGGGCATTTTTATACATTTTACTTTCAGAGAAATTACAGCAGTGTTTATACATAGTCCCCACATTTCAGCATATGAAAGGCATGCTCAATTTTTAGCTTTGAAAAAACGACTATGTTGATTTAGCAGTATTTTTCGGATCATTGCCTTGCTGTAGAATGAACCGCGAGCAAATGAGTCGATACACTTCAAAATGAATTTTGGTGGTACCATCTATAGTTACAATGGGGGAAATAAGTATTGAACACATCAACATTTTGTCCAGTAAATGTACAGTGGTGTGAAAAAGTGTTTGCCCCTTCCTGATTTTTTTATTTTATTAAAAAAAAATTTTTTTTGCATGTTTGTCACACTTAAATGTTTCAGATCATCAAACAAATTTAAATATTAGTCAGACAACACAAGTAAACACAAAATGCAGTTTAAATGAAGGTTTTTATTATTAAGGGAGAAAACAAATCCAAACCTACATGGCCCTGTGTGAAAAAGTGATTGCCCCCTAAACCTAATAACTGGTTGGGCCACCCTTAGCAGCAACAACTGCGATCAAGCATTTGCGATAACTTGCAATGAGTCTCTTACAGCGCTGTGGAGGAATTTTGGCCCACTCATCTTTGCAGAATTGTTGTAATTCAGCCACATTGGAGGGTTTTCGAGCATGAACACAGCATCTCAAAAGGATTCAGGTCAGGACTTTGACTAGGCCACTCCAAAGTCTTCATTTTGTTTTTCTTCAGCCATTCAGAGGTGGACTTGCTGGTGTGTTTTGGATCATTGTCCTGCTGCAGAACCCAAGTTCGTTTCAGCTTGAGGTCACGAACAGATGGCCGGACATTCTCCTTCAGGATTTTTTGGTAGACAGCAGAATTCATGGTTCCATTTATCACAGCAAGTCTTCCAGGTCCTGAAGCAGCAAAACAGCCCCAGACCATCACACTACCACCACCATATTTTACTGTTGGTATGATGTTCTTTTTCTGAAAAGCAGTGTTACTTTTACGCCAGATGTAATGGGACACACACCTTCCAAAAAGTTCAACTTTTGTCTCGTCAGACCACAGAGTATTTTCCCAAAAGTCTTGGGGATCATCATGTTCTTAATGTTCTTTTTGCTCAGCAGTGGTTTTCATCTTGGAACTCTGCCATGCAGGCCATTTTTGCCCCGTCTCTTTCTTATGGTGGAGTCATGAACACTGACCTTAACTGAGGCATGTGAGGCCTGCAGTTCTTTGGATGTTGTTGTGGGGTCTTTTGTGACCTCTTGGATGAGTCGTCGCTGCGCTCTTGGGGTAAATTTGGTTAAACATTTTGTGTTTACTTGTGTTGCCTTTGAATAATATTTACATTTGTTTGATGATCTGAAACATTTAAGTGTGACAAAAAAAATAAAAAAAATAAATAAAAAAGAAATCAGGAAGGGGGCAAACACTTTCACACTACTGTATTTCCAATGAGGCCATTCAAGTGAAATTTGCACCAGACTTTGGTATTAACTCAAAAAATCCAGACAAAAAATCTAAACATTAAAGTCCATATGTAAATAAAGTTATGTGTAATAAAATGGAATGAAGCAGGAAAAAAGTATTGAACACACTAAGAAAAAGCAAGGAAAGGCACGGAACCAGCTGAAAACCATAACTAATTAGGAGGCAACTCTACCTCCAATCTGTGCTAATTAATGTCAGCTGGGTTAGAATATATTGATGGGCTATAAAAGGTTTTTTTTTTGTTACCAAGGTGCCACACAAGAAACATCTAATGATGGGTAAAAGTAAAGAGCTCTCTCGAGACCTTCGCAACCAGATTGTTGCAAAACATGAAAATGGAATTGGCTACAGACGTATTTTACAACTTCTGAATCTTCCAGTAAGCACCATTGGGGGCATTATCCGTAAGTGGAAGCAACATCACTCCACCATCAACCAGCCACGCACAGGAGCTCCTCGCAAGATTTCTGATCAGAGAGTCAGAAGGATACTTAGAAGAGTAGCCAAAGAGCCAAGGACCACTAAGAGCTCCAGAAAGACTTGGATGCAGCAGGTACAACTGTGACAGAAAGGACAGTAGGCAATGCACTCCACCGCCATGGCCTTTGTGCACACTCAGCCGCAAGACTCCACTACTGAAAAAAAGACATGTTGAAGCTCATTTGCCAAACAACATTTGGACTAGCCAGTGAACTACTGGGAGCATGTACTCTGATCAGATGAGACCAAAATTGAACTTTTTGGCTGTCACACAACACACCATGTTTGGAGGAGAAATGGCACTGCACATCACCCGAATAACACTATACCAACAGTGAAGTTTGGAGGTGGAAGTATCATGGTGTGGGGCTGTTTCTCGTCTCGTGGTACTGGCAGACTTCATATCATTGAAGGAACAATGAATGGAGCCATGTACAGAGAGATTCTTGAGATGAACCTGCTGCCATCCACCAGGATGCTGAGGATGAGACGTGGGTGGACCTTCCAGCAGGACAACGATCCAAAGCATACAGCAAAGGAAACTCGCAATTGGTTTCAGAGAAAGAAAATCAATTTGTTGGAATGGCCCAGTCAATCACCTGACTTAAACCCAACTGAACATTTGTGGAAGCATCTGAAGATCCAGATTTACAAGAGGGCCCCCCACAATCTTAAAGATTTAAAGACAATCTGTGTAGAGGAATGGGCCGAAATCACACCTGAATACTGCGGGCGATTAGTTACTTCATACAGAAAGCGCCTTGAAGCTGCCATTACAAACAAAGGCTTCTCCATTAAGTGTTGAATTAATTTCAGTTAGTGTGTTCAATACTTTTTTCCTATGTCATTCCACTTTATTACACATAACTTTATTTACCTATGGACTTTAATGTTTAGATTATTTGTCTGGATTTCTTGAGTTAATACCAAAGTCTGGTGCAAATTTCACTTGGATGGCCTCATTGGAAATACATTTACTGGACAAAATGTTGATGTGTTCATTACTTATTTCCCCCATTGTAGATCATCAATGAAGCCAGTACCTACAGCAGCCATACATGCCAAGGCCATAACATACTCACAGATGAGGTGGTATGCTTTGAATCTTGGGCAGTTCCTTCCCTCCTCCATACTTTGCTCTTGCCATCAGTCTAGTATAAGTTAATCATCTCCTCTTTCCACAATACCTTTTTCCAGAACTGTGGTTGCTCTTAAGTATTTCTGGGCAAACTGAAACCTGGCCATTCTGTTTTAGCGGCTAACCAGATTGGATCTTGCAGTGTAGCCTCAGTATTTCTGTTCATGAAGTCTTCTGCAGATAGTGGTCATTGACAAATCCACACCTGACTCCTGAAAAGAGTTGAGCAGGTGTTTGAGGATTTTTCTTTATAGAGAGACTTATTCTCTCATCAGCTGTGGAGGTCTTCCTTGGCCTGCCAGTCCCTTGGCAATAGCTGAGCTCACCAGTGCTCTTTTGTCTTAATGATGGTCCAAACCAGCCATCATCCAAACCAGGCTCTCAAATCCAAATCTGGGCCTGGTTTTCTTTTCTCTCGGGTAATTAGCTTAACAATTAGTTCTACCGAGTAGCCAGCCTTCACACCTGACTGGTAAAGGTAAAGGTAAAGGGACAGTGGAAAACCAGCAGTCCTCGGGGCCTCTAGGACAATGATTTGATGGTCCCTGGTCCAAACAGCAGATTTTGGTAAGCCTATTGTCTGACCTATGTCTCGCTCTGTTTTTTTCTTATTTCTCAGCCTCATAATTACTTCCTTAACTTTCCTCGGCACAACTCTGGCCCTCATATAGACAAATGCCAATAATAGACTCCAAAGGCAATATAAAAAGCTTATAATCAAGACTAGATACTTAACTTGTACTAAGAAAATGAGTGCATACATCAGAATAATCAGAAACAGCTGAGAAGCCAACTGTTTTGGGTCCCCTAAAATCGGGGGCTATGTATAAAAAGATCATGCACAGATCACCTGATATTAATGTAAATACACTCAAATCAAAGGTGACTGTCACTTTAACCTCACATTCATCGTTTCATTACAAATCCAATGTTCCAGAGTCCAGAGCCAAAAGAACAGGAATTGTACCACTGTCCAAATACTTATGGACTGCACTGTGGCATGTTACAGTGCAGCAAATGACTGTGTGCATGTTACAATGTAAATTATGATATGGAAAGTGATGGTAGCTTGCATGTACACAACAATGTCAATGATGGTCGCTTGGATGTTTAAATGTAAATAATAGCAGCTCACATGTTAAGTATAAATAATAAAATGCAGGTGTACACATCAATTCCAGGCCATTCAGAGAGGTGAAATGACCCTGCTAATGGTGCAGCTTCGAGGTCTGTAAGTCAAGTCTCTTACTCTGGACCCTATAGCATCCACCATTGCCAAATAAAAACTCACACAGGTGCTACATTTTTATAGGAACTGTGACAGTTAAGCAATTTAACCAAATGTAATTCAGACAAATTGCATCCATTTGAAAAAATGTTGGGGAAACTTATATCCACTGTAGAGGGAGGGTGGAATGGATTGTGTTTTGGTTTGGTTGTTGTGATTGAAAACCTAAAAATCAAATGCTGGTACCTTGCAAAAGGGATGTAGGATAGGCCATACCTGTAAACAATGAGGCAAACATTAAAAAAGGGTTGTGTTGCATTGTGGGAAATGTATAGTATGTGTGAACCCGTTTCTAGCAGGTTCACAGGAACTGTTATCATTCAGATGGAAGACATCATAGCACAAACATGTAAAATGAAAGCTAGGTAAGGGGAAATGCTCACTCACCCCTCAACTGCTTTATTGTACAGCAGTACAAATGGAACATACAGAAGGAAAGCTACATAAATACATCTATGGGGCAAAAGCTGTAATAGATTACCTTCATTTACCTGTCATTTATTTAAAAGACACTAATGCTGCTGTTAAGCTTCACCATACATTAAGGCAAAATATAAAAGAAAGGCTTAAATCATCTGAAATGATTACTGCCATGTTCTCAGAACCAGCTGACCTTAAAACCCCATTCTTTAACATAACAGAATGGCAGGAAAGTGAAGAAACAGCAGTCATTTTCTTTAAATAACATCACATGATCAACTTAAACTGAGCAAAAGGCCATAGTTTACCAAACCCAGCCCGTGTATTGGCTAAAGCTAAACAAATTAAATATTTGAAAATAAATTTAAAAAAATAAAAAAATAAAAAAATTAAGTAAGCCACCCCTCCTTCCCCCACCCCCATTGGCCACTAGATGTTTGTATCTTTGCCATTCTGATTTTCCAAGGTCACTGCCCCATAGGTAAATAGTCAGATAGTCAGGCAGTATAAAGACCACAGTGACAGGGCAAAAGTGGGATAGCAGTGCTAAACTTCATACAGATCTAACCTTCGATATGACCACGTGCATGATTAGTTATCTGGCAATTAGCACTACGGCAATTAAAGACAGTTAATCAATCACTTACAGTAAAAATCAGTTGTTACTCACCAAGCAAATGCCAGGAATTGCAAAATGCAAAACAGCAGAGCAAGTCCATTGTTCTTCCACTGATGAAATAAGGATACGTCATATTACAGTAAAACAGAGTAATTACAGATCTAATTATTACTGGTGTGTGTCTGTGCATCTCTGCATGATTGTGTTTGTAAGTGTGTGAGCATACACTCTCCGAGCACTTTATTAGGTATTTATTAGACTTCTACTGCTGTAGCCGTTCCACTTAAGAGTGATGATGCGTTGTGTGTTCAGAGATGCTCTTCTCCATACCACTGCTGTAATGTGTGGTTATTTGCGTCACTGTCAGCTTCCTGTCAGCTTTGACCAGTCTGGCCCTTCTCCTCTGACGTCATTCAACAAGGCGTTTCTGTCTGCAGAACAGCTGCTCACTGGATTTTTTTTTCTTTTGTTGAGATACTCACACCACCCTGTCTGCCATCAACAATCATTCCACGGTCAAAGGTCTAAATTTTTCCCCATTCTGATGGTTGATATTAACATTAACTGAAGCTCCTGACCCGTATCTACATTGTATGCATTGCACTGCTGCCACACAATTGGCTGATTAGATAATCGCATGAATAAGTAGGTGTAATGAAGTTAAAATGTTCCTAATAAAGTACTCGGTGAGTGTATATACCGGTATGTCCCTGCAGGTGTGTGCCAAAACTGGCCACTTTCACGGAAAAGTCCAGATCATACAGAAATGTGTTGCCATAAGAAACTGAATGTAGCCTTCCACAACAGAAACAAATCCCATTAAACACCTGGTGGCTGGTTCTGGTTTTTTTTCCCCAGTACATTGGCGACAGCTTACCCTCTGATCCTTGAACTTACTAGAGCCATGCCTATACACTCCCCAGTACGGCCACACGCAAACTAGCAATCTGGTCAGTTTAAAATCCAATTCTGATAAGTTATACTTTTAAGACAG
The DNA here is from genome assembly GCF_963514075.1 of Conger conger. Classification (NCBI taxonomy): domain Eukaryota; kingdom Metazoa; phylum Chordata; class Actinopteri; order Anguilliformes; family Congridae; genus Conger; species Conger conger. The sequence goes on from NC_083762.1 coordinate 52,890,046, forward strand.
ATCACATTGGATACCTCTTGGACCCTCATTAACTGACCCAAACTGACACTGTACATTACTGTCAAACTGCCATTTTGGCATACTTTACATAATATAAACCCTTTTAGTTATTTTTTCCGGCAGACTTTTAAAAGCAGTGCTCAGTCTCTTCTAGCCCTGCAAGGTTATTACGATAATGTGAAGCTTTACTTGGCTATACTTCAAATGTAGTTTTGAAGAACATAGATGGTTATCCAACAGAAAGACAATAGATCAACCGATGAACTAAATGAGGTACAAATGGCACTGCATCAATGAACTAAAATACCAAAAATGATCTAAAAGGCAACTATGTGATGGATACTGAAATGAAGGAGCTCTGACAGTATAAGGGAAGCTTTTGTACATAATGTTACCGACCTTTATGAAGGCCCTGAATGCCTGAAGATTCATGAGCTCACGCAATGTAAGCAGCAATGCCAATCAAATCAAAGAACTCAGTCGGAAAATTCACTCACCCAAAAGGCAGCACAGAGTGTCAAAGCAAAGCAGGTCTAGAACAAAAAATATCAACAAGCACACATGATTACTGGGAAGCTGGGATTACTGGGAAGACATGAAAATTCACAAGCCATACAAATTATGCCATTCATGCCATTTTTTTCTTAAACTGCTTTGCATGAAATGTGCTGCTAAACAGTGACACACTGCATTTAACACCCACAAATGCCCAGAAACAAAACAGAAAGGTGAATCCAGAATCAAACACTAAACACACAATGCCTCCCAGAGAACAGTTTATATGTTAGAGAAACAGTATTAGTATTACAACAGTTCTCTCCCCCACTCCACCTTCCTGCTGTTTGTTTACCACATGGTGGAACCCTGCCAGGTGGTTGACTCTGCCCCTCCTAGGCGATTGTCTGTTCCCAGCAGTGTACTCTAGGCTTGGCAGGCCCAGCATTACCCAATTACCCATTGGAATGGCCAGCTTGCCTCTGAGAGGCCAGCTGGGCCTGAAGCAGGTAAACAGAGCTTTTGAACCCATACTCTCCTCCATTCAGCAAAGGTAGAATCCTGTCTGCTCTGCCCTCAGCCAAGTACAGCTCCCAAAGTATTGTACGCCAGCAACTCCAAAATAACTGCAATCATTTTCATCCCATCACATTTTTTCGCGCATGCAGTATAGGTTAATTAGCTTAATAATCCTTCGCCCGCATCTTACACACAGTTTGCATCAAAAACTATATTTTTATATTTATACAGTGGAAATGCATTTTATGTAATACTACATTATTTTACTTGAAATTTCAGGTAATTTCAAGTACTTTTTTTGACCAAATGTTAAAATTTTACTTTTGTTTCCCCTACCAGGGAACTCCTAGTTTGTGTGCAAAACATGATGACAGGTCAGGTTAAAGCAGCCATCTGCTGTACAGTGCGTGTGCGCGCGTGCGTGTGTGTATACACTCACCAGCATAATGGCAGAAGCCAGTGCCCGGGTCTTCTCACACATCTTCTTCACCTGTTTCAGGGGCCCCATCAGGAACATTGTGCTGAAGACACACAACCACACAACAGCAGCTAAGTTCTTCAGCATCTACAGCCAACTGTCCACAGCCCAACTAATGTTGCCTGAGCTACATAACATAACATGATGACGAGAGCAGGCCATTCAGCGCAGCAAAGCTCCCCTTTTCCCACTAAAGTTTACCTAAAAGCTAGCACCTTATCAAGCCTGGCAAGCACAGTGATCACTGTGTGAAAAAATACTTCCTAATGTAGTGTAGGTAGGGGGTAACAGAGAAAGGGGCTCTGGGATGGTTTTGACTACTTCAACCTGGTGCACATTACAGGACTTTTTCAATCCTGACTGATATTAAAAACATACATACACAACGGCAGTTTTTTTGTCTTTCAATTATCCGAATGCACACACTAGACAATTTAGCCAAGCATCACACACTTTTACACTTGTGTTACACACGTTTATACTCACAAAAAATTCACACTCACAAGTCCCATAAATTTACACTCACTCTCAACCTGGGATCTCGCAGAAACTTGTGCGATCCAATGTGACTTTAAAGTTTGTTTTGACATAGTCAAATAGTTCCAATTTGAAATTGGGATGACACAGAGCAAATCGGGTATTAGGAGTCTAATAATCCAATAATCAGTTCAGACCAACCTCAAATCTGGATCACCCCTCGATTGTCAGGAGGGGCAAATTGGGCCCAAAGTCAGCCTGATTGTCATGTAGTGTGCACCAGGCTAAGGGGATGCAGTGCTCAATTCAGTTTTATTGGCTGAAATTATGGGTGCATGATAGAAAAATTTTAGGGATCGATGTCAATACCAAATATTTCACAGAGCTAGAGTTATAGCTCTGCTTGCAACAGGGCTGCTCCAGTCCAGTCCTGTCGCAAGCAAATAGTTGCCTACTATTGAGTATACAATGCAACTCCAAAGCAGCTTGTAGTCATGTTATGCATCAAACGGTTGTACATACAAGATATTTTATAAATTTTAGAAACAATTATAAACATATAAATCATATTGTTCTCCTCACCTTCAAGCAGTGCAAGTGCTTCACTTCCATTTGAGTAATGTTGTTATAGGAAGCAAGGCACGTTTTTTGAAGAATGATGGGGGGGCATAATGTCACGGTACAACTTGCTCTGGAGTTGCATGAAGTGTATGTGCAGACCACAAACCACTGAATGACCACAGCCACACATGCAATCGTGAAGCCAGCAGGTAGCCAGAAACTATAAATATATAAGATGCTCAAAAACTGTCTGAACTGATCAAAACAGAACACTTAACAATTACATGTCAGAATAACTCCTGCAAATTACCTATCCCTTTAACCCTGATTCAATCCAAAGCAACAAACCTTTACACAAATGTGAAAATTAGTTGAAAAGTATCATGCTGCCAGGATTATCAATGCAGCTACAGTTAAAAATAAAAATGTATTTAAAAAATATTCTGGTATGCGCAACAGCAACAACTTATTGAGTACCCTTGTAGATATCTTGAGATGAGAGGATTTCAGAGGATTCACTTTTTCAATCATACTGAAGGATCAAAGGGGTGGCATCAAAGAGCTTTAAACAACCTGCAATGTGAGAGCTCCTCTTCACCTAAGAATTTATTCATCAATGATGGGCTTGTTTTCTTTTTATAACAGACTGTTTGGTGTTCTTAACAAATAATGTAAGCTGTCCGTACAATTCCAGCTACATGGATATATTTCCATATAAACCATGTCAACAGGGCACCTTTAAATTACAATAATTATAAATTGGGGGAAAAGGAAACATTTTGTGCAACTGCTACATGCTAGTGAACCTACAGAGAGATTTGTAAGATATACAGAGCACTGAATTGTAGAGAGGATAAAATCACTGGGATGGCTGGACTGGCCTAGGCAAAGGATGATAGAGTAAGAGACTTACCTGGTCAGCGAGGCAAAATTGCCCAAGGTGTAAAAGACAACGAACAAAACTAGTCCAATTCTGGGAAGCCACAGCATGCATGCTCCCTAAAATATGAAATTAAGACTTGTAACATTTGTCACTCTACCACTCATAACTAGGGCCACCAGTTTGTCTTCACCATGTGACCTGCAGGGATTTAAACTTGTATTTCATGATCCAGCGGTCCCCATAGGCATGCCAACGCACAGTCAAGTGACTAATTGCACAACTGAGTTCTAGTTGAGACATTTATAAAACAATTAATTAATCTAATATGGGGAAAGGCATGAATAAAAGTAAACATGGATATCAAACATGGAGAGCAAAAAAGTAAAGTCGGTAGACTATGTGGCTCTCCAGGATCAGGATTGACTATCACTGCAGTAAAAAGAAAAATGCACCCATACACTATAAAGCAGGGGTGCCCAATCTCATTTGAAAAGGGCCAGTGTAGCTGCAGGCTTTTGTTTCAGCCCATCACAAAGACACCTGATTCTACTTTAGTTCTTGCTTGAAGACTGTGGTTAGTTAATTAGTTGAATTCATTTTTTCAATGTAACTTTTTTGCACAAGTTAAATGTTATACAATAGCTCTGATTTTTCTACATATTTTCTGTAGTACTGTATGTAATCAAACTTAATTTAACATCCGTCGCTTGTAGACATCGCTGTCAATCATAGTATGTGCTTAATTACTGCCAATTACTTCATCCCTGGTGCAAATGTTTGGGAAGGGTCTTAACGACGAGACTATTGCGACCTCTAACTGGGGGAGGACTTGAGTACAATGCAAGGAAACAAAGGAGACAAACTGGTGGCCCTACTCAACAGCTCAACAAGCAACACATTTTACACAGATTTTTGAGAATAAAGATAAGTAAAGTAATAATTAGATTTATATGACTATAATTCTAAAACTAGTATAAGTGACCTGTACAATTTGTCAGATAAGTAAAGTAGCTAGCCTACCTTGAATAGCGCAAATATTTAATCTACCTTCTGCCGCATAGCTACTGAATACAGGAGTATATTTGACAAGATTTCAAATGGATTTTAAAACACATTTCAGAAGGATCTAAGCCGTTGCGCGGACACGCAGAAAGTCCACTCAAGAAACTATAGCCTAAAAAAATACCAGCCTGTTAATTTCCCTAGTTCATGTAGCTAGATGCGGGGAAGGCAAAGTGTCCCTCAGAACTACGGAAGGAAAATTAACTAACTTTATCTAAACTAAATCTGAATATGGGGGGGAACTTCGGAGCGGTAACACATGAATCCATCGGGGAACCATCCGTCTACTTACCAATACAGAGCATACCACCCCAAGAACAAAACATGCAATGAACCCCTTCACGCGTGTACCCCAACCGAGCCTGGAGGCCTCGTTCGCTGCCTAAAACGGGAAATGACAATTTCCATTCTCTGTGCGGAATAGATTTACATTGTCGATGCAAAGTATGCTACGTCGTATACAATAAACATTTTTTTGTTGTAAATCCAGTTTGCTGCATTATTTCCATTAACTGATTAATAGCCTACGTCTTGACAAGCCAGTTTGAAAATACCTGGAGTATGTTGATGTCGTCATCGTGCTCATCTTGACCACTTAAAACTTTCTTTAACTTGTCCATTTAAATCAATGCAATGGCAGTCCACAGTTCACACTGCGCGACAGTCGTTTATAATTTTTGAATGTTAATCGCAACCCTTATTCGACACTGATTTCCTCTAATGTGTACCGCCTAAATCACGAACTACAACCAAATGAAATCTATATAGTCAAACAAGCTAGCGCCATCACTGGATGGCACTCATCTGTTAAAGATTAACACGATCAATGCTTTTCGGTCTGACCATGTAAAACAGTACTCAGATGAAAGTGATTTGCTAATTCCCACAAACAGAAAGTGGATTTGAGTATTTCTAAATTCATTTATTTATTTAATTAATCCAATGTTCCGTCTTAACTCACTGGCATACACTCTGAAGTCCCTCAGCGCCTCAAACCTCGCGTAGCGCACGTTTATTTGAACTCATCGTACACCAACTGGAGCCTTGTTCTGACTGCAGACAGCATTGTTTCCAGGCTCGCGGTGTTCACGCCAAATTGGACTACTTTTTAGAATTCGTTGCCGGTTGAAAATAATTTGCCGCCGGTCACGGATTTTGGGGCAATTATTTTGCAAGTGAGCTCGATTGGATTGTCATTGGACAGTAGCTATCCCTTTAAGAATGCATCTACTTTAACACACTTAATACACCTTACTAATATATTTTGTAGAAATAGTTTTTCGAAAACGAAACGTCTATACACAATTTTAAGAAAAGGAATCTAGCCGTCAGGAAAACATAGTTATTCTGTTATTTTCTGTAAACGAGGTCCTGCACTTGACTACATTATCACTTGACAGGTAGTATACTTCCCTCTACTTGGGAACCAAACATTTGGATTTGCTTTGTGCTTGCATGTTCTTTACCAGGTATTTTCCAATTATAATATTTATTCACCTTTTTCATGAACTGACTTGCCGGTAACTGACAGATTGAAATGTTCCCAGGTGTGTAAACATTGGGATATTTCAGACCAGCTGTGATGACTAATGGGAAGTGATCTATTTTCAACTAGGTTTGGTAGCGTATTTGTAAATAAAATGTTGCATATACTGTATATTTCAGCTCTGGTTGTTAAAATCACTAACCCATTAACAGAGTGGATAGGCGTATTACAAGCAAAATAAAGAGTTTTTCAGTATTAAATCTTATATTTAATGTATCATATTACTGATGCTAGCTGTCCAGCCTTTGCTTCATTTAAATTAACTGAAATGTATGGCAGTAAACAGTTTCTCCAGCCTTTACTTTCTTTTACATTACAAAGCATTTAGCAGACGCTCTAACCCAGAGCGACGTAAAACGAAGTGCAGATCGAACACAGTGTGCAGTCAGTAAATATGTCAGTAAAGCACATTTAACTATATGAAACACAGCAATCATGGTTATAACAATGTTGGTCCTTTTTGGTACATGTTGTGATCAGACTGTAAAATGGCAGCCCAGTTGAAGTGCAGCTGGGAATGCTGCTGACCATGACTACTGTTCACTGGAAACCTCACAGCAGCAACATGGCTAAGCTTTCGTGGATATGACAATTGGTGGAGCTTCCATACACTATGTGATTTATTTTGAGTTGCTGGATGGACGAAAATACCCTTTCCAACAATTGTGCCTATGTTTCATTGTTTTTAATTCAAGGAACAAACATATACCGCTGAACCGCTGTATAACAAAGGCGATTTACCTATTTTTTTTTAAATCACAAGGGCAGAATTTAATATGCAGGAAAGATTATGGCATTATAGTACTGTTACATTGCTCATAGGTTTGTGATTTCAAACTATTCCCAAAAGAATATGATATTTGACTGAAATATTATTTTTGAATCATTAATATAAAAAGATTGTACCCCTAAATTACCTGGCTGTACAAAATGTAATGTAGGCTATAGCAGGCATTTGGCATTTGAGGACATTTATAACAAAGTAATGTCTCCACCATGTGTTTAAAATTACAAATCTAACCGCTTCAACAAACCATAACTGAGAGCCTATCCTACATCCTAGGCCTAGATCAGTCAAAATATCACTGCCTGTACATATTTACACATATAAATATGTTAGTTTACAGAGTTTGTCATGAAATGTTTAATAAAATGTGTTTCAGATATTGAAGCAAATTCATTGTAGATGGCATTCTATCTCAACACTTAAAACAGCCACTCAGAATGAAAAAAAAAAAAAACATTAACATTAGGAAGTTTCAACTTAAGTTTTACATTCTGAAAAATCACACACATGCACAATAATTTTGGAGGGCACTGTACACGCATGCACACCCAATTCAGAAATTGGAGTGTAATTTTAAAAGCAGCACAATGCTCCCTTATTTTCAGTACTTTTATTTATGTGTTGTGTAGATATATTGGGCTTCAAATGTTTGCAAAATAACTCTTCTTTTGTGTGGTCATTTTTTTAATGTTTGAAAATACAAATTTTACGAACTTTTTTCTGAACCTGCCTGAATTGCATACTTTAATAATAATAATATGCTGCAGTAAAGGAAAAAAGGGACAACTATATAGTCACCACATGGTGGCAGTATGAGGCTATTTCTTATCTTCTGATCTAAAAGAAGGACTAAGGAAAGCTTTACTTAATGCTTTAAGGTTTTATGGCTAAGTACAGTATCTCCACTCATGGGAAAGCATTTCCTTCAAAACAATCTCATTTTCTAAAGTGGTGAAACTAGTGTTGATTCTGCTTCATATGTTGGATAGAATTTGACCATATTACATGAATGTTTATGCTACAAATAATTACGGATATCCCTCCTGATAGCACAATGCACCTAAACGAAGTGGTTCAGATCTGCCAATAAATAAAGGCCAGTAACATTTTTACAAGAAAAACAGACATAATATAATCTCGTTGGCACCAACAGCATGGGAAGATTCCCTTGAAATCCCTGCAATATTTGTAAAGTCCTTGAGAAGAACTTAAAAATGAGGTTTGGTAATTCCCAAAGGGATCCCAGAAGAATAGCCAGAATGTGCCACCAATCATCATCAATGTTGTTCTCTTGTTTGTTACCAACACACTCCGTGATTGGTGAAGCTCCCTTCTGTTTTGTATCAGTAAGGTGATGTCATTATTGTATGTCCCTATTTTATCAATCCTGGGCGTAACAGCTTTACATGTCCTCTTCAGACTCCAGGTCCTTGTCAGAGGCCTTCAGAAGGCCCATCTCCATTGGCTGAGCCCTCTTGGACCGAGAGCTCACAACCCTGTAGAGGATGCACCAACATACACATTAATACATAATAAATAATACTGACACTAGAAAGTAACTTATTTCTTCCACAAAGAGCACTCCTTTATATGGCAATTTTTATATTCACGTGTACTCCAAAAGGGTTGTAAATTTCCCTTTTAGAGGAATTTAGATGTCATTTTAGAGGTAAACAATATTTTTCATAAATCGTATGTTTTTGGTTTATTATGTATTGGACCTATCTGAAGAGTCATAGAAAAAATACTGCACACATTTCTTATGGAGAAAATCATGGTTTTTAAGATCTAAGTTAATGTGAAATGTCTGATGGGTGTGGAAGAAGCCTGAAGGTGGTTTTATGCAGGTGTGTGTGGGGGGCGGGGATTGTAGGCGGGGCTCTCACCAGCAGACAGTGCCGTAGACCACAGACACAGTGAGCAGGGCAAAAGCCAAGTGCCAGCAATAGCACATGGTAATGAACATCATGCTATTGTGGTCCTTCTGGTCCCACTCTACCAGGCCACTGGGCGGATACAACACAAAGCCAATCTGCTGGGGCAGAGCAAGGGGGTCAGGGGAAGCACACAGGCGCTCTCTCTCTCTCTCTCTCTCGCTCTCTCGCTCTCTCTCACACACACACACACATATACATATACTGACACACATAAACACATACAACATGCACAAGCACACACATACACATATGCACACATGCAACCCACAGACATGCATACATGCATTCACACTCAAACATGCAGATACACATTTTATTTCTTTACTTGAGACTGTAGTTCAACATACACACGCGGACACACATGCATTCATGCTCAAACACGCAGATATATTTTATTATATTTACTCTTCTTTAATTCTATTCCTTTACTTGTGACTGTTGTTCAACAAACACACACATGCACACAGATATAGGGTGCAGTCCATAAGTATTTGGACAGTTGTAAAAAATGATTGTTGGTGGCAGAGAGGGTGGTTTGAGTATCTCAGAAAGTGCTGATATCCTGGGATTTGCCAGGAATGGTCCAAAAAACTACAAAAAATCCAGTGAGCAGCAGTTGACAGAAACGCCTTGATAATGAGAGACGTCAGAGGAGAATGGCCAGACTGGTCAAAGGTGACCATAATGTAAATAACCACACATTACAATAGTGGTAAGCAGAAGAGCATCTCTGAACACACAACGCATCATAACTCTAAACGGATAGGCTACAGCAGTAGAAATCTAAAACATAAGTCTAATAAATACCTAATAAAGTGCTCACTGAGTGTACATCTATTGTGTGCATGTAGGTAGAAATCGCATCCCTTTTTATGCATAGTCCAGCTTTCTTATACCTGCACTAAGAAGCAATTGAATACACCTGACTATTCAGAAGCAGCTGAGAAGCCAACCGTCCAATTACTTTTGGTCCCCTAAAATGAATTAAATGTGATTCCTAAACGCATCACCCGATATGGATGTAAATACACTTAAATTAAAGGGAACAGTCTGCACTTTAACCTCACATTCATAGTTTAATTAAAAATCCAATATGTCCAAATACATACGGACTGCACATATACACACACACACACATATATACACACACACACACACACACACATATACACACACGCAAACACACACATGCACACGCACACACACACACACCCACACATACACACACACACTCACACACACACACACACACACACCCACCCACACATACACATACACACACACACACACACACACACACACATATACACGCACACACACACACACAAACACACACAAACACACACACACACACACATACACACAAACACGTACAGACACACGCATACACACACACACACACGAACACACACATATACACACACAAACACACACATGCACACGCACACACACATACACACACAAACACACACACACGCACACACATATACACACATATACACACACCTGCCAGAACCAGCTTCCCTGCAGCAGGCTCAGTGCAGCACGTAGCAGCTCCAGCAGAATGTTGCCCCGTTGGAACACCTCCAGGAAGCTGGTCAGTGCCCCTCCGAAAACGGCGTAGAGCAGCAGCTGGTGAACGTGCACATCCAGCATTTCACGACCGTGGAGGTGATAAAGGAAGAGAAACCCTGGAGACACAGAGAGAATGGAGCTCAGGTCAGGAGGAGGTACAGTACTGGATGTGTTTTAAGTATGTTGTGTCCATGTCAGAAGAGCATGGAAAAATGTTTAGAATGTTTATTTATTTTTGGGGGCAGCCTACAGCTTAATGGCTGAGGTGCTTGACTGGGACCTGGATGGTCAGTGGTTCAAGCCCCAGTGTAGCCAGTGCCACTGTTGGCCCCTTAGGCAAGACCCTTAACCCCACATTATTAAGCAGGGGGGATTGGCCCCTGCGTAGTCATTTGAATTGTAAGTTGCTTTGGATAAAAGCGTCAGCTAAGTGACTGTAATTTAATCTATTTTCATGAGGATGTCCTACAAAACATTCTATACTCCTCTATACAGGTAGTGAGAGACAGAGAAAGAGAGAGAGAACTATCACAGTGTGTTCAGTCCCAGCTCACCCTCTGTGAAGAAGGCGAGGGCCAGGAGCATGCGGTCCAGTGCAAGGGGGGCCACGCCAGTGGTGTGGACCACCAGAGACACCACGCCCGCCAGCCCGAAGAACAGATACATGGTGGCGTGCTGCCAGTTCATCAGGTGGTTCCAGCGGTGTTCTGCATAGTCATAGAGATGCAGGTGGGGTCCATCTGCCACGAACTGCTCTGCCAGCATACCTGGGGTGGAAAAACAGAGCAAAATATTTTAGAAGAAAATATTGCCCATTGCATTCCACTACTTTCCGAATTACTGCCTCTTATGCTATTTGATGTCTTTATGATGGTCACGTTTGGGTATAAGTTGGTAATTTGGTAAGGGCCTCAAACAGAATTGAAAACAGGAAAATGGACTTCTATCTTATCCATGTTCTGAGATTCTATATTTATATTATCTGGTAGTTCCCCCAATATAGGATAGTCCACATGGACATTCCAGCATGTAAATGACATTACTGGTACTGATATGTGAGATATAGGAGCACTGGTTAAGATCAATGGTAAAGTATTGCCTCTGCCACAAATCTATGTTTTATGAACAGAATATTTGATTTTTGTTGGTTCCATTGAAACATTTATAAAGTACAGTATTTGTCACGTTGGCATTTTGAGTTAATCTCAATAATTATATTGTTTATTTTTGTATTGCCAGTCAGGGGTGCCAATAATTCTGGAGCCCAGTTAAAAAACGATAAAAAAAAAACGATTTAAGGCTAATTGTCTAAACTTTAGACTATTTCAACTTAAATAGTCTGGGAGTTGAGAGTTGAGAGGGAGGTGAAGAGACACAATTATTCAGTGCTAGCATTTTACCAATTACTTTTGTCAATATTTGGTGAAGTACTCCTTGTGACAATCAGCATTAGGGCCTCCATAAATAACACCCTGCGGGTCTCTTCAAGAAAAAAGCATCCAGAGAAGGCACAACTCTTAGCTCGGCATTTTCAACTTAGTCTGCCTGCACAAAAGTGCCAAGCACATCAATTACATTAAAAGTAGGAAGGATTTGGTTGTGCATAGTGTCATAGATGTTACCTAGATAGCCCTGCCCACTGAAAACCTGCCGTTTAGCCAAGGAGGAAAGCAAGCAAAACTCGGCAGACACTATGATTTCTACATTTTCTTTGCAAGAATCATTTTAAAATATTGCTGGGCCATTTGTGAATGCAAAAAGTATTAAAACAACACATCAGCAGCAAATTCACAGATTTCAGTTTCCTAAAATAAAAGTAAAAAATAGATTATTGGAACCCCTGGTTTGGTACTCTAGTACTCTGCCAAGGTTAAAAGCATGGAGTCTTTTCCTGTAATGCTTGACAAGGTTTACTCCTTAAGTATTACCCCTTTTCTTAACACAAACTTGGAAATTACATACCAAAAATAAAATGCTTACTACTCTTGAACCCTTGTGACTACACACACAATCCTGCTCTCTTCTGAAAGTTAATTTGTATTAATTTACATCATCTATATTAATTTGTTTGTGTGTATCAATATATCTCACATACATGCTGAAAAGTTGTGTATTTGCAGAATATGTATCCAAAAGTCTGATGCAAGGAAAAGTACCGCCAGTGTCAAATGGTCGTGTTTGCTTCTGATTAAAATTTTTTTAGCTGTGTGTGTATACGCGCACAAACGCCTGCAGGCTGACTCATTAGAACGCCAAAGTTGAATTTGAACAGCAAAGAACTTAACTTATCAGTCCCAAGGCTGTCTACCCTTCCAATTGATAAGAGACAACCTCATGCATCTTCACTTCGCAAAGAACTTCCCTCACATCTGTTTGGCTCAAGAATGGGGAATTTTCCAGAAGGTCATATTGAGCTATAAGAAAGCAGTTGTTCTGAAATAATATTTTGAGACTTATAGCACATCTGAATAGTTGTGTGTTAACCTCTCCTATTTGCAAATAACACACTTTAAGCTTAACGCATTTTATCTCTTTTTCATTTTCTCTCTGACTATTGTCTCTTTGGGTGACAAAATTCTATTCTATATAAAATAGGGTCACGTCACAGAAAATTCCATCTTGTATGGAGTCAAATGAGTTTTCACTGTCCTCAGAACTATTCACTCAGACAAGCCTCCAAATGCAGAGTCTTCATTTGACTCTATTTAGACTTAGTCATCACAACATTTTTTGGTTGTAAAACATCAACCTTTTTAGGCATAAAGTCTCAATATATGTTTTCCCGAAAATTATTACACCGGCGAAAATGTTTATGGAAGCCTTGCAAACAATATACCGCCTAGGTGTGAACTGGTGCTTGGATACACCCTCTTTTCACCAAGAAAAAGTAGCTCACAGTAAATCCTCAAATTGTGTCCGGGATTCTATTTGAAGCCGGGCCTCGGATAATAGCCGGGGGCGTGGTCGATTCAGACAAATAAAGGCCGGCCCCCAAATACAAGCCAGGGTAATATTGCCTACCAGTAGGGCTATCAGTCCATGAGCACTAGGAGACATTGTTTCGAGTTTAACTAAATGAAATAAAAGAGCTCTTCTTAATATTTTATATTGTTGGTTGGTTTAATACTGTTGCCAATGAAAAGTCGTTGTCCTACACCATGGGTCTCCAACACGTTGCTCTCAAGCTACCAGTCGCTTGCCGCCGCCTTCTGAGTAGCTTGCCAAAAGCTGAAGCAGTATACATTTAAACACAATTGTAGCCACAAGGCATTCCAGCCTACGAATTTAATAAAAAGTAAATCAGGCAAAATTAAAAATTAACTCAATTTAGGCTACTTGGCTACGTAATAAGGTTTCCATGTATTTACAGCACAGCGCACGTTCAATGAATGAATGAATGAAAGCGGCTGCCTTGACTCGCAATAAACAGACGGGTGGAAATCCCGACACTCTTTCAACTACATAAAACAGTGAACCATCAAATACCCCCCAGATTTCAGTGCCCATCAGTCCCAAGATTTAGCAATTGAATCAAACATTCCAAAAGTAAATTCAATCCCAAACCAAAGCGAAAATCTTTTGATAGCCTACCGGTATGCTGCTCCAAACGAAACGCCTGCCCCACAATAAAACGCACTTAAGGAAAAAATATCCTTAACTTGCTGTTATCTAAGCTAATTTCTTATTGTTCATGAAGGCGTGTCTGGCAAGATGGTATTTTATGAAGACGCATCTGTTTTGGCTTTCATTAATGGTTTAGCTACTCAAGTTCCGTTTCTGAACGCTTACAGGAAGTGTTGAACAGTGATGGCCCACTTTAAGTGTAGCCTTTTACTTTATTTCTAAGAATAAAATTCTACAACAGAAGAAATAAGGGCCTGCCTCGAATACAAGCCTGCCCCAAATAAAGGCCTGTACTTTGTGCAGCCTAAGTAAATAAAAGACCGCGGCCACAATTTGAGGATTTACGGTAGATAAGAACAGCCTGCAGCGCCCCACTGTGGCCAAGATACATATACAAACTATATCTATAGGCTAGCTATAGTATATATATTTTATTTTAACCCAAAAATGTAATTCCTTTAATTCCCCCAAAATTGCAGAGCGCGACCCAAGCCTGGTGTCTTTTTTAGAAAATGAGTATGAAGCTTTGGGGGCCTCTAATTTCTATGTACAAGAACCTCTGTACACTTATGCAATGGTGAAAGGGACTAAAATTGTAATTCCTCTGGATAAATTCTAAGTAAACAATCGGCATTCAATCGGTAATTATAAACTATTATGGATTTGGTTCACTGGACACTCGCTGTGAAAAGGACACCGACATTCCCCTGATTTGTGTAGCCTGTGGATTCCCAAAATGCAGAGATGAGGCCCCCCTCCCTTGTTTTCCCACCCCACATGTTACAAAATAAGAAACTCTTATCGCTAAGCCAATGGCATCGTAAAAGAGTTGATACAGATAGAACTGTGAGTTTTAACACTTTCAAACGGCATGTGCTGTGACTATATTGATTGGAAATTGCACCGTGAAAAAAGAAAACCCACTCTGGCTCGAAGACGGAATAAAGAATAAGGAAATTAAGGAATGAAAGTCCAACAGCTCGGATGCTGTCCAAATAAAAAATCATCATCAATGCAACTTTTGTAGTTGAAAATATGGTAATAGTAACCACAGATGAATGACACATTCTTGTTTTTCATTCAATAAATGTATCTTTGGATTACTCCCTTTATTTATTCACCTCAGTAGGTGGCATGCTCACCAATGACAGAGAAGGACAGCATGACAGTGCCCTCAATGACCTCCAGGCGGCGCTGGAGGGCCCTAGTGGCCACGACTCCTGTGCTCTTGCTCCTGCGGGTGGCGTAACAGAGGGAGAACTTCCCTGTCCACCACAGCCCTGCAATTAGGAAGAAGCTGCCAGGCAGGGCATGGCCCTTGAAGTTTCCCATGATTCCTCACAGCTCCTGGAATACAATGGCAAAACAGACACGTCTCACAAAGTCGAAATTATATTTTCAGTTGATAACTCTCAAAACACTCTATAATAGCTTCTTTAAAAGGCTGGTAGGAAAATACAGCACTTTAAAACAGGTAAAGTAGTACTTATCTAGCTAAAACAACCTCTTTATGTCAATATCGGCGCAGAAAAAGGAGGACCATATTATCTTGGAACCACTATGAAATATTTAACAAGCCTGGGTGGGGGTGTCAAACCAAAATTGCTGTTTATCTTAGTTGCTTTTTCCATCTCATCCAGTTCAACAGATCCTGAGATTCTTGGCAGCTGAGAATAAACAGGGATAGCTGGACATTTCAGACACGTTCACCACCCCTTCTGGAGGTATTTCACAAAGCAGAAGTTTAGCTGGATAATTTGCACTACATAAAACTATGAACAGTTGTTTTTTTACTTACAGTTATATGAGAGTTCCAGCTTGTACTTAGTGCACTTATCCAGCGAACTCCATAATCCTGCTTTGTGAAACAGGGCCTGGTCACTTCACCTGTTTGCCTTGCAGCACCAGCTATCCCACAATGCCTCACGGACACAACAACTCATTGCTTCTCATCAGAGAATATGTAGCTAACTGTTACCACCTTGCCAGCTTTTCAGCTGACCTTGGCAGCAAGAGTTTGCCTGTGTGGGCAGGTGCGTAGTTTCCATAATGATTGCCTCCAGAGTATGAAGATACCACATTGAGTTTTGAAAAGAACTGCTTTCCAGATTGGATGGACAAGATCACTGTCCCTTTCCACTACCCAGCCTGCAGTCATACTGTGTTCAATAGTTGCACTATAACCATCCAATAGCAGGAAGCCCACGCAAATCACACAGGACTCTTCTTATTCTGCAGCAGCTTTGAATGAGCAAATTACAGCTATTACAGCTATTCCTTCACTCCCCGTTTCCCACTGTTATTTTATACTGCTTCTCCATTGTTTACTTGTTTTCACCAGTCACACTGTATATGTGTTAAGTGAATGTGACCCTCGTCCTTGTTGTACAATCCTTAACTGCTCTGCTTTTTGTCCATTAGCACCTCTTTAATCTGTTTTACCCTGCCATACCTCATTAACAGGTTTTCAATCCGAGGCTTTGAATGCTATACCCACACTCTCAGAAATAAAGTGACAGTGGAGGTCCATTCTTGTTCAAATTGACCAAATATACTGTACCCTGACAGTACAGTAATGTTCTGTCTGCGTACAAATTAGTACACTTACCAAACAAAATACGAATTATACTATATCGCTGGCCAGGGGTACAATTTTTTTGTATCTAATTGTACCCTTTTATGCACTTTTCATACCTATTTCTGTGAATGCAGTTAAAGAAAGATTATAATAATAACAGACCTGCATACAGAACTATGTAAAAACACACTTGTGCAAACACACACACACACACACACACAGATGCACACAAACAAACAAACAAACAAACAAACAAACAAACACATACACACATGACACAAGCACGAGTAAGCTGAACCATCTTCAAAGAAGGGTGGTCTATGTAGGAACAAGTTATATAAAGAGTTTGCGAGAACAGATAATCCAGGATGTGACAGGTGGATTATCTGTTATAAAATCATTAAACCCAACCATCTTTAAACAAATGGCCATTTGGTTTGAATTACACTTCCCTTTCAATACATGGTATAAAGTACCACTGGACTTTAAGACTTTCAGTCTTGAACTGGACAACTACCATAGAGCTGTTACATGACATTGGTAAGATTCTGTATGAAAATAAAGTCTGTTGAAAACCCCCCAGACAACTAAAAATGTCACCTTCTTGGGATAAACAGTCCAGAGCAAAGTCAAAGGAGCACACTAGCTCTCTTTATAAAAAGGGAAAAACAGACAAATGGTTTCCCAAAAATACTCCATCAGTGGCTGCTCCTGAACTGGGTTCTCTGTTGGTTCATAAGGAGTACTGTATACAAGTCAAAGAGAGGCAATCTAGACCTTGCTTTAGTCTCAAAGCTCTCTGTTGGTTCATAAGGAGTACTGTATACAAGTCAAAGAGAGGCAGTCTAGACCTTGCTTTAGTCTCAAAGCTCTCTGTTGGTTCATAAGGAGTACTGTACACAAGTCAAAGAGAGGCAGTCTAGACCTTGCTTTAGTCTCAGTGGAACAAAACCCACAGTCCTGAGTCATCATCTCTCCGTCTTCCTCTGTTCTTTCTCTCCCTCTCTCTGTAACATCAATTTGCTCTGATAAACTACAGTAAAAAAAAAAAATGATACAACTATGTTTAGAACAGCATTTCATGTGTATTTTGCTAGTTCTGGATGTGATGCTTTGACTTATGGTAGAACCTATGCACTTGTAAATCGCTTTGGATTAAAAGTGTCTGCCAAATGACTAAAATGTAAAATGTAAATGTAAACTATGTCTCCTAGCTAATGGTTAACTTCAGGGTAGAGAAGCACTAAATGCCACCTTCAATCAGAACTTAAAAATAACTTTCTGGGAGTTTGATGGCGTACTACAGGTCTCTGAGTGTCTCATTGAATACATACATACGTATAATATAGAATGATATGTAATCTGCATCTTAAAAATACACTCAGTAAGCACTTAAAAAGTGCTCGGTGAGGAAATAAATGTAGATATTACAGGAATATGCCCATCAGGTAGGTCACCGGTCCACAATAAAACCATAGCAGTTTATGAAAGTATACTGTATGTTGCTATGTTTTCATGTCAGTTTACACAGTTATAGGACTACAACACATATGGTTATAGCCTATACAGTAGTTAAAGGGTATATGTTTATAGGGTAGGTATAGCACACATTTATATAAAATTATGGTGTTCAAAAGGCAGCGCGACAAAAGATAATAAATATTATTCTTCACATATCATACGATTACACAAATATATGTTTCCACAAGAATGTAGCTACAAAATGCATTTTATAGCATTTTCAAATGGCCCACGGACAAAATGTACTAACAATGCAACTATTATGGTGGATATTTTCAGACTATTTTATTGATAAGAACCGAATTATTTTTCGTACCTTGACAGTAGTCCGCGTGGATTTTTTTCTTCAGACGATTTAAACAACTTCCAGATCTCATCAGCGAGACCCGGCCTTGATGGAGTATTTGAAGAGATTAGTTCGTATCCAGGAGAAAACTCAATTCTCTAGCCCTTCTGCAGCATGTCACACTATTTTCATTTAGTGGTAACTATAATCGATTTTACACAGATTAAGCCATTGCAACCGTGTAACCATCTCTCCGGATCAAATATATTGTTGTAACCCAGACTTTTAAAACTGAACAGTTTTTCTTCTACTTCCAAAAGATTAGTTTTCTATTCACGGGAATCAGTTTGGAGCAAGCGCAGCGCAGACCAACAAACCACAATAGTTTATGGATATCTCGCTCTCTTTATCTTCTATCATCAGCCAGTACAAATTATATGCAAAGCAGAGAATTCGCAGAACTGATGAAAAAGCCAAGTTTTTTTATTTTTCTGTTGAAAACTCCCAAAATATCTACAATTGGTTAAGATTAACAGAAAAAAGTCAGGCACTCCGTTTCCATTGGTTAAAGTAATTCTCAGTCAGCTACTGCGCTAGATTCCACGTGTGCAGTTTTACTCCGCCTGCAGAAGGGTGTCCAGTTACCCAAATCGCGATCAACAGCTGGAGAGCAGGGACTTAGTTAAAGTGAAGATGTGATTGCGCCACAAAGGTGACAGATGTGTCAAAGCGGTGTGAATATAAATGTTTCCATTTGAGCCCGGAGTTCCTTGCCCATTTTGTTAATCGATTGCTTCACCGCATCATAATGTGATGTAGGCTGGTGGATGTCCTTCTAGTGGAAACCTTGTAACTGCCCTAAACAAGTCGTCAGAGTACTTTGTGCTCTAAAATAGTGCATATGTAATAAATGATAGTGTATATAATTTTTAAATTGCGGCAGAGTGGGAAAGATTATGCATATGAGGTTGGACCAATCAAAAAAAGAACTGTCCAGTGTCTGCACACAGTGTGGAGTGTTTTTTGTGTGTGTGTGTGTGTGTTTTTTTCCCTGAAAGGGAGTGGAGCCATCAGACTGTATCTGTACGTGCAGCAAGGCACGAAACAGTATTTCGCAGGGGATTGGAGGAAGAGGTGTCGGGGTAGGATCAGGGAAATAAAATAAATACATTTTAAAAACTATCAATGCGGCGTTTTTACATTCTGAGTAAAACACGGTTTAACGGAGGACAATAGGTCTGTAATTCATGTGGCTTTAGTGTAGAAAATTATAGATATGTACTGTGGGCTCCAGAATTATTGCCACTATGTCTGGGTAAAACCTGAGCTATAGGGTTAGCCTAGTCAGTGTATGTCAAAATATCTCTCAACCTAGATTTCCACCCCTCTAGACATCCTCCAATAATAATTCACCTCTCTTTTTGCCACACTGGGCATTGAATATAAGCATCCAAGTTTAGAGCAACATTTCAGCTATAACCAACACCAAATTAGCAAGAATAATGCACAGGAATAGTGAAATACTGAAGACAGACTGAAGTCATTGAACACAGTTATTTCTGGCATTTTTGTGATTTAATGAGTTTGATAGGAAGGCTCCTGTGACCTTCTGACACCAGCGTTAGACTTTTGCACAAACACTGCATGGCATATATCTGGTGAAAATGATATTTAATCTTGATAATGACTGATACATACAGACAACAATTCAGATTTTTCCTAAACCCATTATACAGCAGTAAACATTGTTACAGTATACGTTTATTAATAATAAGTCACTGATAGAATACATTGAAATATTGAGTACCTGTACAGGTAATTTAACAAATGTCTTCCACTCTTCTTCCAGTTTTGGTGTTTGGCAGAACACACTGAAGGGGAGAAAGATGCATGCTGGTATGTGGTATTCTGACCAAGAGGACAGGAATTAGTGGCAGGGTATCGGGAAGGGATTTTGACAGCAATAAAGGAAGGTGGGGAAAGCATCATCAATGTTTAATGAAATCCTTTATTTGTCCTGAATCGTCTGGATACACCAATCCTAATGATTAAGTCCTTAGCTGGAGGCAGCCTGGTTTTGACTCCTATCACATAACACTTTCTTTTTCTGTTGCCAGACAGCGTCCTTCCACCCACAAATGTTCATGCCCACAACATGCTTTCAACACAATTTTAAAGTAGATTTATAAAAAAAAACAAATAAACAAATAAAAAGAAAACTTGAAAGTCCAATTTACCAGTCATACCATTACTTACTGTCCAAACATTTAGAAAGTACACTGCCACTATAAGTATGCATATGGTTTGTCAGCTCACCTACAGTTTGACCTATAGTACCGATGCTCTTATTATACTATTATTGCTATTTATAAAATATCTGTATATGTGCCTATGAATTGTGAATTATTCATGACATCTTTATCATATGTTTATTCCAATATATTTTCTGAATATTCAATTTCTGTTATGAATGTGAAGTTATGAAGTTATGAAAAAAGGAATGATTTCCGACATGGTTGGGGCGGTAGGTGGGTGGTAGGTGAGCAGTGAGGGTTGTTTGGCTGCAGGCCGGAGACATCAGGGCACTTTGACACGGCCGGCGGACCAGTAGAAGGGCTGGGGCATAGCCACATGGACATGACACGTGGGACACCACTGCTTCTTCCACAGCCACTGCTCAATGCACTGAAACACAGAAGAGATGCACAAGTTGCAGGTACTCCCTTACTCCTAAAATACAATTTTTCATATTGATTTCCACATTTAGAGCTTTAAAATGTATTCTCTTATTTACAGTATAGAGTGCAGTCTGTAAGTATTTGGACAGTGGTACAATTTCTGAGGCCCAGAGTTGTGCCAATGACAGTCAAAGAAGCCATTATGAGGCTGAGAAATAAGAAAGAGACATAGGCCAAACAATAGGCTTGTGAAATGAAACAGCTTGGAAAATAATTTAGAAGAAAGCGCAAGCTCAGTAATTGCAATGGGACGTAGGCCAAGGAATTCTCACCATAATGAAGAAAGAAAACCCCAAAAACTTTTCCAGAGGCAGACATGGATGTGTCAGTGATTACAGTCTACACAAGACTTCAATAATTGAACTACAGAGGTTACACTGCAAGACCACTAGTTAGCTGCAAAACAGGATTGTCAGGTTATAGTTTGCTAACAAGTGCCAAAAAGTGCCTGCAGAGTTCTGGCATGGTGAAAGCATGAAAAATGTATGGCTGCCACAGGTGCTGGACAGAAGAGACCAAGATTGCCTTGCATCAGAGTGAAGGCAAGAGCAAAGTGTGGAGGCTAAAAGGAATTGCCCAAGAACCAACCAAACACCTGGCCTCCTCTGGTGGTAGGCATGTTATAGTTTGGGCATGTGTGGCTACCACAGGTGCTGGCTCATTTGTCTTCATTAATAATGTAACTGCTGATAGAAGAATGAATTCTGAAGTCTACAGGACACTTATATACACAAATCAAATACCTCCAAACCCATTGGACTGTGCTTAATCCCACAGCAAGGCAATGATCCAAAACAAACAGCTGTTTTCTCAGCCTCATAATGGCTTCCTTCACTGTCATCGACACAACTGTGGTCCTCATGTTGACAAACCCAATAACAGACTAACAAAGGCAAGCAAAGGCCTAGAAACAAGACTAGATACTGCAAGTTTTCTTATACTAAGGAACAGATGGTATACACTTGTCTAATCAGAAAGATCTGAGAAGACAACTGTCCAATTACTTTTGGTCCTCTAAAATGGAGGGTCTTTGTATATAAAGGGAAATCCAAATCCCATGTGCTGGAGCAAAAAGCAGTTGTATACTTCCCACTACAATGTTCCAGTAACTGAATGCAAGGATGTTTGTGTTTAACAATAAACATCAATGTGTTATATATACATACATGCTTTCCCATTATGAATAAATATTTACTTGGTCAAAGCATGAAACATTGGGTTGACTTTTTCTATGAATCTGTAATACTTTTGTCAATCACAAACCTTGATAAATTAGCGTTAGAGTACTTAGGTGTACTGTGGTACAAACTATATACTAATATACAGCAATACTGTATATGCAATACTAACTAAACTAACTCTAACATAGTTTGGGTCCAATATGCACAAGAGTACTTTAAGAGGGGGTACGATGAGATGGAGAAGATAGCTCTACAGCAGTGGTTTTACAATGCGGTCCTGGGGACCCACAGTTTTTGATAAAGCTTGACCAATTAAGGTTGTTGAAAATTTATATTTAAGTTCTTGCATAATATTACACTGAAACTAAATTCCTGTTTGGCCTGTTTCTCCATCATTGAACCACAAATGGTTCAGTTTTAGTGACCAGGTGTCCACATTTCAGCAATTAGGGCCCCACTAGTTCAGTCTGTCATAAATTAGGCCTAAACCATTATAAAAATGAAAGCATAAGTTGATACGACTGATTACAAGTTGAGTGTGAATGTGAATATTTGTGACATATAGTGGTTTTAAAGAGTATACCCCATCCTTCAGTGGACATTAACAGTATCTCATTCAGAACAATTGAGAGCCCAAAATTCCAACTGTAGTTGGAATGAAAACAGCATACCCAGTTTGTCCCTGGACTGTGTTTGGAAACCTATGTTTTGGTCAGTCTGCCATTAATGCACAACATAGCAGATATCCAAGGTTGCAGATATGTAATTCTTCCTGCCTGTGCGGGACACCGCATTGTATATCCGTACGGGATAATTGCAAAGAAGGGGGCGCAGAAATGCAGGCAAGGGCTGGTACCTCTTTGTGAAAACAGTGTGTGCACTCAAGCTCTGTGACCACAGTCCCGCAGCTCTTCATGTCATCGCGGCAGATCAGACACAGGGTGTCCGCGTCACTCTGAAAAGCACACCGCAAGGCATCAGCCCCTCATTTCAGCCCAGTCTTCAGAGAGCTACGCTAATAAAAAACCATAATGTATTGACCTGTCGATAACCTAATTACAACAACTTTTGTGCATATCGTAATAACTTAAAACATTAAGGTAGAGTGTAATAACACAATAAAACCAATCTTTTAATGGCTTTTTGATGAATTAATTCTGTTCAGTCTGGACCACAGTTAGAATCTTTATTAACAACCTTAGAAAATACATGTAAGACCTCCACATTACTCAAGATTGCATGAATAAGACATGCAGCAAAATCCCCCTGGAGGGGTACACAGAACAGATCCTTTGCACTGCATATGTTATTTGTACAGATCGATAGGTTGACAGCATATCTTTGGATTTGGGAGTACCTGGAGGAAACCCACGCAGTCACGGGGAGAACATGCAAACTCCACATACATACATACACTTATCAATCTACCGTCAATATTTGAGTAGGCAGAGTCCATAAAACCTGCATATATTACACAATAGCCCTGACTATATAGTTACAGACTCTCTCTTGTCTTACCTATCTGAGCTACCAAAGGTATGCATGTTCTTATTGCATTTCTTGACTTCAAGTCTGTGTGTGTGTTTGTGGGGGTGGGGGTTGTGGTATTGAATACACCAACATTGTTAACACTGTAGGCCAGTGCTAGCACAGTAGTGTGAAGTCTGACCAATTTCTGTAGTTTCAAGAGTAATTATATTGCTTAAACACATTACTTTGAGACCACCTTTTAAGTGGGGGAGAAATGCCTATTTTCCTGAAAATTTTAGTGATTTTGCCAGACGGTACCTTGAAGCAATGACACTATTACTCTACATAAATGTACTCACTTTATAATGCAATACAGTTTAAAATTAAACAATTGACCCTCCTATTATGTTAACATTTTATGACCGCTTTTATGTTTGGGGTCTAATTGATGTGATTATTGTAATAGAAATATTTTGACACTTTGGTTGTTGGCTTATTATTGTTTCTGAAATTACTAGCGTTTTATCCATAAATATGAAAAATCTGTGAGAAACATCTCATTTTACAGCCTAAGGTACAGTAAGTGAAAGTTTGGCACCTGTATGGGTAAGTGCCACCAGAATCATCCGCAAAGAAATCTGAGATAAAAATCTAAATTCTTACATTTTATACAATTACAGTTGCATTATATTTTTATGCAAAGTTGGTACAGGACTTAGCATAGCAGTATGTTTAATGAATTTTTATCATTTAATCCCACCAAATTAGAAAATATGAAAATATGTATCAATATGAAACAAGGTTAACAGATTGTTGTCAATCACTAGGGTTAACAAAATATTTTACTAGCTTTATAATGTAATAACTTAAAATATGCGCAAAACATTATTGCGCTATCAACTCAGCGGTTTTATTAAACTATCGACAGGTTATTAGTAGTTTTTTTATTACATTACTTGAAATTGTTACATTATGTGTCATTGTTATATTATCAGTTCTTACAAATGCCATTAATACACTACAAACAATAAAGCACTGAAGCCTAGCAAAGATAAGTTATTAACTGAAGTGCAAGTAGTGCTCTGATGAATATTTCAACAAGCAGCGCAGTCTGTAAGTATTTTGACAGTGGCACACTTTTTGTTGTTTTTGCTCTATACTTAAGCTAACAGTCTAAATGTCCAAATACTTACAGACTGCACTGTAGGTAAAGTCAAAGATAATGGTTTGGGTGTCTTGTTAACATCGTATTTTGGTCTATTCAAGCAGTCGGTCTCGCTGGATTGATCTACACAGTGCATGTTGTGAATACCACTCACCAGTGACATCACGTTCCGGGTCCGGAATTTCAGCTTCCTCTCAAAGGTCTCGGACAGCTCGTTGATGGTGGTGATGCGCTGGTCATGCATGGAGCTCCTGGCCCGGTCACTGTCCTCCCGGTCACTGTGGCAGTTATTGTGGTGTTGCCTGACCTCCTTCTTGTCTCTGGACTTGAGGTGCGCGGGCACTGGGGCCATGGTTGCAGCATGCAGTCGGTTCAGCTGCATGGCATCCAGCTGCGCCTAAGGGAGGAACAGCAAGCTGCTCAGTCACTCAAGTGGCAGCTGACCACTGTTAGCTGGCTACTTTTAGACACATATTTAAAGTTTGCTAATTAATTTAGTAAAAATTATGTCATCTGAGCAATTTCTTTCCCTGCCATAACCTGGCTGGCTACTCAAACATTTGGGGAGCCCCTTGCCCACTTATACACTCACACACCTTCACATCTACACATTAGTGTACCATTTGTGTCAGCAGTGCAGTATATAATATAATGGTTAGGAAACTCCCGGGTTGGGCTCTGCTGTTGTACCCTTAAGTAAGGTACTTAGCCCCCCTATCGCTCCTGTTCTTGAAGCTTGAAAAAGAACATACCCAAAATAAAATGGTCACTATTCTCGAATCCTTTTCATTACAGGCATAATACTGGTCTCTTCCTTTGGGGTTTGTTTCCCAAGAGTCAGAATTACTCCAAATATTACTAAAACAAAGTTACAGAAGCTCAAACACAGTGAAAGTGAAAACATTTTTTCTCACTGAAAAGTTGTTGTGATGCAGTTATAAATACACAGCTGGAAAACCGCCCTATTTGATGACAATATCACCAAAAATGAGTGTTCTGCATTGTTTTTCCTAAGCTACTGTATGTCTAGGCAGTTTTCCAAAAAAGACATTTGGAGAATCCAAAAGCACACATGAAAACTAAATTATATTATGGGTCTTATGAGGTGTAAAATCCTGAATTTTGCTTACAAAACTATACAACGCTTTTTATCCTAAAAAAAAGTATTTTCTCTTCCCCCCCCATCTGTCACCCTTCCCCTACCTCTCTGTCCCAAACTCCCTCAGCTTGCAGATCTCCTCAGACAACAACAGGATGAGAAGATCATACAAAATAAGTACAATAATCACAATAATACCAATATATTCATTGAGGTCCATTGATTTAAGTTTTTGTCAAATACCCAACCCCCATCAACAAGTCAAACACATTCCATAATTTCACATTCTATGTATTATTCAAAAGCAGGCTGGCTCCGTATTTATAAGCCTATTAAATAATATAATATTATGAGAATGTATTTAGATGCTCACCAATATAAAATGGGGTCAGGTCACTGCAAATGCCCTCTATTGTGGAGTCAACAGTGTTTTTACTGTCTTCCTCAGAAATATTCACTCAGACGAGAGATTCCTTGGAATTCATCAAAAAGAAATCCTCTGTCTAGACGGTTTTCTTTATGTAGGGAAAGAATGCTGTGTTGTCTTATGCAAGCCTAACAAATTATACACCATTTAAAACGTAATGTCATTAGCTGAAATGCTTTTTAGTAGTCACTTCATACCCATAGTTACAACACACGATTGAATGAGGAGAAAATGATGAAACTGTTTGTAATTCACTCCATAACAACAGAAAGTGCTGCAAGTGTATAGGAATACACTTAGACACAGAATGCCCCGAGATGCTAAAATACTATATTCAGTAGACTGATATTATCTGTAAACTACATATAGCATAACATTTCCATAATAATTTTATATGTCGTTTTGCGGGACTGGCTGCAAGAACGAGACATGCAAGCTGATTTTGAAAGCTGTGCTGTACAGCTCAACTAAATATTGAGGTCTTTCTATGCTTCAGTTCAAAATGAGAAGGGCTCTGTTCAGTTGCATGGCACTGAAGTCTGGAATATAGCGTCAAATTTATCTAAATTTATATAAATTGCTTATAAATTTTGCAAGCTAATATTAGTTAATAGCCTAATGGTTTTTTGTCTTTGGGTGATAGTGAGCTATTGCATTTCAATTAATACATTTATTTCTAGACTAAAAAAAACTACATTGCTTTGGCAAGTTAGCCGTGGTATAAGCGGGGCTTCATGTCGGGCCATAGCAGAACCCTGTCAGGCAATTATTTCCTAATAACTGACTCCTTCATAGGGTATTAGCCCTTACATAAGCAAGCATAGACCAGGCAGTAATCCTACAGCTTAGCTCCAAGTTAATTATCGGATATTTGGCTACTGCCCACACCACACTACACCAAAATAAATGTTCTATTGTAGCCCATAGAACCACTAGGTGGATTTTGGGGAATTTTGCCATATTGGGATCAGTTCGTCTACCTGTCTAGTGCTACCAACAAGCCAAATTTGATATTCAATTTTTGCCCATAACTTTTGAACCATTTGGCCTAATGCCATAATTCTTTCCTGCCATGATTACTAGGGCCTGCTAAGTTAAAGGCACCCACCGAGTCAATTTACACCATATTGAAAAAAATGCATTCTCCATCACTAGACCTTTAAAAGGATAACCACAAAATTTTGCATGAATAATCTTGAGAGTACTGTGTCAAAATGTTATTAAAAGATAGTAGCTAGATTAAGCAATATGTGAAACAGGAAATTAAACATATTTCTGCAATACTTTGTTATTATTTATTTATGCCAAACGTGGTGCCATTCTTTGCCAGTGGGCCACAGTGGTACACACCCCTGTGGCCCGCTAACAAATGTCATTGCGTTGCATTAAATCTGACCACTTGGGGGCACTACACCAGGACAAATATATATATATATGCTGATTACTCTGCAATGAAAGCAGATATTTTATTGACCATAACAGTAAAATATCCCAACTGGGAGATCACAAGTCCTTGGTGTTGGTAGTTTTGTTTTTCAGCCAAAAACCCATTTATAAATCAATCAAACAATCTAGCTGCAATTTTGGGCACGTCTAGGAGATTTCTAAATGGGACAAAATACAAGATGGCTGAAAAACAAAATGGCTAACACCAAAGGCTTATGAATTCCCAGTTGGGATCTTTCACTGAACATTCGACTGTAATTTTACTGTACATCCCTTTTATATATAGT
Organism: Conger conger; assembly: GCF_963514075.1. Taxonomy (NCBI): domain Eukaryota; kingdom Metazoa; phylum Chordata; class Actinopteri; order Anguilliformes; family Congridae; genus Conger; species Conger conger. The sequence goes on from NC_083762.1 coordinate 52,918,188, forward strand.
CCCTCCATTTTAGGGAAACCAAAAGTCATTGGACAGTTTGCTTATCAGCTGTTTCTGATTTGTCAGGTGTATTACTGTAAATCACTCCTATAGCGCAGGTATAAGACAGCTTTCCATATCTAGTCTTTATTCTAGACTTTTGATTGCCTTTGGAGTCTGTTACTGGCATTTTGTCAACATGGGTTGTGCGAATGACAGTCAAGGAAGCCATTATGAGGCTGAGAGATAAAAAAAAAAACAGTCAGAGATATACGCCAAACAATATGCTTACCAATATAAATTGTTTGGATCATCATTAAGAAGAAGGAGAGCTCTGGTGATATCTCAGTAATCACAATGGACATGGTAGGTAGGCCAAGAAAGACCTCTCCAGTTGATGGACAACAAATTCTTGCCATAATGAAGCAAAACCTCCAAACACCTGTCCAACTGATTGGAAACACTCCTCAGGGGGCAGTTATGGATGTGTCTGTGACTACTGTCTGCAGAATACTTCACAAACAGAACTACATGGCAAGAGCAAAAGTGCTGAGGCTAAAAGAACTGAACAAGAACCAAATAACCCCCGGTGGTAAGGTGTTAATAGTTTGGGCATGTATGACTGCCACAGGTTCTGGCTCACTTGCCTTCATTCATAATGTAACTACTGAATGAATTCTGAAGTCTACAGAAGTATCTTATCTGCTCAAGTGTAATCAAATACTTCCAAACCCATTTGATGGCGCTTCATCCCACAACAAGACAATGATCCCAAACAACACCAGTGCTCTCTTTATTCTTAATAATTGTTGAGTCTGTTTTTTTCAATCTGGTCTGCTAGAACTGAATGACTTTCACTGCACTTTAACTTCATTTCCATTGTTTCACTTCAAATCCAATGTACTGGAGTAAAGAGCCAAAAGAACATAAATTGTACTACTGTCCAAATACTTATGGACTGCACTGCATTTTCATTGCACTGACAAATTAGATAAGTATAAGTGATTTTTTTAACCCAGGAATTTTCTGGCCTGTAGAAATACCCCTCAGGTGGTCTTACCTGACAGGGCAGAGAGGCTCGGCGACTGGCGTAGGGTTTTGTCGGCCTCCTGAAGCTGTGCTTCCTCTCCTTCGTTCTCTCGCTCTCCTCCCCGCCGTTGTGCCCCCAATAACTGCTCATCCACTTGGTGAAGTTACCATCTTCATCTTCGTCATTTTCCATGATAGTTGCCGGGTATAAGTTGAATGACAGGGAGAAGTTGGGATGGAGATGGCTGCAGGTTCAAGTGGAAATTGGATGGGATAAGGCAGGGCTAGCTGACCCGGGCTGCAGTTCGATGCAAGACGGCAAGGTGTGTGGTGTCCAGCCGGCAGTCCTGCTCTGTGCTGAAGGTAAGCTGTACTCTCACTGGGCGAGGTGGTTGCTGTAATTAGATCCCTCTGGCTCAATTGAACCGACAGTGTGGTTTGTTGTTCTAAGCTGACCCAAAAATACTCTACACGGCTTTTGGCGAAGTCTTTAAATAAGTGAATCCTCTTTAATCTATTTAGTACTAGAGATGGACAGAGGGAGCTGTAAAACTAGATAGAGGGTGGGGGATCAGGTGGTAGAGGAGAGGGCTTGTTTTGAATTTTTCCATTGCAGAAACCAGTGGAGGCAACTTGGCCCTAGAGAGTAATCAACACACTGAAATTTCCAACTCAAATTTCCATAGTTTCCACTTGCTGAGCATAGCCACCCTGTGAATAATCATGGAGCACTGGGTTGTCACTCTCTTCTTTCTTTTTTCCCTCACTCAAGGGCCTGCTGTGTTTCCAAAGAGGAACAGAGTCTGGCTGAGGTTGTTATGGGTGCTCAGCTTTCTGCTTTAGGAACACAAATGGCAGCAGTGGACTGGAGGCCTCTCCCAAAATTAAGTAGGTGCTGGAGACCAACACAAAATTATAAGAAGACAGTTGATGGATTTACCTTAGGACTGAGAAATATTTAACGCTTCCATGAAATAGGTTCAGCTTTTGTGTGCATCCTACAACAACATGACCACAAATCATGTACATACAGTATTATGTACATGATTGGACAGACCCGAGTTCACACTTTGTACATTAAATATTAGGCTAAATAAACTTCCTCAGGTGCTTAGCCTTTCTCCATTCAGAGAGAACTATAAAATCTGAGGTGTGGGAGTTAGCAAATACTCCAATTATACCTCAGTATCCTTGTCCAATTATTACAGCAGGTGGATTTCTGTCATTTAAATGTGACAGAAAACTGATGTAATCGCTCTCAACAGCTTCTCAAGAGCAGAATGGTATGTAAAATGGTACTGCTAAAAGTCCCTTGTATACCTATTTTATGAACTTGTAGCAGCAGGGGAACTGAATACACAGATGCATCAATGTGTCACACAAATCCTGAAAATGCTGAACAAAAGCTTTGCCAGAACATCTGTGCGTTCAGTTCCCCTGCTTAACCCTTTCAGTTAACCCTTTCAGACCAAGCTCAATATGAAGTGGCTCCACCCAAATCCCAAGGGCTTTTGGCTTTGGTTGAGAAAATTGACGGTTTAATTTAATAGAGTTTTAATATGGGCTCAAAACAATAGTATAGCAGTCATTTTGATTTGATTTTATTTTGATTGAAAAGGTATTAGGTTGAGAGTGCCATATTTTACTGGTGACTGAAAGGGTTAATAAAATAGGTTTAGCAGCCTTGTTGTTGTATGTGAACCATTCATCTGGCACTATTTAAGTGCTGTCTGTGATTACTCTTGTTAGGTGCCTTCCAAACAAACCAGGAGATGTGTCGCCCCCTGCCTTTGTTGCTTCGCAGAATAGCTTTAGATGGCTCTGTCCAAAACACATAGTCTATGGCTGCAGATCATGTAGAGTTAATCGCCCTCCCCCAGCTCTGTGCAAGAGGTACAGAAGGAGAAGACCTTGATGTCCAATTAGAATCAACGAAAAAACAATTATTAATTTCCTGCCAGCATAGTTATTTAATTGAAGAGTCGATTAAATTATTATAATAATTATACTGCAGGTAAATATATGAATTAACTAGTATCTGATGCTATTGTGGACGCTAACCATAAAATGAAGGGAGAAAGCTTTCCAGGAAATCTGTGGATTAAAACCCCTTTCCTTGTATTTTTCTGTGAACACAAACACCTTATCAGAGAAAACACTCAAAAGAGCTTAGACCAGAACAAAATTAATCAAGAGCTCAACCAAAACAAGCAGATCCGCACAACCCCAATTTACAAGTTTTAAGAGAGGCAATGATATTTGAATTTCTGGTTTTCGGTCCAGTACACCAGGAAAAGGCTGTGCAGTTATTTTACATGTTACAAATGCAAATGTGGGCAGTCAAAATGTGACCTCCCAACTTGTTTATAAACTAGTGTATAAAAGAGGATTGTGTCTTACACAGAGATCCTTGCCAGGGGTTTACACATGGGTTGTAGCAATTTAGTTTTGGTAGGGCTTCTCTCTTCACCTGTTTATCAGTCATCCTGAGCTGAAGGGCCCTTCTGCCCAATTATGTAACCTCTCCAGAACCACGTCCAGAAGATATAAAAACAAGTCAGCTTGGGACTGGGCAATGAACCCTTCTTTAAAGGCTATTCACGGAAACAAAATCCACTTATCTCATCTACCCAGTCGTGTCTCTGAGCGGCCAGTCCAGCTGTTAAGAGACAAGTAAGAGGCATTATCCCTTAAACTGCTGAAAATAAATGTATCTGATTGCTGAAGCTACAGTTGAACTGAGTGCTATGATTAGAGACAACTGTATTGTTTGATGACTTCACCTTATGAAGGAAATTATATCACATACAAAAATATAGGTTGGGTTGTGATTTTTTTCTGGGTTTCTCTTGGACATAACTTGCCCCTCAAGAATAGTTGTATCTTCCAAAATGCACAAAAAATATATTTCAGCAAACATGCTACAATACACAATTATCTTTTTAATCAAAATCACAATAAACTTCTTCCTACTATTATTGGTACTTCTCCTCTGAAATCATTTAGCTGCTGTTAAACTTCAATATTTCATTTTCTATACTGATATAACCTTTTAAAAAAAATTTAAAAACTGAAAAAGAAAGATGCAGTATGTTTCACCTGAAATATTGAAAAATATATATTTTTTAAATATTACAATTAATATACAGTATGTGTATAGGCATAGTTGTGTCCCTTCCACTTCTAAAGCAAGGGCCCTACGCACCGATACAATAAAAGTATTTGTCAAATTAAGAAAATATAATATAAATATGAAATTAATAAGATCAAGGCAAACAGGTCTTTAAATTACATTTGGTAGACAGGTTATATGATCATCCATTCCCATTTTTAAAATCTAACATGAACTGAGCTCCTGTCTTACAGTGGTCATTAAAGAAGCTATCACACTGATTACAAAGCGCAGGGATTTCTCGGTGTCCTCGCCAAATTTCCAATTCAGCTTTCTCAATTGCCACCTAATGGCCACCCAATTATTCACATACATAATTGGCTTAATAATTCCATCTCTAGCTGATGTATTGTGAACACTCAGAAACAAAATGGCTGCTATGAATCACCAGTCTGTGGTGGCGGAGGTGAACTGCCCCCTCAAAGTAAAGTACTTCAGGATATTTCTTGGGTTCTACTTTCTTAGTTAACACCTCTGAAACTGTCAGCCTGGGTCAAATATTCCCGGGACATTACTGAGGTAAGCAACCAAAAATAGCATTCATGAAAAAAACACATGCAGTATTATCTTTATCTCAAAAAGTTAACTGTTGCCAATTACCTCTGCTATATTACATTTAACAATTAAAGTGCCATTAATTTTACTGAAAAAAAAAGATGATTTATATAAATCCCATATAATGAAGGCATAAATCATGTTTTCTGTTCAAAATTTCAAATGAAACAAGGTTATTATGCAGTAGATTATTAGTATTTATTATTCTAAACTGACATCTCAATTATTATTTTTTAATCTTCATCGTATTATATTTAAATAAACCATATAGGCAAAAAGGCATGAAGCAAATACCAACGATCAATAACAAATAAAAATACGAAGCATGAGCTAAGTTTGGTTTAGTTACGAGTTATGAAATACATCTTTCAAAGGTATCATTCCTCTTTTGACCCAAACCGAACACAGGGGATATAAATGAAATCCTTATTTATCTCTTAATGATAATTGACAAATGTGACAGACACATGCATTTCACGTTGAAAACTGACTGCATCCTTGCACTTGATAGGGAAACACATTCATAATCTGTGATAATTTAGTTGAACAAGAATTTCTCTCATGCACAACAGTGCTGATATACACCAACACATGGACTATAGATTATTAAGATTGAAGCAATAACACGGGAAATCATAATAAATTAAATGTAATCAATTAGGTTTCGGACCAGGATTTCAATTCCTCCTGGCAGCTACGCTACACTCCAGCTCAGCAGATGGCGGTGTGCACCATTAAAGGTCTCTTTTCATTGTCATCAAAAGCCAACAAAGAAAACGGCGATTGAGTGAAAACCATTGAACTGAAATACATATGAGTGAAAACCTGTTTTTATAGTCTATGGTGAGAACGCCGTACCTATGTAATTGCATAAAGAATACGCTAGATGGGGGGTTTGTCCTCAATATTGGAGATGCAAACTGTTTCGTTTGCTTAACTAACAAGCGTGACATAACGATAGTTTGACAACGTGCACAACTCGTGAAAAAAGAATTAACCTTAATTTGTCAGAATTAAGATAAACATATATCACACTTGCTTGTGAAAAGACAGTAAGGTTAACTAGCTAAAGTTATCTAAATATCAGCCCGAGACGAGTATATAGCGTGTTCTGCTGCAATAGTTGGCTAGAAAAAATACAGAATCTGTAATTTGCGAAACGAAAACGAACTAAAACCATTGGCGCAGGTGGGGCGTAATTTAAACGAAGACATCCTCAGGAAGTTCCTCTATTGCCCCGGTTGCAGTTGTGTCGCCGCCAGTATCCCATGATACTGTAGCTTATTCTCTGACCTCGCCGTTTTCTGTGTCGGTGGTGAACTCGCTGGTGTGCGTCCTCTGCTTGTTGCATGGTAGACGATGGCGGCCTCAAAACCTGTCGAGCCGCAGTCAGGCAGCGGTCTTCCCCGTTGGCAGCTAGCGCTACTGGTGGGTGCTCCTATTGTATTGGGGGTTGGGGCCATATATCTGTGGAACCGCAGTCGAACGAAAGAGAAGCAAGGCAGACGTGATGGAGAGAGAAAAACACCAGAAGGCAGCGCCAGTCCAGTCCAGGGCCAAACGGAGCAAGACGGTCCGGCTAACCGAGCTGACAGAGAGCAGGACATGGTGAGACAACCTGAAGTAACCTTTTTTACAATTATTTTATTTTAAACTATGGAAGTTCGCTATTATTGTCAACAATCGTTTAGCAGGCTGTCTGTTTTGTTAGCATGACTGGATATAGCTTGCTATCCCATGAGTTGCCTCCCTGTAGTAATCATCCATGCTCGCGAATTTATACATTCAAGGACATGACTATTTCTCCCGCTGAAACATGGCAATCCAACATGTCATGCATCTAACGTTAGCCAGCTAGCAATTAGGCAAGCAGTCAACTAAGCAACTGTTTTTGTCATTAGTTCTAACGTTAATGTTGGTGTTAGTAAGTATAGGTTTGTTAGCCATGATCTACGTGGAGCTAGCAGCAGGGCTGTCTAAATTTTGACAGGCTTGTGCTTCAGACAGTACCTAACGTTAGCCTGCGAATGTAATATAACGTGCTAACTCACTGGATTTGTGTCTCGTTTTGGAAGAGGTAGCTATCCAGTAGCTAATATGCAGTATCCTAACGTTGCCACAACTTAGTGACGTTATGAGTTGCCTGCTACATTTGATTAAGGCTGATCTGTTTTGTAACTACGTGGCTAGCTAGCTAGCTAATTTTAGCTAACGTACATGTCCTCAAGTCAACCATTTCTACCCACGACTGCAATGTGTTAGTGCGCTACTGTAATTAACAGTTAATTAGCTAATTATAAGTGTAAGTTAACATGCAAGATAAGTGACTGTACAAGCTTGTGGTTTATATATGTCCCGCCACTCATTTTGCGAGAAAAACACCGACGCACACAATTGAATAGTTCGTGAATTATTCTGCTGCTAGCCAAGATACCTGGAGCAAGCTTCACGAAATGATAACGATCATATTTAATTTTTTCTATAATCCTATCTATATAATGCGCTCACTCAAACTCTGTATAATGTGTAATTTATTGCAAGATCTGTATTTTGTTACCGTTTTGGTAATAGGACCAAAGTTCATTGGCGATTAATGTTTGTTTTAAAAAGAAAACCGTTGGGACAGGTCTCACCCAATAAGGTTGCATTCTCATGGGCAATTTTCCCGGAATCCGTGCCAGCACTGAAACATGCGGTTTAAATTGCCTGCTTTCTTCAATCGAAATGGGGCAAATGGCAAAGGCACTAGGGAGATCCAGTGATATGGAGGTCGTACCAATATTTGAGTTATGGGCCCGATAAACTAAGATTATTTCTGATTTTATTAAGCACAATGGATAAACGAGTGAAATGCGCAGATGTCATGCTCAAAAAGTAGTTTAATCATAGTCATCTGAACAGCTTATTACATGTTTTTTTGAAGTCATTTTTACCAACCAAACCCACAAGCAGAGCTGTACAGAGTCTTGGCTCTCTAATCTGTGAAATAATAAAATTATGTAAGCAAGTAGTAATATTGTCATACAAATAAAATTTTTAATATTTTTAATTCAGAAGTTGATCGGTATCCATGTTCTTGCATAGATGTGCAACCTAGTTTGCATCTGTGCTATAATGTAAAAAGGGAGATATTAGATTGTATGGCTAAACCAATATTGGTTATGTATAACTACAACTTTTTATGTTTTGCTTTTGGGTGTGGAATAACAGTAATACTGAGCCATGGTTCTGTCTGGTCCTTGCACTTTGACAGTTTTTGTGGCCTTGACCATCATGTAGCCTATCAATTTTGATTTATGATGTTTGTTCAGAGATGCTCTTCTGCATACCACTGTTGTAATGTGTGGTTATTTGTGTTACTGTCACCTTCCTGTTAGCTTTGACCAATCTGGTCAAATCCGGATTTTTAAAGTTTTTTTTGCACCATTCTTTGCAAACTCTAGAGACCAGTGTGTGAAATCCCAGGAGATCATCCCTTTCTGAGATACTCAAACCACCCTGTCTGCCATCAACAATCATTCCACAGTCAAAGTCACTTAGATAACATTTTTTCCACATTCTGATGGTTGATGTTAACTGAAGCTCCTGACCCGTATCTACATGATGGTATGCATTGCACTGCTGCCATGCAATTGGCTGATTCGATAATCGCATGAATAAGTAGGTGTAATAAAGTAAAAATGTTCCTAATAAAGTGCTTGGTGAGTTTGTGTGTGTGTGTGTGTGTGTGTGTGTGTGTGTGTGTGTGTGTGTGTGTGTGTGTGTGTATGTATATTTATGTATATATAGCATGTGTATATGTATATGTACATGTGCATATATGTGTGTATATATATATGTGTATTAAAAATCCAAAATCTCAAAATCAGGTTTTGAGAGAATTGACTCCAAATATAGAAATGGTAAATAATTATACTAATTTCATCATGCACATGGCGTAATCATTCAGAAGGTGGTGTTATCCTGAAAGTTGAATAGTTGAGGGATGATTTGCAGCAGTAAACAGAAAAGGGTAAATTTGACAGAAAATGTAGTGTTTTCAGTGGAACAGAGCCTTAAAGAAAAACTGCCTATAAATAAGTATGCAAACATAATCTGTGGTTGGCTGATCTGAACCCACTGGCCGACCTGCTTTTTGCAGTCTTGGAGGCCACGGCTGCTTCCAGGAATGGCTGATGGAAGGAAAGTACCTGAGTGAGTTAATGGCGCCCTCTATGTGTGGTGAGAGACTTTATCAAGAGACCATCTTTATGTGCATTTTTGCTGGGATTTCCCCCCCTGAGGAAGCCCCGTGGAAGCCCTATATCAGCCGTTTTTATTGGCTGAAGGATATTCTCAATCTGAGTGTCAGCAGACGCAGGGGAGGTCGCAGGTTATGGCACAGTCTTGTGGAAAGTGCTGCCGGCGATTGTGGCCTGTATATACTGTAGATGTGCTGTTTGTGTGGTAGCGAGGCTCACTCTTCCACATGGAAGGAACATGCAGACAGACACCCGTCACCAGGGCTTACCGTCACGTTGTTGTCTAATCCCAAGTCCCTCAGACACTGATCTCTGGATCAGCTTCCGCAGCCAATTTAGGCTTTCACTGTGGGCAGACTGTCCCAGAGCAACAATAGGATTATGTTTGAGGCTCCATTACAATACAAAAATATCAAAGTAGAGAGAAAGGCTGCCATGTTTTGCGGTCTCCCTCTTTCCATGTTATTCTGTGAACATAAGTTTGCTGTTAACATTGCTATTCAAGGCATGCATTGAGTGTAAAATGTGTGTATATTATCTTTTTAGGGAAAGTTATGGAGTGCAGTTTACTAATGTAACAAGATCTTCGCAAGGCATTATGTGGTGAAAGACCCTGCTTTATGTCGATAGATAAATATGGGTTCACCTCTGATACCTTGTTCTATTACCGCTCCACAGTGTATGTTTTATATTATGTGACAACTGTACAAAAGCTAGAGGGAGCATGCTGTGTTTGGTTGTGAGGATGCATACACTTGCTGGTTTAAAAGCTTTGCTTTTGTTCATTGCTAAATAGTGAAAGCGACATCCAGTACATTTTTGCAAAGTATTAAAAGAAATGAAGACAAGGCAGATGGGAGAACTGGTGGAGTGGGTGTTGCAGTATGAGAGAGGTATCGAAGGTACTCTTTGGAATGGGTCAACTCAATTTGTTAATCTTGAAAAATATCACAGATGTACTCTTCGTCTTTCAGAACCTTCGATATCCGTGAAAATGATATTTTAAAAAGTGATGCAGTGACGTATTTTGGCCATTGCCAGCTTTCATCAGAAGAAATGGCACATAACACATTGGTGTGACATTTTAAAGGAATTTTTTAACTGAACGTTTTGTTCATTAGTAGAGTGTTGATTTGGAGTGGTAACATTTTTCAAGATTAACTAATTCCAGTACTGTCTGAGGCAGCGAGTCCTTATTCCCACCTGTAGCTAGATTAATCAGAGTTAGTTACAGTCCAGTTTGGGTGCTGATCCTCAGACAGCACAGAACATTCTTGCAATGCCGCTGCAATGTGGTAGCAATGTTATAACATTGACAACATTCCAGTAACATGGGAACATTTCATGTTTCCTGGGTCATTACTTGGGGATTTTCTGAATCTCTTGTTCAGTGTAGTGTAACACTATGAGTCACCATGGGAACATTATAGGAACTGTCGATTGATGCAACCATGGGAATTTTGAGAATTTTGTGCATTTCCTCCTGCTTTTGTTGCATAAGGTTAGAGTCATGGTGTCCAAGTAAGCTAGCAGCTGATGGGTGGATGTGTTGTGTCCTGACCCACCAATAACTGAGGGCTTTGTTGCATAATGGTAAATTGGGGTTCTGACATACACGCTTGGTGTGCCTGATGGTAATCTGTGACATCACACCTTTGTGTCACCATAGATGGCACACTGCTGTGCATCCCAGCATGGTTTTGTGGTAGTGACATAATTCTCCCAGATGGACTACAGTGGCATGCCTTCCTAACTATGTTAATAAATGATTGAAGAGATTTTTTAATGTCTTAGAGAAGCCTTACGATGCATCTGCCCCAGTTAAGTAATAACTGTGATATATAAACAAACAGCTAAAATATTTCTGCTTGCTTTAATTGTAACATTTTCCAGTTTTAACTACCCCCCCCCCAGTTTGTTCTCTTTTGCTGCCTGGCCCCTCTTCACAGTAGCTTGCAGTGATATTATTTTCAGGGCATTCTTTTAGCAAAATGCTAGACCTGGCTAACCACATTACTAGACCAGCATGTATGGCATGCAAGGGTCAATGATGTAACACAACTTGTTTTTTTGTTTTTTTTTGTCAAAAAAGATAATGTACAGTGCTGTAAAATATTTTATTCTCTTTCATGAGGCATCACTTGGTTTTTCATTTAATTCTTTAAGTTTTGAGATTTAAAGGTGGTGTAGTTTTATTTTGTAAAAAAAAATTGACTATATATGAACAATAACCAGAAAGTTAGTGTTTTCTTGTCATGAGTTTACTTGATGGCTACAATATAATTTATTTTTAAGTGATTGTTTTCATTTGTTTTCAGTAGGCTATATCTATTTAACTGACTAAGGGGGCAAAGGAATGCTGATAAATATGCAGATAATGCAGTAAAAATGTTTGCATGAATCTTTTGGATGATATAAAAATGAGATTTCCAGGAAGAGGCATTTTATGGAGTTTTATTTAGTGATTGTAAGGGTTGTTGTGAGCAGTTTCGTGTGCACATTATCCATACGTTGGTGATGACCTTTCAATGATGTCGACTCTTGTTCTTTCTCATTAGAAATCTTTTCATCTTTCGTCTTATCAAATGATGAATGTTCAGCATATTTTTTATGTAGAAAGTATTGAGATTCAGGTCATATTTTACTATATTTCTAATTATATTAAAGGTCAGGTATGTCACCCGTCATGGACAAATTGAGTAACCATGAAACATTTAAAGTGTACTTTTCTGTCCGTGAGCTTTGTAATGTCATCTAGCTCGCTAGCTACTACCTGCACATGAGAACCTTGCTGAACATAATGGTCAGTGTGTTTAGAACTGAGTTTAATTCAAATTTAATATAATGTACAGTCATGAAATTATAAAAATCACGTATATTTCTGAATTACGCACGGAATGAGTTGTCTCGTGTGGGTATCCGTTGGATTTAAATGTAGTTATCTTTGCGCCAAAGGGTATCCATATCAAAGAAATGGCACAACATAGCAAGTCCACAAATCAGTAGTTGCCAAGCCTGTTGCCATTGTAGTAGACCTGTGAAATGGCTTTGAGATTAGTTTCAAACGGGTGAGATATCGAGGTCCAAATTTTGCTATTTTGAATGAGCTACCGTGCTCACTGTAATTAAGCTACGGAATGTGTGTTTTTAGTTTTAATTAATATCCATGCTGCATCTCTAGGGCAGTGATTCTGCTGCAGGCTCTGTGTATGAGCTTGCTGTCTTTTGGTTAAGCCTGATTTATCGCACAACAAGTCACATTTCACAACAAGTGACATATGCCGCATTTTCAACGTTTTCTCAGTGTCGTGTACCTGTAGAATTTTACGTCACAGACTTCATACTTTGTCACACCATGTTTATTGGACAGGATCAGCCAGATCGAACACCGAAAGTCATTGTCAAGGACATGTCAAAAAAATGTAAACCAACTGTCAGGAGTTTGGCTGTCAGGAGTTTTAGTTAAGGAGTCAGAAGTCTTGTTAAAATAGAGGCAATAGAACCCTCATCGCAAACTGCAGCCAAAGTATAAATGCAAAACATTGTTTGACTCTTTTAACAAAGCGTTGTACAACGAAGTATAAATAAAGTATAAATAAATGCTTTGGCTTGGACCGTTGTATTTCCTGCTTCCACAGAGCCCACTGGACCGTGCCCAGGCAGCCAAGAACAAGGGCAACAAGTACTTCAAGGCCAGCAAGTACGAGCAGGCCATCCAGTGCTACACGGAGGCCATCAGTCTTTGCCCCAAGGAGCAGAAGGGAGACCTCTCCACCTTCTACCAGAACCGTGCTGCCGCATACGAGCAGCAGGTAGGCTCAGGACCCCTCCCGAATGACTCCCCGTGATCCGTTTACGCTCCCTCAAAATCCATTACATTTATAGGGGTTACATTTATTTGCAGGTCCACAGGTTTGGTTACAAAACCCAAGCATTAGTTTAGTGGTAGGAAACGGCGAGCATTTCTGGGCTGAATTTCCTGTCCTCGTCATGTTGAGTTATAATTTAGTCTTTTACACATTTTGGAGAGGGGGAGAGATTATGGTGGTCATCACCATATGATAAGACTTGTATCTGCAGAGGTGTAGCCTCCAGCACTGTTTGAGACCTTGAGGAAGGGTAAAAACCAGGTCACTGAGAGCTTGCAAGAAGCTGGTCAGGCTGTGTAAATGAGCACTGCTAAGAGACTACACAATTCCTGTGTGTGTGTGTGCGTGTGCGTGCGCGCGTGAGTGTGTGCGCGCGCCTGTCTGTGTGTGTATGCACGTGCCTGCCTGTGTGTGTGCGCCCCTGTGTGCCTGTGCCTGTGCGTCTGTGTCTGTGTCTGTGTCTGTGCCTGTGTGTGCGCACGCCTGTGTGTCCATGCCTCCCCTTGTGTGTCTGTGCCTGTACTGACCGTGCGGTGTGTTGCAGTTGAAGTGGGAGGAGGTGGTGGAGGACTGCTCTCGGGCGGTGGAGATGAACCCGCGGTACGTCAAGGCCCTGTTCCGCCGGGCCAAAGCGCAGGAGAGACTGGACAAGAAGAAGGAGTGCCTGGAAGGTGGGGGTCTAAATCAGTTGTCTGCCTCTGTAGTGTTAATCTACTTATGTTTTAAAATGTGAACTAACACGAGGATAACATGGTTAAAGCCCTGTGATATCTGTGGCTAAATGATCTTGATTTTAGCAACTGGGGCAGTCATTTCGTGTTGCATAATTAAGAAGATCTCATTTAGCATTCAACAGTTTGTTTCTTAAGTTCCTATGAGCAATAGTTAATTCATTTAAAATATTACCTGCTCAAATTGATCCACTGAGAATTTGGGGTCAGGAATTCAAGGGGTGGTGTAGCCAATCAGATTTAGGATACGATGGCTCTTGCCCCAGGGTCGTGTGCATAGCTTAGTTTTGTCCTGTTGTCCATTTAACCAGCAGCAGCTCACTTTATGTACGTTACAACGTTACGACCGTAGATGCACACACAGACACACAGACACACAGACACACAGACACACAGACACACAGACACACAGACACACAGACACACAGACACACTCACTCACTCACTCACTCACTCACTCACTCACTCACTCACTCACACAGACATACACACATTCACCTCCATCCCGTCCCCCCTCTCCAGACGTCACAGCGGTGTGCATCCTGGAGGCCTTCCAGAACCAGCAGAGCATGCTGCTGGCCGACAAGGTCCTGAAGCAGCTGGGCAAGGAGAAAGCCAAGGAGAAGTACAAGGTGAGGGGAGGGGAGCGTTCGGGAGAGCGTAGCAGTTCTCGACGAGCGTAGCGTTCGGAGCAGACCTGGGTCAAATACGTAATTCAAATACTTTTCTACCCAACCAATTAAATACTCTCAAAAAAAAGTGCAATCCCTGCTTTTGGTCCTCTTGTTTGCCCAATTGCACCAGGAAGGTCAGTCGAGCACAGAGAAGTATTTAAATCTAAATTTAAATTACATGTTTAACCCAGGTCTGAAGGAGGCATTTCTCACAGAATCTGCTGTGTGGATGAGCGCATACTGCCTCTGAGGACCAGGCATCAAACTATCAGTGAAAACTATTGGGAATGCTAATCCTGTTAAACCTGTATCAGTGGCATCTGTGTGGGGGTGATGCTAATAATAACCCCATACTGGTGTACTGTATGTATTCCACATCTGCTTTGTTACTCAGCTGTACTGTTATTTCTCTGTCAGGCAGTCTTATATTGGCATTGAAATTTGCTGTGAAGTATTTTCTTCACAGTAAACTTATCCACGTAGAGTTGTTGTGATGTTGGTCATGTCCCCTTTCTAATCTCCTTTCTTCTCTGCCCCCCCATACACGCGGTCTGCCCCTTCCCCTCTCCTTTCTCCCTCTTTCTCTTTTTCATTCTCTGTATGCTCCCCCCATTTTTCACTTTTATGGTCTGTCTGCCTTTTCATTAATTTCCCCCCTCCCTCTTTCTCTGCTCTCTTCCCCTCTCCCTCTGTTCTCTCCCCTCTCTCCCCCTCCCTCTTTCCCTCCTCTCTTCCCCTCTCTGTTCTCTGCAGAACCGCGAGCCTCTGATGCCCTCGCCACAGTTCATAAAATCTTACTTCAGCTCCTTCACCGACGACATCATCTCCCAGCCCCTGCAGAAGGGGGAGAAGAACGATGAGGACAAAGACAAGGAGGGGGAGGCTGCAGAGGTGACGGAGAGGTCAGACACTTTCCCGTATTTACCATGGCTGTGTTCGAAATCGCATACTTGTGGTACTACATTTCAATGAAAATCAGCCTGAAATGTAGTGTATGTGTAGTATAGTATGCTGAACACAGCCAATGTCCTTGTTTTGTAAAGCACCGAAGAAGGGCACCACAAACTGGTATGACTGAGTCAAATAAAACCATTATGTATTTGACCCAGATCTGCTGGTTACACAAGAGGGCAGACATGTCACAACCTGGCTCTTAAGGCCATGACAACAGGGCGACCACACAAGAAAATTAGACTGCAAATATTACGTTAAAAATAAAGGGAAAACATGCAGTGTGGAAGTCAGTTGGCACAGCTGCGTATTCATGTGCGCAAGTGAAAAGTCTCATGGCAAATGTTGCAACAAAAAAAAAGCCCCACTAGAATGGGAGGACAAAGAACATTTAAATGGGTCACTACGCTCAGCATAGGTGAACTTCAATTGAAGCTGCCCACTAACTTCCTGTTCAGAAAAACAAGGGCACCCTACAAAACCAGGCAAGCGGAGCAGGAGAGCCGTCACACATGGCAGTGTCAGAGACGAACAGTAGAGAGAGGTACCAGGACCTAAAATACGAACTGTAGAGAGAGGTGTAACCTAGAGGCTTAATTGTCCTGCCCGTAAATCTACTTCTGCAGACCTCGCCGCCGTTCTTGTAGTGGGTCCCCATGGGTCTTATGCTGTTTCTCTGTGCTTTTTGAGAACGTACTGTGTTCGCACAGGTCTTGGGATTGACAGGTTGTTAGTTATGAAATGGAAGGTTTATTTTGGCGCAATTCTATTCAATTCAATTCTAAAAATATCTATTTCTCAGTTATTCACAATCACTCGTATGCAGTGTCTTGAAAATGAATGAAAAGAATGCCTTCGTTCAGTGACTTGCGCTACTACCCCCCGCCCGACTACATTTTCTAGTTGCGGTGAGCCACTTGTGAGCAGTGGCGAGTCTTATTACTGCATATTTTATATATATTATATAATATATTTTTCATGTTGCTTTTATGTTGTTTGCAACACTGTATTGCTGCCATCTTGGACAGGGCTCTGTTGAAAAAGACATCTTGTAATCTCAATGGGACTCACTTAGTTAAATAAAGGCTAAATACAGATAAATAAAATAATAATAGCGGCATAACGTTTAGCATTCCGGTCATGGAGAATGACTCGCCAAGAGGGGAAGCTGCACCCCCCCACCTCCGCTGTCCATGGTCATCAATCCTCTCCTCTTCTCTCCTCAGCTCTGGCTACCTGAAGGCTAAGCAGTACATGGAAGAGGAGAACTACGACAAGATAGTCAGCGAGTGCAGCAAGGAGGTGGAGTCCAGGGGGAAGCACATGGCTGAGGCCCTGCTCCTGCGCGCCACCTTCTACCTGCTCATCGGCAACGCAGCGGCCGCCCAGCCCGACCTCGACCAGGTCATCAACATGGAGACCGCTAACGTCAAGGTGACCGGGGGAGCCAGAGCCGCGCCCGTGTGCCATCACCGGCCCCTCTGACTCTCTGTTCAGTTAATGCGTCTCCCCTGTGTTTTACACAGTTAGGACGATACAGCTCTGAAGGGCTGCAGTGTCTGCTGGTCTTTTGGTTTCTTTGAAAATCCTCTCAACTGATTTATGCCTTATACTTAAAGGTCCCAGATTGTAGACTTTTCCAGTGTTTTATTTTAGGTCCTGGTATCCATGAGAAAATGTTTGTGTGGTTTTAAGTACCAAATACAGTCTCTCTTGCATGTCCATTCATCATGAGCTTTACTGAGAACAGGCTGTTTTAGTGACTGTGTCTTTAAGGCTCATTGATATCTGTGAGCCTCTGTTCTGATTGCCTGGTTGGCTCCAACAAAAAAAAAAACTGTGTCTGCCAAGCACTTGGATTTGTTCCTGCTAAAAGGTGGCCCGTGCTAAGCAAATAAGCGGCTCATTTAAATGCATGGCAGCACGGATGGTGCAGTGGGTAGCACTGCCGCCTCACCGCAAGGGGGTCCTGGTTTCGAATCCCCGTCGGCCGGGGCCTCTCTGTGTGGAGTTTGCATGTTCTCCCCGTGTCTGCGTGGTTTCCTCCGGATACTCCGGTTTCCTCCCACAGTCCAAAGACATGCAGGTTAGGCTGATTGGAGAGTCTAAATTGCCCATAGGTATGAGTGTGTGAGTGAATGGTGTGTGCGCCCTGCGATGGCCTGGCGACCTGTCCAGGGTGTATTCCTGCCTTTCGCCCAATCTATGCTGGGATAGGCTCCAGCCCCCCTGTGACCCTGTTCAGGATAAGCGGGTTAAGATAATGGATGGATGGATGGATTTAAATGCATTTTTTTTTTTTCAACTACTTTTTAATCCACATAGCCAGGGAAAGCTAATTTCCTATAATATGCAAATGTTAAATGAAGTCCTTAATTGCTATAAATCATGGAAAACCACCAGATGCTGCAGCCCTCCAGGATTTGAGTGTAGGATTCCAGCTTCTGGAGTTATTTGAAGTGTATGTTCTTGCTTTAGACTAGACTCCCCAATGCCCCTCTAGCAGCCATTGTACATCCAGAAATCCACCGGAAACTTGTGTACAATATCTGTCCGAATCTCAAATGATATCCAGAAATGGCAGAGAGTGACCTTTCCTTTGAAAAAAAAAAAAAAAAACTGCTGTGCAGGCAGGACGGTCAGGAACGGTTGAGAATAACAGGAAGTGAAAGAAAAGGCTGAGTTCCCTGCGTCCTTCCTCCTCAGCTGCGCGCCAACGCGCTCATCAAGCGCGGCAGCATGTACATGCAGCAGCAGCTGCCCCAGCTCTCCACCCAGGACTTCAACATGGCCGCCGAGATCGACACGCAAAACGCCGACGTCTACCACCACCGCGGCCAGGTACGGCCCCGCCCGGCCTTCACAGAACTCGCATTACATTTCATTCAGCAGAGGTTAACCCACGTACAAAAACAAATAAAACTACAGCACTGGTCAGATAGGCTACTGTTCACAAAGAAAACGTTGTACAGCCATGAACATTATTTCCAGATGACCAAGTCAAAAGTGATGGTGGGGGGGGGGGGATAAAATAAAACAATTCTAGACATTTTTGTGATATACACCATTAAGTCCAGGTCTGGACCAGAATAATTAACAGCTATACGTAGCAAAGTTCTCACGATTCAACCAGATGCTCTCGTCACCCGCTCACACAAGACGGACACGGCGATGTGTAAAGCCTGACCGCGGCTGTTGTCCCTTTAGCTGAAGATCCTGCTGGACCAGGTGGAGGAGGCCGTCGGTGACTTTGACGAGTGCATCCGTCTGCGGCCCGACTCCGCGCTGGCCCAGGCGCAAAAGTGCTTCGGTCTGGTGAGTGACCACCAGGGGACGCCACTCCTTCCCCCTTTTTTGCTCAACCCTGTGCTTCAGCTGTACTCGCTGGTTTTGCAGCTGCGCAAAGACACATTGGGGTCCATTACGTTTCATTACATTACAATACATTACACTTCTGCCATTTAGCAGGAATACTAGGACATATCCAAAGGGACTATCAGAATCCTTGGGGGCCTGCATCATTTTTACATAGCATCCATGTATGCAACTCCTGTTAAGTACCTTGCCCAAGTCTTATTTTTTAAAATCATAAAACTGAGTTGTAATCTGAATCAGATCCAATCTATTCAGTCAATTTTGAGAAATTAGTTCAAATTCAGTAAAAGAATAGAACATTTATTTTTAAAATTCATTGGATTTGAATTAATGTGCTGAACTGATGAAATGGAATGTATCCCAATGCAGGGGCAGAGTGAGTGAGGAAGGGTGTGGTTACTGGCTGTTATAAGCGTCATTTTTCCAGTATGCTAACCAGGTGCTGACGGGCTGTCGCCGCTCTGCGTTTCAGTACAGACAGGCCTACACAGGGAGCAACCCCTCCCAGGTGCAGACCGCCATGGACGGCTTCGAAGACGTGATCAGGAGGTTCCCCAAGTGTGCTGAGGGTTATGCACTCTACGCACAGGTAAAATGAGCGCTCCCCCCCCCTCCTGGGTGTGTGCCACAATGACATTTTGACTCGACCACCAAAAAGAAGGTTGAAGAAGATATACTTTATCGAACCCTGTGGGGTGATCCTCTGCATTTGACCCATCCTAGTTACTTAGGAGCTGTGGGCAGCCGCAGTGCAATGCTCAAGGAGCAATGTGGGGTTCAGGGTCTCGCTCAAGGGCCCCCACAGCTGTGTACAACTTCACGCTACACCAGGGCTTGAACCGCCAACCTTCTGGGTCCCAGTCATGTACCTTAGTCATTATGCTGCAGGTTGCCTTCGCCATTATGCTACAGCTTGACATGACAAATCATGTCAGAACTTGACCTGACCAAAACTACTGTGATATTACACTCAACCAAGACATATAATTGTGAAATGTGATGTTTTTTATTAAGGAGAGATAATTATTGTCTTCATTCGGACAGAGTAAGTGGAGAGGGTTACAGATGTAGATGGGATCACACAGCAGAATGGGCCTCACAGGCTTCCCATGTTTTAATAATGATAATAAAAATAATGCAATAATAATAGTAAAAGTATTGTTTAACTGACACACTTTTCCATAGCCGTTTACAGTTGATTAGACTAAGCATGGGAAGAGCCCCATGGAGCAATGCGGGGGTTAAGGGCCTTGTTCAAGGGCCCCAACGGCTGCATGCGTTTTATTGTGGCTACACGAGGGCTTTCTGAGTCCCAGTCATCTTAACCACTACAGGCTGCCTATTAACGTTCACTTTTTTTCTAGTTATTTAGTATAAAGATAGGAGCGCCCTCTACTGTCAGTGTCTCTTAAATTCCTTATGAATATGGAATTTCATCCGTGAATTGCTGCTACTGAGTACACCTTTTATGTTCTAAAAAATCTGATAATCTCAGAACAGTCTAAACAAAACCGAACGTTGAAAACCAGTCCATACCTGCTGTCATACCAAACATTCAGGTTTCTCTGTCAGGAGTCAGATCGCCAGATTGTTGAAAGATAAAATGCTCTTTAAACCCGTTCAACTGCTGGGATGTAGTTTTTCTGCAGGTGATTCCAGCTTTGAGCGTGGTTTTATTGTAGCCTCTGACCAAACTAAATCTCTGTCCTTCCACAGTCGGGATTGTGAGCATACAGTGCAGTCTAAGTATTTAGTATTTCTGTTCTTTTGTTTCTATACTCACACACATAAGAAATGATTAATATGAGGTTAAAGTTTGGACTATCATTGGCATAACTCAATATTTGAGTTGAACACAATAACAGACTCCAAAGGCAATCAACAGCCTAGAATCAAGACTAGACACTGAAAGCTTTCTTATACCTGCATTAAGGAAGCGATTGAATGCACCTGACGAATCAGAAAGAGCAGGGAAGCAAACTGTTCAATTACTTTTGGTCCCCTAAAATGGGGGCACCGTGTATAAAAAGTCATTTCTACATGGATCACCTGATATGGGTGTAAATACCCTCAAATTAAAGGTGACAGTCTGCACATTAGCCTCATAGTCGTCGTTTCATTTCATATCCAAAGTGCTGTAGTACATAGGCAAAATAACTGAAATTATACCACTGTCCAAGTACTTATGTGCAAGCATAGCACAGTCGGAGGGTTGCCCGTTCCCACCCTGGGTGTGTCGAAGTGTCCCTGAGCAAGTCGCCTAACCCCCAATTTTTCCACGAGCTGGTTGGTGCCTTGCATGGCAACCAATCGTCGTTGGTGTGTGAATGGGTGATGAGAAGCATCAATTCTACAGTGCTTTGGATTGAGGCTTTGGATGAATGCAGACCATTTACCATTTACGTCTGATGTGCCCGGCAGGCCCTGACTGACCAGCAGCAGTTTGGGAAAGCTGACGAGATGTATGACAAGTGTATCGAACTGGAGCCCGACAACGCCACCACATACGTCCACAAAGGGTCAGTATGTTGCCAGCGCGGCTGCCACTCCACACACTCGCCCTTCCTTCACCTTTATTTGTTTATTTGTTTTATACTTACAGTTAATAGGCAAATCTTCTTCAACTCCATCCTGTCTGTGCATACTGGTCTTTGTTCCGGCCATAGTTGCATTCCCTACATTGTAACAGCTGTTGATTGTTCAGTGCTTAGTGGATGGTTTAAAATGTCTGTTAAGGGATGATATTCCCCGGGAGTGTCCAAACTCCATTCCTGGCAGACTGCAGTGTCTGCCTTTTTATTCCCCTTTTTTTTCATCCACTTTTTTTTTTAGTCTGTTAGTTTTACATCAATGACTAGTTTTCGTTACTGATTGCAAGGCCTGAATTGGCTGCTGATTTAAAGGAAAGTGCAGGAACCCAGGACTGGAGTTTGGACACCTGTGAATTCTGGAGCCTACTGTATTTATTTGATAAAATTAGAAAGTGAGGTGAAATCCGTGTGGGTGTTGAAGTGGAGACTTGATCACTAAAATTATAGCTGAACTTACTGACTGACACGTCTGCCTGTCTGTGTGTGTCTGTGTCCCTCTCCAGTCTCCTGCAGCTCCAGTGGAAACAGGACCTGGACATGGGTCTGGAGCTCATCAGTAAGGCCATAGAGATCGACAACAAGTGCGACTTTGCCTACGAAACCATGGGAACCATTGAAGTCCAACGGTGAGCCTTCATGGTTCTTCAATCCTGGCCACAGTTCTTCAGTGCAGCCCCCTGTGAAAACGCTGGATAACTCTCACCTTCCTCTTTGCTCATGTTATTTGCATTTACAGTTCATTCAAGCTATTTAGTACTCTTTTTCACAGCTTTTATTTTTTAAAGGCAATCCGTTTATATTTCATGTTAAGTACCTTGCCCAAGGGTAGAACTCAAATGCCCAACTGGCAACCTATGACGCATGCGTTAAACCCCTAACCGCTTCGACCACACTGCTGCCCCATTGTGCAGCTGTAACACAAGCCTGCTGTTCTTTTCCCACCCCCCCTTACAGAGGCAACCTGGACAAGGCCATCGACATGTTCAACAAGGCCATAAACCTGGCCAAGTCTGAGATGGAGATGGCCCACCTGTACTCGCTGTGCGATGCAGCCTACGCCCAGACGGAGGTGGCCAAGAAGTATGGACTGAAGCCTCCGACGCTGTAACTATCTCCACCTCCGCCCTTCTCCTCGTGTCGCCCCGCCCTCCTGTCCCGCCTTCAGCTCAACCCGGCCTTCCGATATATTCCATCATGTTCTGTTTTATTTTGTAACGCGTTGACTAATAATAAAAGAGAAACAGTTCTGCGATCATAGAATTATGTGTTCTGCATAATTGTAATGTGAAATTCACATTTTTTTGGTTCATGTAAACTGTTGGGTTGTTTGACAAGGGAAAGAATCTGTTCTTCCAGGTCACAATGTAACAAGGAAGCAAAACATGCCAGTGACTACAAAATGTACCCTTCTGCCACCAGAAGACTTCTATGTGGTGTCCAAGAATCCTATTAAAGTCCCACACAACACTAACACTATAACAGTATGACATCCATATCAGACTAATGCCACTGGCTGAGCGATTGGTTGACGGCCTCACTACGCAGCAGTGTGCACTCTTCCTCAATCACCCGAGTCCAAACCCATCTGTTTTAAAAAGCAATAGAATTTATCTGACACACCACTGGCATGTATTGGCTTGTGTGCATAAAATGCCAACTGTGGTTGTAAACCTGACACTCGGGTCAACACTATCTTTTATGAGACCAACAAACGTAGTGCCACTAATGCGGAAGGCTCCCCATCGAGAAGCAGTGTAGTTGCTCTGTTTTATGGTTATATTGTTTTTGAAAAAATAAAAATTGATTACAGCAGGGCTGCCCAACTCTTTCAGGAGATCTGCTGTCCTGTTTGCTTGCATTTCAACCCTAATTTGGCACAGGTTCTAGTAATTTGCGGCTTGGTGAGATCTCAAGCAGGTTGGAGTGAAAACTTACAGGATGGTCTGTCTTCAGGTCCTGTACCTGACGATGGCTGGGGAGCCCTGTATTAGAGACACAGTGGGGGGGACGTCCCCCCCTCCCCCGAAAGCAGTGGCTGAATGAGTGACTAAACAAATTGGAAAATGGTGAAACGCCACGTTGGGCGAATGCCGAGGTGCACAGGGGCAACAGGGCGGTCTCCCCTGGCATTGAACCTGAACCTCTTCCACATCCTTAATGGATCCACAGCACTTAAAGCACAGTGCTAGACCACTCCCGTGGTCACGGTTTCATTTTTGCCATTGTTATTTCTGTTGACAGTGTGTGTGGCAACCCTGCAACCCTTGGTCTTGATATGCCTCATGTAAGGCTGTATGAGACTTCAGTTAAAAGACCTGTATGTGTAATTCAGTATGCGTATGCGTGTGTGTGTGTGTGTGTGTGTGTGTGTGTGTGTGTGTGTGTGTGTGTGTGTGTGTGTGTGTGTGTGTGTGTGTGTGTGTGTGTGTGTGTGTGTGTGTGTGTGTGTGTTCTGCTTTTGAAGTGCGAAGATGTCTGGGATTAACAGGCAACTCATGATTTGGGCTGTACAATGTTTTTTTTTTTTTGTTTTGTTTTTTACATTCTGTATAGCATGTGCGGGATTCATCTTTCTGAATGAACGTTGATATGATTCTAGTGCTGTAATAGTGCATTCTGCTCATCCAGTTGTTCTGTTATGGATGGGTTTCAGTGAAATACCCTTTCTGAATTAATTCTATAAATCTGTTTCTTTTTCCAATGATGGTTTTCTTTTCTTTTACTGTTAGGGGAATGTCCGGCTTTACTTTTTTTTTTTTTTTTTTTTTTTTTACATCCGTGTTTCATAGCTTTTGGAAAGTTGGCTTTCTCTATGCCAAGTTACCAAGGTGGTGTGTTCAAGTACAACTATGCATCCAACTTTTGTCATTTTTTTAATTTGGTTTTGAACTTTGACCACACCCAAAATAAGACCACACCCACACATCTTGTGCATTGTCACCCCCTTCCCCCCCTTTCTCATCTCTTTCAAATCAAATTTTGCGTTATTTAATTAAAAGTCACACGTTTGAAGAATTACACAACCTCTGGAGCCATGTCATTTCTGTTTTATAAGGCCCCCCAAAAAATTACCTGCACCAGGGATGTGCAAGGGGGGCCTTATCAGTTTCTGCATTTCATACCAAATTGTGCTCTCAATTATTTCATCAGCCCAATTATTTACTAAATCTGTCATTTTTAGCCACATTCCATGATATAAGCAGCAACTGATGTTTTTGTCTTGGAGCATTATGTTGTGGTTTAATTTAATTTAGTGAATTGATCTTGTTGTATGTGGCTAATTAGCTGCGCCAGGGTAACTGGTGGCAGCAAAATCCTGCATACACACCGGCCTTCCAGGACTGGAATTGCCCATGGACAGTTGTGAACGGCAGATATTGGCATGCTGTGAGCCGCAGCAACGAGACTGGCGTTCGGTGTAGTTTTCACACGAAAGGACTGATCACACCGCATTTCAGTCCACTCTGCATTTTTTGTCCAAAACCCCTTGATGGAACCCATCACTGCAGTTCTGAAACACTGTGACATCTGCTTTTTTCAATATGCTTCAGCGCAAACGTCTTAAGTTTTAGTGGGGAATTAACTTTAGCGGTAGTTAGGATTCCAGCATGCAATACTTGAGCAAGGGGTTGGTCATTTGGTATAGGAATGCAAGCTGACTTTAGGTGTGTATTCTGCCAGACGATTCTAATTTTGTTGCAGGGTTCTTTTGCACATATATGGATTTTCTTTCAGTTTCAAAAGTCTTGACAGAATACCATAGTTCTGCTAATACGCCCATTGGATAAGTGAAAGGGACTGGAAATTTGTGTGACGTACACTTCTATATCCCTTAATACCAAATGAGGCTTTAAGGTAGAGATGCCAGTTTATTGTCACTTAGAGAAATGTCATGTTCTGACAGCAGTATGACTCTTTGCTTCACTAATTTGTTGTCTCAAATGACTCAAATGACATTTATTATGGCATCCTGAACCCATCAAGCCAGAATATGCCCTGTGCTGTTGGTACAGTGATTGTTGTGTAAATTGAAATAGGCTGTGTATCTATCACACAGCACACTTGTCTGTATCATATGTCTGGGCATTCGGCATTCCTTAAGTGTCCAGCTGCCTGGTCAGCCAGGGGGAAGAGAATATACGTACACACACTCAAGTGACCACTTTAATAGGTATTTATTAGTCTTATTTTTTACACTTCTGCACCTGTAATCCATCCACTTCAAAGTTAAATGTGTTGTGTGTTCAGAGATACTCTTCTGCATACCACTGTTGTAACATGCCGTTATTTAATTGTCACCTTCCTGAGAGGTTGAACCAATCTGGCCATTCTCTTCTGACCTCTCATTAACAAGGCCTTTTCACCCACAGAACTGCTGCTCACTGGATGTTTTTAGTTTTTTCACCATTCTTTGTAAACTGTAGAGACTGCTGTGTGTGAAAATCCCATGAGATCAGCAGTGTCTGAGATACTTAAACCACCTCTCTGGCATCAACAATCATTCGATGGTCCAAATCACTTTAGATCAAATTTCTTCACCATTCTGATGTTAGGTCTGAATAACAACTGAACTGCTTTACAATGTCTGCATGCTTTTATGCATTGAGTTGGTGTACAGGTTTACCTAATAAAGTGGTCATTGAGTGTATATAAGACAATTCTGTCTGTATTGGGTTTTTTCTTCTTCTTCTTTTTTTTTACTAATTGTGTCAACAGAACCTGAAATGAAGTACATTCATGTACTTCATTTTGTAGTCCTAAATTTGTAGTCCTAAATTTGCAAAGGAAAATCTGTTTATGTGGCTCTGAAATGCATTCTCTAGTCTTCCATGTTGTGGTTATGATTCTAGTCAAATGCATGTCAGTTAAGCATCTGCCACTGTGTTCATGGGCGTGCAGATGCACACCCCCTGATGTGTGCAGTGAAAAAGCATGATAACTGCTGTGAAGTTGCAGAAAGGATTTATTTTCTAGTTTGGAACATGCGGTCCAAACTGCAGATGAAGAATGCATGCCCTGGTTCCTCGTCATATGTAGGCCTACCTCCTCATCTCGGACCGAAGACTGGCTTTCTGTCAACTGCACTGAGAAAATTGAAATCTGGATTTTCATTTTTGTAAATTGATTGCAGCCCTGTACATTTACAAAATAAAAGTATGTTTAAACTGTGTGTAAATCTACTGTATGTGGCTTTGTCATTTCACTGCCCAAGTGCAAGATTTTATTTTATTTTATTTTTGGGTTAAAAGAACACACATCATTGGATGCCAAGCATTAGTACCACTGTATTTCCAATGTGGTCCTCAGTCTAAAGACAAAAACATCAAATTACATACAACAGTCAATTAAAAACAAATCCAAATGTCATCATTTTAAAACGCAAGTAATACAATTCAGTTCACCAGAGACACAGTGATCCAGAGGCACCCATATATATGTCATACTTGTGTTTGATTCAATGCCATTTTCTGCAAGGTTCAATACTGGTCGATGCCAAAATAATTTCTTCAAAATAATAGCAGGTGACACCGTGTTGATTTATTTTTGTTTCGAGATGGCCGCAATATTGCGGCAAACTGCTTGCGTCTAGACTGCAAAAACTAGACTGAGAGCTCTTCCCGTTTTAAATTACTTGTGATAAATAAAGTATATGGGAAGGACCTGGTATGTGAAACGACTATAGCCATGTGCGTGCATACAAAGTTGATTATGTAATATTAGATAAACTAATGAATGCTGAAAGCAACAAGTGTCAAAATTGAAATTACGACACAAGGGTATTGTTTACGGCGAGTTTGACGTGGCGTTGTCAACAGCAATGGCGGAAGCAGAAGTATCGCAGGGCAGCTGGTAAGAGCGTTCTGACAAGCAGTTTCAAAGATAAAATGTAGAAGTAAATGTCGATTGAACAACTGTCGATAGATTGTTTTTCATTTAACATGTGAAGCCGTGATGCGGAAATAGCATTGGAACAAGTGCGAAGCGTTGTCTGCCTTTGTTGTATCATCAGACACCTCAGCGCCGCCTCCCCAGTTCCTCTCGCAGAATGCGCCTAGCTAATCAAGCTAGGTAGCTAACTAGCGAACAAAGCAGCACAGTAATCCTGTAGATAGCTAATGTTAGCATTTTTGATGTAACCTATTGTAATCTAAATCGTCGTTTCTTCAGCGGACACAGTATAGGGTCGATATAGTTTCATATCCGTGGCCGTGACCAGATCATCCTACATGCTAACTGTTCAAGGATCTAGCCATCTAGAGCGGTCTCTAGCTAGCTAGGCTAATATAGCAGTCTGCCTTATTCTTTCCTTCCACCGCTAGCAGTATAGCTGGATAGCTAGCTACAGATTAAGCGTTACTCGCGAAAAGTAACTAGCTTCCTAGCTGAGCTAGCACAATATTTGGTCCCCAGTGTGATTGGTTGCTCACTTGTAAATAGCTAGCTATCGTTTCTCCTTTTGAATACCTTGTAACTGTGATGTTATGCTATAATGTTAGCTAGGCTATTTAGCTACATAATTTTGTATATGACTGATTGTTTTCGTTTTTGATTTTGGGATGTAGGTCGTGTGCTCCAGCTACAAGCTAGCCGTATTTTAACGTTTGCTATCCATATCAAGCTCATAAATCGGATGTGTTGCAGATAATCTGTTCAGACTTGTTTCCATTGGCCCTACATTTTGTCCCATTTCGTCATCTATCGATTTAATCTTGTCTTTTGTTGCCCAAGAAATAAAATTTGATACTCAAGGTTAACTAAGGTTAGATATTTTATTAAAACGCATTCGAAACTAACTTGTGCAAAAAGCCCCTACAGAGTGGCTACACGACAGACCTACAGTCATAACTAGACACCAAATAACGCTAGCCAGCTAATGCTTTTATTACCAGTTGCATTTCTTTTCTGTGCTCGTTCTTTTTGTTTAGTTTTACAGCACTGTAAATTGTGTTGTCTGTTAGGTACATTAAACCTTGCAGAGCACTGCAGAAACGGTAGCGTTAGCGGTTGGAACCCTGCCTTAGATATGTAACACGATCCCTTTAAATCAATATTACAGAGCAGACGTGCAGGCATCATCTGGCTTGCAGCACTGAATATGGAGTTTTAGACGGGGATTGTCATTTAAATGGAAGGCAGTGCCTTCCTTCCCTCGTAGTTTACATTGCACGACGAACGGTTCGCACATACCCATGCGAATAAATCTTTTTATCTTAAAATTGTATTAATTTAATTACATTTAATTGCCCGCCTTCTTTTGCTCATATCCACGATTATTCCGCACACAAGGTTTAGCTGCATACTCATTGTTTGACTCAGCCCACGGGATCCTATTAGAATGAGCCAACCGTTGAAATGCTATTAGGAAGTATTGGGCCTGGCTCTTCTTCTTTGTCCAATATTTGCTTCAGCGGACAGGGGGAAGAACTACCCTGCTGCTCGGCGTAGTCCTGTTTAGATGGAAAATGTGTTCACTAAATTTGAAGCACCTTTGCCCAATTTAAACGACGAAGGCCCCTGTCTCAGCGTTTGATTAAATGGACTTTACTCTCTCATCTGCCTTTGAGAGACCTGGAATGTTTCAGTTTCAAAGTATTGGATTTTGTTTCCAGAGTATTCTGAAAAGTTGAGAACAACACATGACTGTTTTAGCTAAGTTGTACAATGTGGTCTTTCATTGTTCAGGTAGAGTTGTTTCATGTTATCAAGTTAAGCCTACATATATGCAGAAATAACAATTGCAGTCAGAATATGAACTCTTTTCATTCATAACTGATCCTTTGCTGTAGTGCTGCTGTTTTTGTCATTGTAGACTACATGGTTTGTGGACGTTAGCATGTGGCTAAGGCAGCAGTGGTGCGGACAGTGCTCAAAGAATTGATAACCTTTATCAGGGCAGAACAGTAGCTACGTTCTTTGCGTTTTTGTGATGTTTCGCTCTCGGATATAATTTGTCATTACCAGATTCCTGTATTTCCTGTAAACCGCTACATACCTCAAAATCCTGAAAACTGTTCCATATTTGTTCCACAAAAAACTGTTCTTTTTTATAGTCCCCATCTACCATTAATGTTCATTCATATATACACTGAAACCTCAGCCATTAGTTTGGGGAAGCACCCACCCTGCCTGGCGACTGGGATACAGCATTGTCTCTGTCTCTTAGGGAACGGGACCTAGCAGAGGCTTTGGACTCAGGAGGGTGCGACCTGGAGACTGTGAGGAATATCATTCAGGGCCAAGTGCTGCCTGACCCCCAGAGACCCAAAATATGGAAGGTGAGAGGGGTGGGAACTAACCAGGCCAAAAGTGGACCTGTGGGCTGCAGTGAGCATGCTCAGTACAGTCCTCATTTTGGTTGGCTAGATTGAGGGCCTAAGCCCAAACCTAGGCTTCCGTGAACATGCTTGGAACAGCCTTCACTCTGCAATGCTGAATTGTCGCTCATTGTTTTTGACCTTCCACATAAGCTTCCTGTGCTGGCTCAAAACTGTAGTTCCTATTTCTTGCTTTCTATTCCCTATCCACATTAAGATGATGCAGTCCAGGGGCTGCTGGATGGCTAATTTGGATTAGGCCCCAAACTGCAGTGCGTAGATGAGCCTCATAACCCGGAATCGAATCTGGCCCATGCCAGTGCCTTGACCTTTTGCTTCAGTGGCCAAACCGCATTTAGGTTTCAGTCGGTTCTGCATTGATCGCCATTTAGAAACCCGAATGGGCTGGTCGATGGCACCCGTAGATTTCAGTCTAAATCGGAAATGGACTGCATTTACAGTGCCCTCCATAACGTTTGGGACAATGACCCACCATTTAGTTATTTTTCCTATGTACTCCACAATTTGAGATTTGTACATGTCGTTTAAAATGCACATTATCAGATTTTAAACATTTTCGTTTCACCATGTATATATTACAATAGTGTTTATACACAGCCCCCTTCCCCCATTTCACGGCGCCATAATGTTTGGGACATAGAAATGTTATGTAAATTAAAGTGGTCATGTTTAGTATTTTGTTGCGTATCCTTTGCATGCAATGCCTGTTGGAAGTCTGCGGACATCACCAGTTGCTGGGTGTCTTCTCTCGTTATGCTCTGCCTGGCCTGTATTGCAGCCATGTTTAGCTCATGCTTGTTTTGGGGGCTAGTTCCCTTAAGTTTTCTCTTCAGTATATGAAAGGCATGCTCAATTGGATTCAAATTGGGTGACTGACAGGCCACTCAAGAACTGACCAATTTCTAACTTTTATTAGAAAGTTGTTGCTAGCAGTATGCTTGGGATCATTGTCTTGCTGTAGAATGAGCCGCCAGCCAATGAGCTTTGAGGCATTGACTTGAACTTGAGCAGATAGGATGTGTCAATAAACTCATAATTCATTTTGCTACTACCATGAACCATTATATCATCAATTAAGATAAGTGAGCCAGTACCTTCGGGAGCCATACATGCCCAGGCCATAACACTGTGTTTCGCAGATGAGGTGGTATGCTGTGGATGTTGGGCAGTTCCTTCTCACCTCCATGCTTTGCTCTTGCCAAAACCAAAATATATAAAAATATCCTTCAATAAAATCTGAGAATGTGCACTTTAGCCACATGTTAATTGTGTGATTCCAAATCTAAAATTGTGGCAAATCAGAGGCAAATCAACAACATTACGCTTTTATCATGGACACTTTGAAACACCCAGGGTGGGGGATCGAATTGGGTACTCACCAACTACCAGACGACCGCTCTTGCCTCCTGAGCTAATGCCACCCACACTGTATATGAAAGGTCTTCCTCCAACTCCACCCTTTGTGAGCTTAGCTGCATTCTGCTGTGTGAAAAGATAAAAAATGAAGATATAAAAAAAAGATATAAATGAAGAGAGATGACACCTACTGTGTCTGTCTCTCTCTCACACTCTCTCTCTCTCTCTCTCTCTCTCTCTCTCTCTCTCTCTCTCTCTCTCTCTCTCTCTCTCTCTCACACACACTCTCTCACTCTCTCAATGATAGCTGATGCTCTTCCTCTGTATTTCCCAGATTGCCCTGAATGTGGCGGGGAAAGGAGACAGCCTGTCCTCCTGGGATGGGTCTCTGGACCTACCTGAGCAGACTCTTATCAAGAGCAGGTGCCAGCAGCTGATTGGTGAGTGTTTGGAGAACACGCCCCTTGTAGAGAAGTACACACTTACAGTGTACAAATTAGGATGATTTCATTCACCACAATCTAGTTATTCTGTACTATGGTTGATGGTTCTTCCCTGACAGTTGAAGCTGATTGGTTAGTAGTCCTTGGGTCATAGGGTTTTATTTGATTCATTAATTTCTGCTGTGCCTGGTAAAAATGTCAAATGGACTCATTGTGGGTCCTAGGAGAAGAAGGTTGCAGTCAGAGTGTCAGAGTGAGGAGCAGGCTCTTGTCAGCGCTCATACAGGTCCCTGTTTCCTGTGAAGGCAGCAAACCCTCTCAGATTTAGTTGCTCTTTCCCTTTAGTCGGCACCAGTTTGGCATTGTCCTGGCTATAGCATCACACACCGCCCAGCTTAGCCCAGCCCAGCCCAGCCCAGCCCAGCCTAGCCTAGCGCCTTCTGGCTCACTGTGCCACTGATAGCCTTCCCTTTGTTCTCTGGATATTTGAACAACAACAGGAACATAGTCTCTGAAACAATGGCATTTCCATAGCCCCGAAGGCCTTGTAGTGATTGTACACAGGCACATCAAGCTTGTCTTCTGCAGGAGAGAGTTGCTATTCAGACCTTGGTTAAATGCATAATTATTTTGGATTCAAATACTTTTCTACACTTTACTGAGCTTGTCCTGGTGTATTGGAACCTGTGAAATAGCCTCAAAAAGTGCACTCCCCACCTTCTGGTCAACTTGGTTGACTCAATTGCAACAGGAAAGACCAGTCGCACACAGGAAAGTATTTGAATCAGTTAAGTATTTGAACCAAGTCTGCTGCTATTAAGAGAGCTCAACAAACTGAAACTTTCCTGCTGCAATAACCAGGCCATAATAAGGTCTAGCATTGAGAGGGCAGAAATACAAAACCCATGAGAGAACAAGATACAAAAATACTGAATTAAAATTTATTTTATGAAATGTATCAGATTCTAGTGTGATTGGGTTATTTGAAAAGCATAGATCTGTAATTGATTCAGAGTTAATTCAGAAGCACTGTCTTTGCATGTTTGGGTGCAGGTTAAAAATAAATAGCTTGAGGTCACAATTTGTCTTTATTATTTTGCCTTTATTTAGCCAGGTCTTTGATGTCTTATTTGCAGAAATATCTTGGGGAAATTAAAGTGGGTTGGGATTGCAAGCCACTTGCATGAAGGGGTGGTAAAATTAGAACCCTACTCTTTCGTATATTGCAATGGGATCTTTACTGACCACAGTGATTCAAATGAATAGTCATTGTTCATCCAGGTGTTAGAAGACTTTAAGAAGCTGTAGTGTATGCATAGTACTCCTTCAGAGAGAACTTCCAACCTCTCTGTTTTCCCTGTACTCAGATCAGTTGGAGGTGCCTAAGGAGGAGCAGGAATGGATTCTGACTGATGTAGAGTCAGTCATCACCTTCTACTGCAAATCCCGGAGCATCACCTTCACCGCAGAGCTCAGCTGGCCGGACCTGCTCAAACCCCTGCTGGGCCTGCAGCTGCCTCGCAGTGACCTCTATAACTGCTTCTACGCTATCATGAACAAGTACATCCCCAGGTAACCCGCCTGCGCATGTACAGACAGGCAGATAGGCGTACAGACGGGCAGATAGGCGTACAGACGGGCAGATAGGCAGACAGACGGGCAGATAGGCGTACAGACGGGCAGATAGGCGTACAGACGGGCAGATAGGCAGACAGACGGGCAGATGGGCGTACAGACAGGCAGATAGGCGTACAGACAGGCAGATAGGCGTACAGACGGGCAGATAGGCGTACAGACGGGCAGATAGGCGTACAGACGGGCAGATAGGCAGACAGACGGGCAGATAGGCGTACAGACAGGCAGATAGGCGTACAGACGGGCAGATAGGCGTACAGACGGGCAGACAGACTGACAGACGGGCAGATAGGCTGTTATGACCCAGTCTATGGTCAGGCCATAAGAGGGTGAAGAATAGGGAATTGGGATGTAGACTGGGGAGTGGGAAAAGTCACAGTCAGAGGACGCGAACAGGGTTGAGCACGAGTGGTTGTCACTTGTCACTGGGGCGAACAAACCAAAAAGGGCTGCGCAGGAATCAGGGTTGTAAGAGAGGAAGCAAGGGTCAAAATCCGATCAGCAAACAAATGAAAAGGGGCATGCTGAGAGTCGGAGTCGAAACAGACGAGGCAATGGATAAACAAGTACATCCCCAGGTGACTGACTGACTGACTGATTCACAGACTGACAGACAGACACACAGACAGTCCACATAGACACGCAGACACTCTCATACTTGCACACGCACACAAACTAAGCATAAGCCAGGGCTGTAGGGGGAGGGAGAATAAGAAAGGGCTGGATATACAGGTTTCGAGCTGTAATCCTCCTGCATGGTTGTGTGTCACAGGGACTGTGTGTCGAAGGGCCGGCCTTTCCACATGTTCCGGCTGCTGCTGCAGTACCACGAACCCGAGCTCTGCTCCTTCCTGGATACCAAGAAGATCACTCCCGACTCCTACGCCATGCACTGGGTGACTGTCCCACGCCTCCATGGTCCTAGAGAGCCGCAGGGTCTCCTGCAGGTTTTTGTTTTTGTTCTTTAACCAAAAATGATTTGGTTAAAGAACTTCAACCTAAAATAATGAATAGAAAAAATTATGTGTTTATTTAGCTGACACTTGTAGTTCATTTGACTACCCCCCCCCCCCGGAGCAATGTCGGGTTAAGGGCCTTGCTCAAGGGCCCAGCAGCTGTGTGGATCTTATCGTGGCTACACCAACCTTCCAGGTCCCAGGCATGTAGCTTAGCCACTAGGCTACAGGCTGCACCGCACATCAACTTTTGATGATAAATTCATGTCCACCAAAAAATACATGCATCTCGACGATTGCTATGTTTCTAGAACTGTATGCCCTTATCAGGCCATTGTAGTGTGAGCTCATAGTCAAAGAGCTGTATCTAGACAACCACAACATTGACATTTCATAGACAGTCGATGGATCAGTAAAATCCATTCATAAAATAAGAGTTTATTTTCCGTTTAATGCAGTTGATAACACAGTTAACTCAAGTTAGCTGGATTCTTGTTTTTGAACTAGTTGCTAATTGTAAAGCGAAAACAAAAACCAGGAGACCTTGCAGCTCTCCAGGACCTGAACTGGGTACCTCTGGGATAGGGAATGATTCAAAGCTTGAATTCAGTTTAAACTGGTTTTGTTTTGGTCAGGCACTCTTTGCGTGGTATGTATGTTTAACTGGCATTTCTGCGATCTGTTCTGCTCTGGTTTCACCCAGCTGGGAAGCATGTTTGCCAGCCACTGCACCCCTGCAGTGACCCAGGCCATGTGGGACGTCTATCTGCAGCAGGCCGACCCCTTCTTCATCTTCTTCCTCATGCTCATCATCCTTGTAAACGCAAAGTAAGTGCAGGCGGACCGGCAGCTGAGGGGTGGCATGGCGCCTTGTTATCCGTAATTCTGTAATCCTTGACTGAATGGTGACTAGCCCATATTCACCATTAAGTCTCGAATCAAATGAATCAATGTCTCAAATGAAATTAATCAAATCCCCCCCACATGAGCAGTGGTTTGATCTCCGCCACAGAACCTTGTGAGCTGCGATCTCTTCTCTTATCTGTTACCCTTCTTCCTGTCTGAATAAAGCAAGAAATACAAAAGGAGGGTGGACGGCTCTGTCCTTTTAAAAATACAAGTGAACCCTAATAATGAAATACATTTTTCTTCTCTTGTAGAGACACCATCCTTGGCCAGGAAGGGGACAGTAAAGAGGACATTATCAGTAAGTGTCCTCTGCCTCTCAGTCTAGTCTTGTAGAGACTCCTCTTGGCCAAGGAGGGCTTCATGGTCTGCAGATTCTTTTGCTACAAATCCGCAAACAATTTTGACCAAGGGCTTCTTTCCACCTTAGTCCTCCCTCCTGATTCCCCTCCCCCCCTTCCGATATCCCTCTAGGATTTGATGCTTTCAACCTGTGGAAGAACCTATGCACTTGTAAATCGCTTTGGATTAAAAGCGTCTGCCAAATTACATTACATTACTTTACATTACATTAATGGCATTTGGCAGACGCACTTATCCAGAGCGACGTACAGTTGATTAGACTAAGCAGGAGACAATCCTCCCCTGGAGCAATGCAGGGTTCAGGGCCTTGCTGAAGGGCCCAACGGCTGTGCAGATCTTATTGTGGCTACACCGGGATTAGAACCACTGACCTTGTCGGTCCCAGTCATGTACCTTAACCACTATGCTACAGGCCGCCCCCAATTACAAAAATGTAAAATGTAAACTCAGGTGAGGTGAGACAATTGCAATATACTGATTTAGTGGTTAAATTTAACTGCAGTTAATCATTGAAATGAAGGACCAAAGAAAACATGCATACCCTGTGGCTGTGTGTATGTATGTACAGTGGCTTCAGAAAGTATTCAGACTTTTTGCACACTTTGTGTTGTAGATTCAGGTGTAAAATGGATGTAGGTCCAAGCATTGTAATGTGTTAAATGCCTGTGTGTGCATGTAACAGAGATGCTGGAGGGTTCTCCTGCTCATCTGGAGACTGATGACATTGAGGACCTGTTCTCTCTGGCTCAGTACTACTACAGCAAGACTCCCGTGTCTCTCAGGAAGGTACTGCTGCTCACTCCCACGGTCTCTATATAGCGTCTCTATAAGGTCTTATACATCTCTGACATCAAAAAATGTCGGGCCCTTGTATTACTGTTAACTGTGGTGTTGCATATATCATTTGTCGTGGCTGGTGAATGTTTATAGGATACATTGTTAATGGTGAATGGTTGGTAAACGGTATGGTTAATGATACCAGGTCCTCCTACCAGGGTTGGAGCATTCTAGCAGTGCCCAGCTCTCTGATCTGTCTGTGTTCCCAACATTTTGCAGGAGAACCAGAACTTGTTTGGGAGCAGCCTAGTGGCTCTGAAGGAAGAGGATATGGACTTGAGCCAAGCTCTGTGCCTGCCTGTGTCTGTCCCAGAGATCCTGCAGGCCAACCAGCTGCAGCCGGTGAGCACCTGTAGGCGGGGCTTCAGAGGGGCCGAGTAGTATAGTTCCAATAATTTTATAATTTTAAAGGTCCCATACTGTGTACTTTCCAGTGTTTCATTTTAGGTCCTGATATAGGCGTTGCTTGGTTTTGAGTACCAACGCTATAGTCTGAGTCTGAAAACAAAGTTTTGTGACCAAAGATGTCTCTAAAAAATACATAATTTGGTACAAATGCATTTGTTTTTTGAGAACTGATTTTAATAGCTTTGTTTAGGCAGGCAGTTTGCAGGTGAACCAAAACTGTATTCAGAAAGTCTGCTATGCCTCTGATCTTCTCCTTGCAACAAAAACTGTGGTAAATAATGTGGAATCTGGTATTTCAAATTCTGATCTGGACCACATTCCTATGCAAGGGCATCACCAGGGATTTTGCGATGGAAAGTAAAAGAAAATCTAGCTTGTTGAAGATCTGGAATTGAAATTTTTATTTGAGCATTTAAGTCTACTGTCTGAGCCTAATTTTATGTAAATAATATGGAATTTATCTGTCTCTGGCTCTTGTCAAGAGAATATGACTCGCCAGAATGCAAATCAGCATAGTGAGCACCATAATTCATTGTACAGTGACACATTTTTTATTTTGGTTCTGTACTCATTCTGTCATTGTTTTTTTTTTTTAAACTCAAAGTGCTAATGAGGTTGAAGTGCAGACTGTCGGCTTTAATTTGTTTTCATCCATATCGGATGCAATGTTCCTGATTGATTGATTTTCATTTCTGAGCCTTATGACGGCCAGCTTAATTTGCATCGACACTGCTGTCTTCCTCATGTTGTCACACCCCAATATCAATCTCCAAAGGCAATTTAAAAGTTTAGAATCAAGACTAGACATCAACAACTCTCTTCTGGATTTCTCTAACGACAAATGAATGCATCTGGCTAATGAAACACATAAGTGAAGCTAATTCAACAAATACTTGTAGTTCCTTAAAATGGGGGGGGGGGGGTGTTGGTCAAAAGGTGTTGTCATTTCTAAACGGTTCATTCGATATGGATGACAGTACCCAGAAATGATGTCTGCACTTCAACCTCATTTTCATTGTATCCTTTCAAACTCAAAGTGCTAGAGTACAGAACCGAAATAACAAAAGGCATCAAAGGCATTTTATGATATTACGGCACTAAATTGTGTCATTACGCAACCAGTTGAAAAAGTTAGTCTGGTGCCCTCGATTCGATACTGGTATGATAACCTGATAGTCTGAACATTTGTGATGTTGCAGTCTAGCCAGATTTGGAATGTGGTTAGCCGGTCTGGAACAGTTTTGTAAGTTGTAGCTGAATGCACTTGCCTTCTATAGCATTGTAAGTAGGTCTGGCTAAGAGCATCTGCTAAAAGAACTCCATCTTATGTAATGTAACACATGTCAGCAGCCTGTAATAATTGAAGAAGAAAGAGAAAAAAGAGGCCAGTTTAGAGTTGAATGATGCAGTTTTGCACATTATTTTTGCACAATATCATTTTCTATTTCACGGGTACGGTTGTTTTGAATGGTTAAGTCTGTTCAACAGTTTATTTTGACATATAAAAATGCCCTATAGGAATAGTATATAGAATATGATAACCTTTTTATTTTATGTAAATGTCACTCATAGTTTCTTGTTTGCTATGATATTTTTTTGGCAGTTTCTTTTAAATCACTTTTTGCTTTTTGGGGTTAAAATGAATGAGCTTAACTAACTGCATTGGAGTGTTTACAGATGGAGTCGGAATGTTGACAAACATTATTGATGTTGACAAGTTATCAAAATAATAACTTAAATGTGTGATGCTGATTCAAAATGTTGCGGCACTAAATTTTGTCATTATGCAACCCTGAGGCAGTATACAAGATTTTACTGGTATAATAACCGTCTGAACACCGATGTTGCTCTCTAGCCAGTCTTGGAATGTGGTTAGCCGGTCTGGAACAGTTTTGTATGTCACTCGGCTGAATGCCCTTGCCTTCTCTTGCTTTGTAAGTAGGTCTGGAGAAGAGCATCTGCTAAAGGAACGCCATCTTATGTAAGGTAACACATGTCAGCTGTGTTCAGGGTATGTAATGCCCCCCTCTCCTCTCTGTCAATGTTTTCTAGGAGGGCGTGCGGTTCTTTGTGGTGGACTGCCGGCCAGCGGAGCAGTACAATGCTGGTCATCTCTCCACTGCCTTCCACCTGGACTCTGACCTGGTGAGGAACAAACTGGAATATGCTATGAATACGCAGACTTCCTGGGAAATATAGTGATAATATATAGTGACCCATTTTGACAAGGGTCAAAATGCACACAAGAGGAAAATTGTTACTTAAAATGTCTGTGTGTGTGTCCCAGATGCTGCAGAACCCTTCTGAGTTTGCGCTGTCGGTGAAGTCCCTGTTGGAAGCGCAGAAGCAGTCCCTGGAGTCGGGCTCAGTCGCCAGCGGGGAGCACCTGTGTTTCATGGGCAGTGGGCGCGAGGAGGAAGACATGTACATGAACATGGTGCTGGCCCACTTCCTGCAGGTCAGAGGGCAGGGCGTGTGGGCAGGAGTGTGGGCAGAGTCTCCTGTCAATGGACATGTACATGAACATGGTGCTGGCCCACTTCCTGCAGGTCAGAGGGTAGGGCGTGTGGGCGGGAGTGTGGGCAGAGTCTCCTGTCAATGGACATGTACATGAACATGGTGTTTTTTCCCTAAGTTTCCAGTTGATTTATTCTGATTTTTAAACCTAGTGATGGCCTGCTTTCCTGGCATTGACACTTCTTTGGTCTTCATGTTGAGAGACCAGAAATACAGATGGCACTTCTAGAATCAACTCGAGCCCTTTTGTTAGATCTTTTATGCATGAACTAATAATTCAACTTAACACACGTGTCCAAGAAACATTTCAGCAGCCAATTGTCCAAATACTTTTGGTCCCCAAAAATTGGGGGGAGACTACCAATACTACCAAGGGCTACAATTCCTACACTGTTCACCCAATATGGATAAACCCTCAAATTAAAGATAAAAGTCTGCACTTCCACCACACGGTTTTCATTTTTTTCAACTGTTTGTTGTGCAAAAACAACAAGAATGTGTTACTGTGAGGGACTGCACTATACATTAAGGTGCTTTCCGTCCTGGTCTTTACTGGGATGCTTCTCATAGTCTGATGTCATTACTGGTTTTGCAAGGCTATTGAACACTGTGAGAGCTTAGCAGAAAATGAGTCACCTGGCCACATTCCCTGTGTAATACAAACTCAAATCTTCACAAACTCAAGTCTGAATTACACTGGGTTTTGATGTATCTGTTCATTTTTCTTTGGTTTGTATCACATTTTACTTCTGCCAAGTACAATAACTAACAGTCTTGTGTTGTATTTTGTGTTACAGAAAAACAAGGAGTATGTCAGTATTGCTAAAGGCGGTTTCATGGGTAAGCACTGAAACGTCATTGAAATGTCATTGTGTGTGGACGCAAGTAAGGTGGGGTGTGTGGTTTGGGGATGTCAATAGCTTTTGTGTGTGTGTGTGTGTGTGTGTGTGTGTGTGTGTGTGTGTGTGTGTGTGTGTGTGTGTGTGTGTGTGTGTGTGTGTGTGTGTGTGTGTGTGTGTGTGTGTGTGTGTGTGTGTGTGTGTGTGTGTGTGTGTGTGTGTGTGGACATGTGTGTGTGTATGCGTGTGTGTGCGTGTGTGTGCGCGTGCTAGGGCATGTGTGTGTATGCTTGCTCGTGTGTGTTCAGGGGATGCGGATAACCTGGAGCGTAACACTCTCTGCTCCGTGCTTCAGCTCTGCAGCAGCACCTGGCGGACATTAACGTGGAGGGCCCGGATAACGTGTACGTGCACTGGATCGTCAGCACCTCAGGCTCCCACGGCAGCCTCTGCTCCCCTGACGTGAGTGTGTGCGCACACAAACTGAATATAATTCAGGAAATATATCATCAATATATTACAGCGTATCAGAATATATACAGGATAGAATTGGGAACAAAACATTTGCTTATAAGCTTAAAAATTAATCGAGCCATATGTGGTATATTACAACCACAATATGCAAATTACTACCACAATAAATAAGCATTTAGTGAATTTGTGAATTTTTTTCATATACAGTGAGCACCATAACTCATCGGACAGTGGCACATTTTTCGTTATTTTGGTTCTGCAGTCAAGCACTTTGAGTTTGAAAGGATACAATGGCAATGAGGTTGAAGTACATACAGTTTGTAAGGAACTACAAGTATTTGCTGAATTGGCTTGACAGATGTGTTTCATTAGGCAGGTGTATTCATTTGCGTCGTTGGTCTTCATCGATGAAATGACTGCAGACAGAACAATGAAGTCTACATAAATATTTTATCTGCTCAGATAAAACCAAATGCCTTCAAACATATTGGACGGCACTTCATCATGCAACAAGACATTGACAGAAATGTTAAAACATTGATTGCATGGGAGCCCCTTGATGTTGTAAATCTATTTATCAATTGTAAATAAAGTTTGTCACTTCAGGGTTGTCTACAGGTTACAGTTGGCTAACAGCTCAGCCAGTACTGGTTTTTCCCACAGTCTAGCAGGCCAACAACAGCACAGTCTGTGCAGTTATCCACGGTCTACAGCACACCCTGTTCTGGTTATCCCCAGTCTGTAGCAGGCCAACAACAACCCACTCTGTAGTGCCCAGTTCCTCAAAACACGGTCCTAAAGGGCAGATAACTTGTTTTCCACCCACCCTTTGCCTGGGAGTCGGCCTGGCCAATCCGTAGCACTACTTGTTCCGTTAATTACCTGGGAGGAAAGAAAACCATCCTTTCAAGCTCAAAGTGCTCGAGTACAGAACCAAAATATCAAAAAATGTGTCACTGTCCAATGAATTATGGTGCTCACTGTCTTGGCCTCCAGTAATAAGTCAATAAAGAAGATACAGACCAAAGTGGGCTGGTTTCTCTTGGCTGCAGGATGTATTGGAACCTATGAAATTTAAAAAGTGCAAACCCCACCTTCTGGTACTCTTGGTTGGCTCAGTTGCACCAGGCAAGATCAATCGAGCACAGAAAAGTATTTGAATCCAAAACAATAACATATCCGACCCCGGTCTGATTTCTAAATGGGGCGAGGTCTGAGTTTCTAAGGACAGCGTTAGAAACTCAGTTCCATCCCCTTCCTGCCCACCCCTCTCCGACAGGGCGAGGCTATGAACGGCCTCGGGGATGGCAAAGGTGTGAAGTCGCTGGTCAATAAGATGACCTTTGCCCTCAAGTCCAAGTCTGTGAATGTGAAGGAGAAGGTGATCAGCTTCATTGAGAACACTTCAGTACCGGTGGACAGGTGAGCTCCTTAACCCCCAAAACCAGACTTAACCGCACCAATGGTCCGGCTCCGCCATTTTATTTTGTCTTTCCTTTTTATTGAAGCCTTTTAATTCTCCCCTCATTCCGCATCCACAAAATTGTTAACATTACTTACCCTTACCGTGTGATAAAATGTGTGCTTTTTCATTTTATTTAATTTTGTCAACCTCTTCCTATTTTTTAAGCTGTCTTCATTTTGACTGCACTTGTCCCTTTTGTGTTCAGTTCGCTCTCTTTCCTCAAACCCAGCCCCCTGTGCCTTATTTATTTTACAATAGAGTGTCTTTCAATCTGCCCTGGCCAGAGAAGGGGATTCAGGATCGGTAAGACTCGCCCCACGTTCTGGTCACCACCCCAACACCCACTCATTCACTGTGGCACTGTCAGCCTGGGGATACCCACCCACCTGACCCCCCCCCCCAGTCCCCCTCAAGTCTGTGCCTGGAGCCGTTCTGTACTTCTGTCATGGAAATGGAATATACTGGAATGTATTGTGTCCTGAAGGGGGCTTGTTTTCAAAGGTTGACCTTCTCCTGCGTATATCACGGTGACTTGCCAAAGAAATGATCTGCCACAAAATTGTGTGTACATTTATTTAATGATTCACATTTGTACATTTTGCCACAAAAACTAGTTCCAACTTGGAGCACAATGGCAACCTCAAACAATCTAGGCCACAATTTTGAAATTCACACTATTTAGAAAAAATTCATTGGAGGCTTCTATTTCTTATGAGGTGTGTTATGTTGAAGGGGGCATTTTTGGATGTAGATTGTTAGTTTTCGTTTGGTTCTTTCCAAGCTTTTTTTCCCTCGCGTCTTGAGTCTGACCAGACAGCTTGACTACAGAACTTGAGGAGGGATAATCTAGCCATGCTCATTATAGTATCACTAACTGACCTGTCTGAGGTCATTTCGCTTTGAGCTCTCATTGACTTGTCTGAGGCAAGTATCCTGGAAAGTCATGCTTTGAATGATAAATATATTAGGATTTGATTAATACATTTCACAGCGTTCTGTCTGCTCTTGAAAATATTTTACTTCAATATATTGCTGTATGTTCCATTTCCATAAGGACTGTAAACTGGCCATTATCTAGAGGCATGCTTCTTCACACACGCCTATGATTGCACACATTGCACAAAAAACCACACTCGAAGTCCACCCTCCTTACAGCACACACACACACACACACACACACACACTGCTTGTGATGTGTCTCACAGTCACACCCCCAGGGTCTCAGTGTACACCCTCATAGCGCCTTCTAACCGCCAGCTAACGCCTTTTCAGCAACTCTACTGGCCTCATCTGTCTACCCGTCTGTCAGAGCCTGCTTTGCAGACTAACCCCAGGAGCTCTGAATCACCTTCACCAGTAGTGGAGTAGTGTTGTGTAGAAATGGCACCCCCATACTTTTTTGCAGTGTTCACCCTGCTGTTAATAACTCAATACCTAGGTTCATATCACCTTGGTTACTATTTGTATGCTTAATAGTCCTTTTTATATTTTTTTAATTAATGGCTTTTCTTTTTTATTAACATCTTTCCTTTTTCATTAATACCTTTTCTTTTTATTAACCTTGTTTCCTTCCTCCAATAGAGTTGGGGCTCCCCGTCTCTTGTAGCAGCTTTGATGAATACTCTGGAATGTGTGTGCGCGCACGTGTGTGTGTGTGCCTGCGTGCCCGTGTTGCTGGGGCGACCCTGATGGATCACTCTTTCCACCCCTCTACAGACACGTCAGCAGCAGTGACCGGGTAGGGAGGCCCTACAGGGGGGTCAAACCCGTGTTCAGCATCGGGGACGAGGAGGAGTACGACACGGGTCAGTAAACCCCCCGCCCCACGCCACCAACCCAAACCATCTGTGGGCCCTTTGCCCCAGTCATGTTTCGTTAAGCTTTATCTTTAAGCCTGACTCTTTAATCTCAGCCGGCCAAACACAAAATCCAAATCCATTTC
The DNA here is from genome assembly GCF_963514075.1 of Conger conger. Classification (NCBI taxonomy): domain Eukaryota; kingdom Metazoa; phylum Chordata; class Actinopteri; order Anguilliformes; family Congridae; genus Conger; species Conger conger. The sequence goes on from NC_083762.1 coordinate 52,961,832, forward strand.
AGCAAAACCTAAATCGAGGAGCGATGGCAGAGAGGTGATGTCACGTGGTCAGCTGGAGATCCACTGGTGTCCAAATCTAAAATTACAGCAAATGAGGCAAATCAAGACATAATTGGTCTAACATTATGGAAGGCACTATATGCTATTTCTTTTTTCTGTTGGCCTTCAGCATGACCAGCACCTCAGCGCCCTGCTGAAGGCCCATGATAATAATTAATCATAATTTGTTGGTTAGCTGACACTTTTATCCAAAGCAAATTACAGTTGATTAGATTAGGCTGGAGCAATGTGGGATTAAGGGCCTTGCTCAAGGGCCCAACATCTGCGCTGATCTTATCATGGTTACACTGGGGCTTGAACCACCAACCTTCTGGGTCCTAGTCATTTACCTTAGCCAAGAGGCTACATGCTGTCACAGCTGGAAAGGCCAGTGGTGGTGTGCCTCAGCCCTACAGTCAGAGATACCATGCCACTCTCTGCCAACTACAGTCAGAGTTACCATGCCACTCTGCTACCTACAGTCAGAGTTACTGTGCCACTCTCTCCACAGATGAGATTGACAGCTCGTCCATGTCGGATGACGACCGCAAGGAGATCGTAAACATCCAGACCTGGATCAACAAGCCAGACGTCAAGCACCACGTGCCCTGCAATGAAGTAAAGGAGACTGGCCACATGTTCCCAAGGTGAGCCCGCATTGCGCTGTTACACAGCCCGTTTATCCTACGCCCTCATGCTCATTTTGCCCAGTCACCCCTAGGGGGCTGACTTGTGGGAAGTGACTTCCTGTAGTTCTCCTCAGGTTTTTGCACTACAAATAGGAGACATTTTGGATGTCCTCTCTGCAGTGTACCTGGGATACCATATATACACACACACAGGCACACACACAAACAAATGCACATACAGGCACGTACAGGTCACCAGCCAGCAAGCAGACATTTTCCAATTGCATATTCTCAAGTGCGGCTAACACTGTTCCATCTCTCTCCTTCCCTGTCTGTGTCTGTGTCTGTGTCTGTGTCTGTGTCTGTGTCTGCCCCTGTGTCTGTGTCTGTGTCTGCCCCTGTTCCTGCCCCTGCTCCTGCCCCTGCTCCTGCCCCTGCCCCTGCCCCTGCCCCTGCCCCTGCCCCTGCCCCTGCCCCTGCCCCTGCCCCTGCCCCTGCCCCTGCCCCTGCCCCTGCCCCTGCCCCTGCCCCTGCCCCTGCCCCTGTGTAGCCACCTCCTGGTCACAGCCACACACATGTACTGCCTGCGGGAGATCGCCTCGCGGAAGGGCTTCGCCTACATCCAGTCCCGGCAGCCGCTGAGCTCCGTGGTGAAAATCACCTCCAAGAAGAAGCACCCGGAGCTCATCACCTTCAAGTTCGGCAACAGCAACACGGCCGGCGTGGAGGTCATGGCGGTCGAGAGGTACCTGCTACTGTGCGGTGCCTAGGTTACCACCAGTCTGAACTTGACACCTGGCAGACCCTCGTTAGTGTTTGTCAATCATCAGACATCAGCTTGCATGCATTTTTAATCCAACATTTTTAAAGAGTAGGTTTTTTTAAGCTATCAGCAGATGTCGCATTGAGTGAGGATTCTTTATTTCCATTGTCAAATTGTTCAGACACTCAGTTTGAAGGTTATATTTGTACTGTCAGATCGTGATGTCACAAGATTATTCTGTGGATCATTTGTTTTTTGATGCACTGACTTAAATCCTAGAAATTATGTATCATTAATATTTAGTCACATAATTCTCAGCAGTAACTTGGCACACATACTGTACTCTACAAGACTATCTCTATTCAGACAGGCAGTCGCTAATGTGTTTTCTCACATTCATGGTCCGATAGGATTCCTGGCAACACCATTAAAATTAATTACGCCTGCCTTGAGTCATTTCCCATTTCATCAGTCTGTGATCAGTATTTACTGTGAGGCTGACAAGCCAGTATTCAGCTGTCCTGCTTCTATTCATCTTAAACAGATGTGTTGAAATTGTGTGCAAGCTTCATGCCAGATAAGAACTTCTCCTAAATTAAATTAAATCCACCCCCTAGTGTCTTAAATCACTGGTCTCACCCCTAGTCCACTGTGTAGACTGGTTTTTATTCCATTTTAATTGTAGTTCCTGAAGTATGAAGTGCTGTTAATTGTACTTTTAATGTCAATGACATTTAATGTCTAATGAGGGATGATTTACACCCTTCATGCCACAAGTCAGAAACGGGTATTTTTATTACACAGAATGAATATTCCACATTAATTTAAGGACTTTAAATCAGATCGATTCTCTAAAAGCAAATACTTTTTCAAGGCAAATTTGTTTGAAAAGTGTGGAAATAGTAGCCAGTAGTAAGGAGCCAAACCTGAATCTTGTCAAAACTGACCAAAAAAATAAGTAAAAAAATTCTTACGAAATTAGATGAAGTATCTGTCATCCACAGGAGTCATGATCATGGCTGAGAACCAGGGACTTTAGTCATTGGTAAAGCTTTAGCTTTCCAAAACTCCCATGGGAAAAAAAACAGACCTTCTCTCACCCGAGGTTTAGTATTCTGTTAAGTGACTCATCCCTCCCTCTCTTCCTTTCCAGGTACCTCATACCGAACGCGGGCGATGCCACCAAGGCCATCAAGCAGCAGATTATGAAGGTGCTGGATGCTCTCGAGAGCTCGTAGCTGTGAGGTGAACAAGTGCACCCCTGCTGGCGCCTAGAGGAACTGCAGAGGGGAGAATAATAGCCTGCAGTGTTGATTGCAAGTCCCCACCTGTACATGGGCAGCCTGGTCCCACCTGCCGGACCTTACACCCGAGGAACTGCGCGGCCGCACGCCCCACATCAAATCGACCCTTTTAAATGTCCAAACCTATTGGATGTGCAAAGTTATTGCAAGATGGAGTATATTAAGGCAGTTAAGCTGTAACCTATCTTTATTTTTAAGGCGTCTGCCTAGCCTTAACAAAAAACGAATATGAAACGACTCTGTGCTCTGCGACTGGAAAATGTATAGGCTGGCATTTATTAATGAGAGAGAGGCTTCAATTACTGTGGAGAATTTCATAAGGGAAGGGCAGTCACCAACCTTTTTTGGGATCTTTTATTTAAGCGATTTTTTTTTGCTATCTGTGAATGCTAGATGGAAGAACTGAATAGATATGTGTCCGAAGGTTTTTTCAGAAAGCTGTATTGAGGGGTGGGAGGGGGTTGGATGTTGACTACATTCCTTTCTCTCACCCAGACAGTCTTAACACTGGACGGTGAGAGTACAGCAGTATTTGCTCGACATACTGGTATCCCCAGAACAGTTTCAGTGACCACATGACAACCACAAGCTGGTGTAGCCACGGGCATAGCAAAGCCACTGATTTTGACTGAGAACATTAGCGTAAACGTTACCAAACATTACCGGAAAAAATATGGGAATAGTTTGGTAACTGTACAGAAAAAAAGGTGTGTTTTACCTTATGGTGTTCATCTGTCCTCCATTCAAAGGTCTGGGCTAAGTTTGTAATGGCTGTTTTATGTTTTGATTGATACCCACCTGATCGATACCCGATTGATACTTGGCGGTTATTTTCCAGCTTCTAGCCTTAACCTTGAAACGAAGAGGGTTTGGTTGAATGATCTCTGTACTGTAAATACTGTAAACGTTGTGTTATACATTGACAACTTTTTTTTGGGGGGGGGGGGGGGTGCATAAAATTTCTTAACCATGTTATCTAACTTAACGATAAATAGCACAGCTTATTTTATGGGGGTCAGTTTTCCCCATTTCCACACATACCTCTTCCTCTCTCCTCCCCTATCCTCACAACCATGTTCAGTTGGGATGGAGGCTTAAACTAGGCAAAGGTAACTTAACAGGCATTATTCTGTTTTGCAGGATGTCCCTCGGTCCTGAACCCCTCCCTCCCCATACTTTATATGGTTTTCTTGCTGTACCACTATGGGGATTTGTATATTCTCTTAGCCCCCCCCCCCCTTCTTTTTTGTAAATTGAGCATTGCTGTCCTCTTTTAGACATTGCTTTCAGTTGCTTTCTTCAGCCTGCATGCAAAGGCAGTCTTGGACCACAGACTGAATACGTGGGTCAAGACTTCCAGCCCTGCTTCACTTCCTGTTTGGAAGAGAAATGCAGACCCCCCCCCCATCAGATATCATTTCAGACTTAATCAAACCATTTTTTTAATTACTTGGGAGTTTATTTTCTGTTAAATGCACCTTGTAATTATACTGTTTTTGTAACCCTCTTTGTTGTAATAAATTTACAGATGAATCGAACATTTGTCAGCGTCAAACCTTTTGGTGACAATGCAAATTTTCAGTTTCATCAATACAGAGGTAAATGACAACAGACGACAAGGTTTGCATTTCCAAAATTTAATGAAAAAGATTCTTTAACAAGAAAAAATGTCTGTGTAAATTCATCTTGTGGTAACTTGATAACCTTAGTGTAAAACTGAAGTTCTTTAAGTTCTTCGTTTGCTCTAAAAGAAAGCAAAACATTTTTGTAGCAAGTAATGCATTCATATCATTTACAATGTCTTTGATTGGCTGTGAAGAGACGGCACAATTCCAACAAGGTCATCTTAAGTTCATGGAACACATAAATCATATCAGTGGACACATACAGCAATAATATTTCCTTCTGTATTTTAAGAACGACGTTTGCACAGCGTGCAATAAATAGCCTGGGTAGTGTTCCTTCAAATAGTTGAGGTTACACCGGTAAAATGAACTGCAAGTATCAACTCTAAGGAAATTGCAGATTTGTGGCAATCCTTCAGTTGTCTCCTCTCAGTCGGCTGTTTCACGGTTTGTGAGGTGGGGAATGATCCTAATCAGAAGACCTGTAACAGCAAAAGCCACTTTCCTATTTTCTCACCGCTCGAAGGAAAGGACTTCCAGATTATCCATACAGTACACAGAACAGCAGAGAAACAGTACTACAGCTAACCCACAGGAATGTTGGCCTTTTCTCAAGTGCAGGGTTTCTCTGCAACAAGAAGTTGACTTGCATGCACGTCACATTGGGTCTGCAACCCTCACCTACCACTGCTGCACAATCATAAAATGTAAAAAAATATAAGTTTAGAAAATGTTTTTCCTTTTTTGGTTAATTTCATAAATATGAGCCACATTGGTTTCCTGAATCAAATGTTCTTCTGACTTACTACAGTACTGGCTTTTAAGTTTTCATTTGATACCCGGAACCCCTATTTTCTTTTCTGTACTTTCCTCTTGGTCGGTTCAGGTCAGAATGTTGGGTTTGCTCATATATCAGTACTCAAGTGAAAACAGTACAGCTATGTGGGAATATGCAAGTACACCAGCCTAAGTGCAGTTGCGAGTCGCCTTATTGATCTCAGCCATATTAATGACCCCACCATGTGGCTTGTCATGACTGATCCCAGTTGCCAGGAAACCGAAGGACAGGGTTTCTGCAGGCGAAATAGTTCAATTCAGCTTCTGCATTCGGTCTCTTCAAGTGTCAGTGACCCAGAAGAGCTCCATAAGCCAGTGGTATTCACTCTTACCATAGACAGCAGGTTATAAGGGCTTTCATTGTTAGTCAGCCCTCTTCTACTCAATTAAGTAGTCAATTATATGGTCAGATCACCGCAACTTCTTGGGTTGGTAGTGGATGCTGATTTTAATGTGAAAACCAGCCACACCCTGCAGCTCCCCAACTATAAAAGGTGAAAGTCACTGCTCTAAAAATTGAAACTACATTCCTCATCACAATTTAGCTACAGACAGGGTAAAGAAAGAGTTCCATTTCAATTTCAAAGTATACAATTGGCATGCGGTGGATGTGTTGTATTCATTTTTTCACTTTTTAAAATATGAATTTCCTTTGATTGTGTGGTCTTCCACTTGCAGCACTTACACAACCATATACTGAAGATTCATCTAAGAAAGGGTGACTGCGGTGTCAGAACCTGGGCACTGAACCATTACACCGTGACATTCCTGGGGAAAGGGGCCCGTCAGGTGCTCTAGAAAGGTTACCACGTGACGTCACACAGTTCCTGGTATACAACTGTGGTCATGCTCACGTGGGCTTAACTCGTGAGAATTGACCAAATTCACTGATCGAAAAATGTAGCGGCTGGTTACGGTCCGCACCTGCAACCAGCCCGGTTATGCAAAGATCTGGGAATCTGCTGATACTGTGTGGAATCTACATCCAGTGTCACAGTTCAACTCTTGAGACAGTCCTCCTGCTGACCCCTTGTGTCTCACACGGCTTCTTCCCTACCATGGGATTCAGTGATGGAAAAAGAGTGGACAGTCCAAATTAACCAATGTTCTGACATCATTTGTGTGCTTTTGTGAAAATTAGTATCAGCTTCTGACTTTGAAGGGGAAGACCGGTCTCTCAAACCCCCCCCCATATTCATAACATTTTTCATTTCTACACAGCCATGACTGGAGACATTACTGCCCTGGAACTAGGGGGAATTGTACATGAAGACCCATTCAGCACATTTCCAGGCCAGTCAGGCCAGCCAGGTTGAGCTAAAAGCCTGAGTGAGTCCTGCCTGAAGACTTTCGGCCTCGTTGTTCACCATCAGACCTCAGAGATGCTCCAACTCCAACCACTCCAATTTAACACGTTAGCATTAGCATCATACTCCCAATAAAAGACCACTGCCAGCTTGACCAGCTTGATCATGAGCTGATCTACCTGGGTATGAACTACTCAACCAACATGGCCAAGCTGGTCATAAAGCTGGTCTAGCTGGGTATGAGCTGATCAACCAGCTAGTGCTGGTACCTTGTCTGAGCCAGCTGTTTCAAAACATAGCTTGAGCTGGTCGGAAAGGCAGCTAGTCCAACCGTGTCAATCAACCCTGGTCTCGAAGACCCACAGGGTCCACTGCAAAAAAATCAGACCAGGTGTGGAGATTCAATTATTCTTTAATTACTGATCAAGTTCATTAAGTGCCGAGTAACAACAAAAGGTAACAGACCCTGTGGCCCTCCAGGCCTGAGGAAGAACCACTGGTCTGACGGTAAAAACCAATGGTGGGACCCAACCAGTCTAACCATAGCCCACGTTGGAAAGAAATAATGCCACTGTTGGGTGAGGAGGAACGTGCAGTTTGCCTTCATGAATCGCATCAATGAAACTAATTTTGGAAACATATGATTATAGATGTTACCTCAGGTGTCCACAAAGCTCAACTCCCTGTTATGCTCACACGCGGAGGGGAAACACTACCGCAGGTGCACCGACACCCTCTTGCACATCGTTTTTATAAGCTGTACTCAACCCTCGTGACTGTCGAGGACATATGCAACTCGCTCTCTCCAGAGCTGTGCATACAGTTGGAAGAACTGGGGGGGGGGGGGGGGGGGAACTGCCATCGTTCAAACATATCTTTCCATTTTAAAAAGAGGAATGGAAACGACAGGGAAGAAAGCATGCTAAATCTAAGAGAGAACAGCAGAGACAGTAGATGTGAAGAAAGGACCTCCAACTGCCAGTTTTTTTTACCAATGCCTTCTGACCAATCAGGCATGTTACATTGTTAGTCCCTCAGCAAATAAGTCTTTGATTTGCATTTGAGGCTCTTTTTTTAATAAACACGTGGGTCATCTTTTGTCATCACAGGAATTTCATCAAATTTTTCAACCCCAACCCTCCTTTACAATGTGTAGAAACAGACAAACTATTTATTTACTCAAATCAATATTTACACAAAACTGGAAAAAATGGCAGCTCTGCACCAAGTAAGATGTGGTGATGGTCACTGTTCAGACTCACATTTTTGAACGATTTAAAAATCCAGCAGTGTGCGGAGGTGATAAAGGCAAAGGAAAGACAGACGGACAGACAAATATTGCAATCTCTCGTCTTGCTCAGGGGAAGAAAAAAAACAGTGTAATGACAATGTTAAGAGGGGGGAGGAGGGCAAGGCGATGGATGGTGCCGTCTCGCCAGATATATCATTCCATTTAAATAATTGACAAAAGATGGCATCGACGATTGAAGACAGGGGGAAGAAAGGTGAGGGGTGTCCACAAAACACGTCTCCACTGCAGGAAATCGGCTGTTCTGCCACGCCCCAGCAAGACGTGCCCCCACGGTGCGCGAAACGAGCATAACACAACATGAATGTGAGGGAAGGTATGTGGGAGGGGATGGGGCCAGCATGGCACTTGTGACAATCGTAAGAAAAAAAAAAAAAAAGAAACAGTAAGGGAGTAACAGAGCTGTGGCCGATGCACGGAGTGGGAGGGGGAAGGTGGAGTTGTGTGGGGCATCACCTCTGCACCGACGCCCTGGAACCTAGAGCCAGCTTCGCCCTGCTGCCCCCTCTGCTGTAGTCCCGGCCCGGGCTCTCCTTCCCCGGACAGGCAGGGGCCCTGGCCTGCCTCCGCTTGCCCTTGGCCTCGGGCTCCGAGTCACTGAGCTCCAGGTCAGGGCAGTACCCATCGTTCTCCTGGTAGGACGGGGCTTTGCCGGCGTGCCGCTCGGGTGCCGACTTCCCCCATGGCCGCTCCTTGCCGGAGCCTTTTCGGGAGGGCTTGTCCTCGGGGGTCCGTACCAGGCAGACCGTAGCCTCTTTGAGAGACCTACTAGAGAAATGCTCCACGGCAGGCTTCCGGAGGCTTCCGAGGGGCCCGTCGGCAGGGACCTGCTGGCAGGAAGCGTCCCTCTGAGGCAGGGATTTCTCCATCACCCCGTTGGATTTGGGCAGGCGGGTGCGTTGAGGGGCCTCCAGCTTCCCGGCACCCCCGTTAGCCGAGCGGCCGTGGAGGGCGGCGTGGAGCGCTAGCGGTTTGCCCGACGGTTTGGGGGGAACCAGCAAGCCCCCGCCGGGCACACCCTCCGCCTCCCCGCGGGATCGGCTGGAGCTGGACAGTAGGCCGTTGGCGTGGTCTTCTTTTCGGACCCGGCCCGCAAAATGCGGGGACTTCCCCGTCGGGACCATTCCGCTGCCGACAACACTCCGGTCATACACGTTCCCGCTGGTGTCCGGGCACAGAGGCCCGTTCCCCGATTTGGAGCTGGTCTTCCCGTTTCCCAGTGTTACTTTAGGCATCTTGAGTTTCAGTGTAATTCTCGGAGGGGGCCGAAACAAGGCGCTGTCCAGTGTGTAAGATAGAGGGAGACCTTCAAAAAATACAAAAATACATTAACATACAAATGTTAAAGGCATACTATGCAGAATTTTCACAGTGAAACAAACAGGCTCAGTCATTACTATGGCAACCCGTATCTGTGTTCACTACTGCCAGATACCTTGCTTGTCTACTTGCATTTGTTATTCTGAAAACTCCTCTGGCCACAGGCTTTTTTCATTCTCTACAGCATCTGAAAAGCATGCGTCCAATACACTGAACTCATACGTTCTATGAAGACATGTATGGATTGGCTACTACAGTGGTGAGCTTGGTTTGTGAGAGTTTGGGAGTCAAGTGAAGAAAGAAAGCCTACATAGTATGCCTTTGAAAAAAGCAAAGCCCAAAGCTAGCTATGTGAAAACACCCTCCTACCCCGCATATCTGGGTCAACCCGACAAACAACCACCCCTAACCCCGACAGAGGCCCTGACGCACACCCCTCACTCGGTCACCTGCAGACAGCTCCTGGTTGATCAGCTGCACCTGCAGGTTGAAGATCTGCTCCTGCGCTTTGCTCTGAGACAGCTTGAGTTTCTCCCGGCGGCTCACCATGTAGCACAGGTTCCTCACCTGCAGCCGCAGAGAACGCAGGCATGAGGTAGGCCCGACACATCTATCTAGCTTTGTTTCGCAAGCAACCCACAATCTCTAAAACACAACAAGAATCAACACTATCAAATGGCAGCTTATCACCAACCTCTTCAGAAATGTAATACACTGCAGTATACTGAAATAAAATATATCATCAATACTCAAGACCATATATACTGCAACACTTCTAAATATTTGGGAAAATAATGCAAATGACTGCCAGTTTTAGAGCCTCAGCAATCCAAACCTCAGAAAACCGAAAAGTCCAGTTAACCGAACAGGGTATGGAATTGGGAATATAACTAACACGAAATGACAAGTGCAAAACACAAACGAGTAACACTATTAATGAGAAGAAAAAAACAAAACTTTAAGCGATATCAAAATTTGACTTTTGTTTACGACAAGATGGCGAAAACTAGTTGCTTTGCCAATGTCACAATATGGATTTGTCTCTGATTTAGCCATTTTACAAGTTTACTTATGGGTCATTTGATTGCACTTTATAAGACAGTTACTGTTCGGGCAAATGCCGTTGAGGTTATTGGTTAATTATAACTCAAAACAAACGGAACTGAAATAAATATGAAATGAGTAAAGCTGGTGTATTTCAACGTTACAAACGTTTCAAAGTGGTCCGAACAACCTTCATACCCGATGTGTTCAGTTCTCTGTGAAATATCATGTTGTTATATTTTATAAAACACATATTTCCATTCCCACACTGGTACGCACCCTCTCCAGGTCCTGCCGCAGGTGCATGAACATGCGCATGCGGGTGTGGACACTGTCCTCCTTGGGCTGCAGCAGGAGGTTCTCCTCCCCCTCCTTGGGAGGTAGGAGGGCCTTGTTGAAGTTGCTCTTCCTCTTCAGCTTCCAGTACTGGAAGATGAAGTCTAGGACCAGCTGGGGGAGGCCCAGGGACTGGGCCAGCTCCTCTGGCCTGACCAGGGCATAGAACTCCTCCTCCAGCTCCTTCAGCTTCTGGGCCCGCAGGCCCACCTTCTCGGTGTCGGTGGGGGCCTTGTGCCGGGCGGGGCTGAGGCCCGGCTCGCCGGCCTTGGACTTGCTGTGCTTCAGACAGTAGGACTTGAACTTCACCTCGTCCCCCTCGTCCAGGATGGTCTTCATTTCCAGGCTGTGCTCGAAGGCGCAGGTCACGTGGAAGGGGATGGTGCAACTCTTTACCGAACACTGTGGAGGAGGAGGGTCACACAAGTGAACAACCCTCCAGAACATTCCACAAATATCTAAAAAGATTACAAAACGACATTCTCGCTGCAGATTCGGGTGAGATTAAATCCAAACTAAAACAGTTTAAGTATCGGGACAATGAAATGGAGAGAGGACCACCGTGACATCACCACCCGGCAGGAAACAGAGAGGAGCTCCACCAATCACCTTATATTGTGCATTGGTAGCAACCAATAGAAAACCATAAATTGTCATTGGTGGATACTTGTTCCTGGATACATACAGGGTGTGTGGGGGAGGCATTGTTCTACTGGTTGTTACCAACATATCATGCCATTGCTGGCTCTCCCATCTGTTTTCTCTTAGAACGGTGACATCACCACTGTCTTATCCCCATTTTATTACCCTTGCATATCAGACCTGGGTCAAATATATAATTGTTTTGGGTTCAAATACCTTTCTGAGCACGATTATTCTGCTCTAGTACAATTCAGCCAACCAAGAGGACCAGAAGGCGAGGTTTGCACATTTTGTGAGCATTTCATAGGTTCCAATACCCCAGACATGTTCAGTAAAGAGTAGAAAAGTAGTTGAATCCAAAACAAATGAGTATTAGACCCAGGTCTGCTGCATACACCAAGGAATCTTGACCATTGCCAGAAAGTAAGAAATTAATCCTAGCTGGAGAACGGCCGCTGGACGCTGGGTTCCGGCCTCACCTGGATGCAAGCTCCTGTCTTCAGCTTGCAGAGGCTGCAGATGAGGGACCAGCGGCTAGGGGGGATGTGGGACACCTTGGTTATGGGCTCCATCCTCTCAGGGCAGGCGATGCTCACCTACAGCCAGGAGAGTTAACACTCAATTAATCGAAACAAACTTTTTTGCATCTGGTCGCCTTCACGTGGAGTCACATTCCAGGGGCGCACGGCCATGCCAAGCCTTCATATGAGGACCTGTCAACAAGGATCATAACATTACATTAATGGCATTTGGCAGATGCTCTTATCCAGAGCAACGTACAGTTGATTAGACTAAGCAGGAGACAATCCTCCCCTGGAGCAATGCAGGGTTAAGGGCCTTGCTCAAGGGCCCAACGGCTGTGCGGATATTATTGTGGCTACACCGGAGATCAAACCAATGATCTTGTACATTAACCACTACGCTACTTTATTGAAAGTATTATTGTAGGTGGAGACTGAGAAAGCAAAAACGGATGACAACTGCATGTCTTTTTACATTTTCAGACTCAGAGTTTAAATGTAATGCTGTATATGGATACTCTTTTTTTAAAGGGTCCATGTTAAGACATTTTGTTGAATGCCAAGTGAGAAGTGATGAGTTTAAAAGAAGGTAGGGCAGGAGAAGCACCTTCCATATAGTAACACTAAATGCAGATAAATGGAATAAATGTCCCAATGGAAACCGAACAATCTGGAGATCGTTCTGAACCACTAAAAATAGGAAGAGCTTACTTTACATGCCCTTATTTTGCACTTGTTAATGCTGTAAAAATAAATCACAACAGTTTTCTCTGCCTATCACTGGATTTGGGGATTTAATTGATCATTTATATCTTTGATAATAATGACCAAATTAAATCAAATAAACATATTTTACATGTTGGCTAAGTGAGGTTAACTGGACACACTTGTGTCCAGTTTTAAACACATTGCTGTTTTAAACACGTTTTACATAATCCCCTGTTAATCCCAGATACATAAACACAATCCCCGACACTGCAAATAGGACCCAGTAGAGATGAGGGCTGTGTGTTTGAGGAACGGGGGTAGGCTCGGCCACTACCTCGGGGATCCACAGGGCACAGCTGACGTGGGCCCACTTGGTGCCCGCCCGCGTCGCCTTCATGGCCCCGCCCTTCTTTGGGCACAGCAGGCACTGGGGGTCGATGCCCAGGACACAGGTCCTGCAGAGCCAGTTTCCGTCCGGCACCTTAACAATGCCATAGCAGGCCTGTGGGCACAACATACTGGGTTAGAATTGCGGCTAGGCTCAATGCTGGCACAGCCACAACTGAGATCACATAATTATTTTAAATATTTTTATTATTTGAACACCCTTTAGATACCAGTATAATTTCTTCCAGATTACTGCCAAATTGAAACGAAAATAACATTTTTGGCAAACATCACCAGAACATTATTTCATGATTACACCTTTTGGGTTGCAGCATGCACCTTTAAGAATGTGACAAGATTTACAGCAATTAATGAAAATTTGACAGGCATCAAAACAGTGATAGAACTTTATTTAAATATTTAACCTAGATGCAGGTACAACTGACTAGGTCAGAATGGCAGCCAAGGTATCCCTTGGCCAGGAGAAAGCCGCTATCCAAAAATAGATATAAAAAAAATGCTCTTCCGAATGTTTTTATGGATTCCTTGAGTGGTTAAAGACCATTGATGAATCTTACAGAACTGAAACAGGTTCAACAATCTTCTAGAAGTGGTTGTCCCACCATCAATGCAATCCAATAACCTAAACAAAACATGAGTAATGTAATGACTACCATTGATTGTGAACCTGTTGGTTGTTGCCTAAACCTGTGTGCTTGCATATGTACAAGAATAAAAAATAGCTTAAACATAGGATTCTTGTCTGGAAGGGTGTATAAAAAATAAAAATAATTTTTTTTTTACTTTTAACATCATACTCTCATGCATGCATGCTGGGAGAGGCGTTCCCTTCACCCACCTGATGCACGCAGATGTTGCACTTGTCACAGAACACCATGTCGTTGCCCTCTTCGCTGTCGGGCGAGCGGCACACGTCGCAGATGACGTCTTCGTCGTATTCGATGCCCAGGCCTTCCTCGGTCTCGATGGCGTGGTTCATGCTGTCGTGACACTGCCGTTCCAGGGCTTCCATCACGCGCTCCATGGTCAGCTCATCCACCGCGGCTTCGCCTGAGAGAGATGCATCATGAGTGTTATGTTGAGGCATCCATCTTATCAAAGGAACCCGGTAAGAGCATCACTGGAGTGGAGCAGGTGACATAAGACAGCAAGTGATTTCATTACAAACGGCGTGCAGTGGAATATATGCTCGCTCAATGCCGCTCACATGCCGAGAAATCAACGCATTCCAAAACTCACACTCGTATCACCGATATTTTGGACAGTGTCATTTTAATGCAGTTTAAAGCCATATATTAGTGCTGCTTTGGAGGAACACAACAACATACCCATTTGGCTGACATTTAGTCTAAAGTAGGTTTCTTTATTTTTCAGTGGCAATACACTGAAAAACAAACAAGATGGTACTTGTCTAGGCCATTTCGTACATAGCTAAAGTTCAAGCGCTGGTTTTAACACCAGAAGGCCGGGAATTTATGCAACTGACGACCACATACCAAAACTTGGACTGACCTGACAAGAACAGACTAGACCAGACAAGACAAGGCAGTAAAGTGGTAAAATGAGCTGGGCCAGACAAAACACCTCGGTTAGAACATATGACGTACTACGACAAAGAGGAATTTAAAACAGGAATGAGAAGATCTAAACATATATCAACCACAGCACCCAGGCAAATGTTAGCTGTGGCCCTCTCAGTTTTCAGAGTGTAAAGCCTTTCACAGCAGACCTCTAGGGGTCCTTTGCAGGGTCCACAGGAAAAATGATTTTTTTGTGATATTAATATTAGTAATGCGTAATTTCCATTTCAATTAGAAAAATTCGGTTCTTTTTTGTTGGATATTTCACATTTATTTTGCCATTACAAAATGGATTGAAATAATTCCTCATCATGCAACCAAGAAATGCAGTGACTTGAAAAACGTCAACAAAGCCAACAGTTCCCAAGACAGAAACATGGTGTCTGGTCCAAAAAAAACGTTAATTAAACTAAAGCCAAGACACGTTGCAAATTAACCCATTAAAATATAAGCCTGTGCTCTTCAAGTAGCTGGAACAGTGATGCTCGGCTGTGCTTGGATTGGAGACATGACAAAACCAGGCTGTTGCTTGAAGTGGCCTGTAGGGGGCAGATGTTCTGCTAATAATATTAATAATGAAATAAAATGACATGCTGAAAAAACAACACTGTTGGAGAGATCACATTTTTACTATACATTTATAGATTTACTATAATTACAAAACCGCATAAGTACCATCATAATTAGCATTACTAATTATAGCCACCCATTATTACCACCCTCTTTCTGCTTTCAAAAGCTGCACATGACTAGTCTTCCTCTGACTCAGGTCTGTGCAACCTCATTTTGTGTGAGGTGTGAAACAAAAAGCAGCAGCAGCTTGACATCATGTTTTCTAGTGGAGAATGAGCTCATCAACACTCCGGAATTGATGAAAAACATTAAATGTGTTCCCAGACATGGCAGGGTTTTTAAATGCACACGTCAGCCTGGCCCAGGGAGGCCCCTCCCTTACCCATCTCCCCCAGCTCCCCGTTGAGCTCCTGCAGCCAGTACAGATCCATATCATCCAGGTCGTAGCGACACATGGCCTCTGCCAGCTCCAGGATGTTCACGTAGCCTGGCTCTGTGGGCTCGGGGTTCCAGCACTGGATGTACTTCCTCTGGCGGGAGAACAGGGTCTCCTTGGGCTTTTCCGCAATTATCCTGCGCACAGAGAAGTGATGACACGAACAACTATTTTAACGGCAAGCAGGCGAGGTACGTTGCACAGGCCGAAGGGCAGAGGACTCGAGAAGCAGGATGTGGGGGTTCGATCCCTCCCATGGCACCTTCTGAGCCCCCCTCTATCCGCTATCCTCTCTGCTTTCCACCAGTGTGTATAGAGCTAATGTAAAACTGAACAGGGGAGCCTTAACAATGGACCATTATGGATCCTTAAGGCAAATTTGCTCCTCATGAGAGGATGGACCTACGTACCAAATTGAGTAATGTCGGCGGTAAATGTAAAAGTTGTCAAGTGCATTATTATATTATAGTATTAGTATATTATAACAGAAGTTCAGCCGTCAACACAAGCCTACTATGTTTATGTCTACGACTACTACTATGACGATGACTAAGACTATTGCTACTTTTTTTTAATTAGCTGCCTGGGCTATCTGGCAGAGCCTCACCTGAGAGACGGCTGGGGAATGGTGTCGGGGCTGGCGGGCACCTGGACACCCTTCTCCCACTCCTGTCTCCAGGTGTCCGCCAGCAGGTAGTAGTCCTCAGGGGACACATGGTGGGAGTCCGGCAGCTTCATGGCGCTGATCAGGTCTTTTCGGAACACCTTTAGGACAGGGTGGGGGCAGTCCAGCAACATTAGGGGGCCTCACAATCCTGGCATACATACTCACTCTACCGCACAATCTTTCAATCTGTGCCTCATATAGTGCCATCGACATACAGTTGTGTTGAAAAAAAACAGCAGTAACCTGATGAGCCACTGTTATTAGTAGTAGTGATATTTCTGCTTGGTAAATAATTTACTTGTAGATGTAGTAGTGTAATCAAAAAACAGCAGACCCAACTGTCATGACATGCACGCTGCTTGAGTAATTGACTCATTCATTGAAAGGGGCATGTTCAAAATAATAGCAGCGTGGAGTTTAATTAGAGAATTAATTCATTCTGTGAAAAAATTAATTGTCATTGTCATTAATTATCCTTTATTAAGAAGGGAAGAAAATGTTTCACACATTGTTATAAAATATATTTCCTTCTGAATTGCTAAGTAAAATGGGGCGTTCCAAACATTGTTCAGAGGAACAACGTCATTTGATTAAAAACTTGATTGGAGAGGGGAAAACGTATAAAGACGTGCAGCAAATTATAGGATGGTCAGCTAAAAGGATCTCAAATGCTTTAAAATAGCAACAAAAACCTGAAACACGCAGAAGAAAACGAGCAACTACTGTTAAAACAGATTGAAGAACAGTCAGAATGGCAAAGATTCAGCCATTCATCAGCTCCAGAAAGATCAAAGATGATCTACAATTACCTGTAAGCGCTGTTATAGTCAGAAGACATTGGATCGAAGCTAAGCCATCAGCAAAACTTGCGGAGTTATAATTAAAAATTAAAAATGCAGTTTCTGAAGCAAAACCCAAAAATTCACAGGAACTGTGGAATGTAGTTTGTTCATCCTGGGCTGAAATACACGTTTCTAGGTGCCAGAAGTTGGTTGACTCGATGCAACACATATGCGCAAAAACAATGGTTATGCAACTAAATATTACTTCAGTAATTTAAAGTGAAGTTAAATCTTGAAAATGTTTTCAGTTTATACCATAATGTTTGCGTTTGAAGAGAAAAATGTCGACACTGCCATTTTTTTGAACAGATTAATATTCCTTTTCTTTATTTCCAGTAAAATAATAATGCAGACTTGATGAAATGTATGTAATGCTTTGATTTGGAATTGAATGTGTAATGTTTCCACTACATTTGAAATATGGAACTAAAAGCTATTAAAAAATAGTTGCACTTCATTAACTTTTTTTAACGCACTGCTATTTATTTGAACACAACTGTACAAGCTTTCACAGAGCTTCACAGTGTACATTTGCCAAAGCACATGCACATCTTTTTTTTTTTGGCGATTAAGCTGAAGTGAAATGTAGCTATCTATCATAACACAGGAAGTGCCCCTCCAGTTCAGTTCACAGGCTCATACCTCGGCGGGTTTCTTTGGCATGGTAGTGGGGGTTTCCGGTTTGCTTCCATACTTGTTGGAAGAGCAAAAGGAGGTTGAAGGACCTGGAGGGAGGAAGGTAGACAAAGACATATAGAAAAGGAGAGGGAGGGAAGGAAACAGAGGGAAGAACATAAGGGGGGGGGGGGGGTAGAGGGTGAGAGGAAGCGATAGAGGGCAAGAAAGGGGGGGAAGAAATAAAGAGATAGCATAAGAGCATACAATTACACACTCATAGGTCTATGAAATAACTGCCATTTCACAAGTATTTTCCTGCCCCATAAGACAAAAAACTTTTAAAAGTACATAATGCATCCTCAGATCTAGAGAAGGTTTGATGCACTCTTTATCAGAGTTTTGGAGCTGTGACGGGAGGTGCCATTCCTCTGGCCTGTGGGAGGCACTGTACTCACTCTCATTATCTGAACTGTCACTGCTGCTTGAAGACCTGAGCCTTTTCATCCTGAAGTATCCTGCAAAAGGGAGAGAGAACGGGGGTTGCCTCAGACCATGCGCACAGGACCCAGGGCATGCTGGGTAGGGAGGGAGCGGGGGAGGGGACCGGGGGCAGGGAGGAGAGAGAAGAGAGAGAGAGAAAGCTTCTTTCACAGACTCTCCACTCTGGGGGAGCTCTCGACAAAGCAGGGACATCTGGAGCTCATCAGAGCACGTTGGAACACACCGGACAGAGGGAAAGTCCCTCTCCGAATGGCTTCCCTCAGATCAAACTTACACTGTAAACACTGCCCTGCCTGGCACTCACCATAAATCCAAAGTTGAAGAGCATGCTAGTGTGTTCGTCTGCTTGTGCTGTACTAATGATATCCTCCACGCATCCCTGCAGAAGGGGATAAAAAAAAGAAAGACGGCACCAAGGTTAGTTAAGGGCATATGACAGATCGGTTTAATGAGGCGCCATCGCTGTAGTCAATGGTAGTCCATTTTGAACATGCGCTGGAGTGCCGCATTGCTCCTTAGCTTGACTTCTTTAATTAAATATAATCTCTCCCTCCCACCCCTTTTGCTTCGAAGCCTGCAAACACAACACAAAAATAAACAAGGTGGCATTAAGCCCATCTTGGGGCTGTAAAGGGCTAGAAATAAGGGATAAAATAAGGATTCGAGGGCTGTGACGTCACCGACAAGCTCCACCAATCATGGAGTGGGTTGGGAACAGCCACTAAGAATAACGCTGATGGCGACTGGAGGACACTTCCTGGATATGCCTCTAGGATCCCAGTGCGAATTACCAAGAAGTAGCCAGAAAGTTTCCTCCATTCACCATTGCCATTGTTCCATTGGCTTCCATTAGTCTGTGACCGGAGGACCTACTCTCTGTTTTTGCCCAGAAAGGTGACATGGCTGCCGTCTTATCCTCACGTTATCACCCCTCTTCCCCTGGCTCCGGGACTCTGCCACGCGGCGGCTTCCATGAGTGGAGCGGAGGCCCGACTTGCCCACTGCGGGCCCCGTCCCCCGGCCCACACACAGGTCCTCATTGTTCCCGTTCCCCAGCAGAGGGACTCAAACACCCAGCAGCCCCCACAGAGGCTGCAGTGTGCCCACAGGCAGGAAGCGCCTCACATTCCCCACCAGGGCAGAGACGGACGGGCTCGTGGTTTCACCTCCTCTAAGCTTGCAGACGCCACATACTGTTGGCCCTACTTTATAATTAATTATAAAATAAGTTAATTATCACACCATCAAAATCGTACCGCATTTTACGAGAACACCCTCACAGCGCAGTTCCTGTGGGTTATACACACTCACAGTGCAGTTCCTGTGGGTTATACACACTCACAGTGCAGTTCCTGTGGGTTATACACACTCACAGTGCAGTTCCTGTGGGTCATACACACTCACAGTGTAGTTCCTGTGGGTCATACACCCTCACAGTCCAGTTCCTGTGGGTTATACACACTCACAGTGCAGTTCCTGTGGGTTATACACACTCACAGTGCAGTTCCTGTGGGTTATACACACTCACAGTGCAGTTCCTGTGGGTTATACACACTCACAGTGCAGTTCCTGTGGGTTATACACACTCACAGTGCAGTTCCTGTGGGTTATACACACTCACAGTGCAGTTCCTGTGGGTTATACACACTCACAGTGCAGTTCCTGTGGGTTATACACACTCACAGTGCAGTTCCTGTGGGTTATACACACTCACAGTGCAGTTCCTGTGGGTCATACACACTCACAGTGTAGTTCCTGTGGGTCATACACCCTCACAGTGCAGTTTCTGTGGGTCATACACCCTCACAGTGCAGTTCCTGTGAATTATACACACTCATAGGGCAGTTCCTGTGGGTTATACGCACTCATAGGGCAGTTCCTGTGGGTCAACATAAGAGTCATCAGTGACTAATCTGCAGTAGCACGGATCCAAAAAAAAAAGAATTACGAGACATTTTGAAACTCAATCACCCAGGAAATTTGTTGCAATGCCAAGTCTAATCCGGAGACTTCCTACTGAATACAAGTACAGTCACACACCCTTGGGGATCAGTCTAGCAACTGAGGGAGCTTGTAGTAGCTCCAAATTTGTTGTGCACAAACAGGTTTGCTGGCGAGAATGACACCATCTTGGTCCCGTTCCAATGGTGTCGGCAGTGAGTGTTCCAGAGTCATGCTTGCATTCTGACAGGAAGTGCCTCCCCCGCACGCAGCTGACTGCTTACAATGTACTTTTAATTGCAACAGTAGCAAGAACAGGAAGTGAATTCACAAGGAGCGCATGAGATTGCTCTCTCTGTGTTATCCCTACACAGAGGGAGCAGTGGCAGCTGAATTTCTGGCACCGCTGCAAAAAAAAAAAAAGTTTTTAAGCTATGCTTACCCAATGGCCCAAAATAACTGTTATGCTCTAGATTATTTAGCAAAACATTTTTCCCTGTCGCCCTTATCAGAATAACATTCATATTTTTCGGGCATGAAACTTGCTTAAAAGGACACACTCATTTAATTTTGCTTTTAAGTCAGGTAGTGTGCAATATCTTTGGTAATTGTTAAGATGCTTCTGGGGGTATTATGAGAGTGTCTTGAACCGTTGTTCAGTACCCCAAGTCATCTGTCACAAGTGGTTAAAGCCATACAAGTGGTGGATGAGTGACCTTGAGCACGCATCGGTGAATCAGCTGAAGCACCAATCAGCCGTAGCAAAGTTCCAAGAGTGAGTGCAAGCATGCAACAGTGAGTTGCACAAAAAACCTGGCAACTCTTGTGAAACCCACGTGCAGCTGCTAAAAAAAAGTCCTGAGGGGAAACGCTGTCTCTGCATCGCAGGATTAAATGAGCACAAAAATAACACTCAAAAAGTGTTAACACAAAAGATTTAGGAGAATTATTTAAGGAACAGGAGAAAATAAAACTGTATGAACAACCAGCTACAGTGAACTACATGTAGGGCCTGAATGTCAACTCGGTCTGAAAGGCTACTGCAAGCTAACATACTGGCACCCAGGTTAAACATAATTACCCAAGCGGAAGGGGGGAAAAAAAATACTGATTATCTGATATGAATGCTATTACCTACGTTTTGAATTGGCTCTCTAGAACGCCGCAGGTTCTGAGGTTCTCTGACCAGTCCCAGTAATACAGTTGCATGGTACAGACAACACCGCACACTCTGTGAGCAATCACTCACAGTATAACTTCTGCTCATCGTACAGCCAGTGAAGGATTATGATATTAGAGTGACAACTGAGTAGCATTTTAGCTAATTAATTTACATTTCCAACAGTGTAGCTATTGTTTTGTTTGTTGTGTTTTCTTTGGGTTTTTTGTGGTCATTTTCTGGCTAGACCCAAATTTGCCATTGTGTAATTTTAAAATAAATTATCGCCTTGACTTAGTTTTTCTTGTGGCTGTTTTTAACCAAAATATCTACATCTTAGAAGTTTGGAAGTCACATACAAAGTAGTGCTGATGCAGTAAGCCATCAAATAATGAAAACAATATCCAAGTGGCAGGATTTGGCATTTTTGAATCACAATAACTTTTAACAGAGCAGTATTATTAAAATTTGAGTGCATAGTCTGAAAGAAGACAGAAAACATTGTCAGATTTTACCTTGCTTTAATACCAAAGATATGACTCTCCAAAACCAACACAAACCCCAATTTCCACTTGTGAGTGACTTTTGATCAGATGGCTTATATGAAGATCAGTACATAGAGTTACAGGTACATTTACATTTAGTAAGAATTGCACCTTAAACCAGTTGAGTTGAAAATCCACCTCTTGTGTTTTGCCATTATACCACATGGAGTTATAAATCAAGTGTCCAATCAATCCATGTGTTCTAGAGAGGTCAGTGCGAGACATTCTTATGGGAAGGAATGAGGAAAAATGTCTCTTCTGTGAAAGAGGTTACTTGCTTTACCGTTTGTAGGCTTAACCTACCAAACTACCAAACCTTATGAACTGCAGAGATAAACATTGCATGGGGCACTGGGGATGCACAAATTTAAAAACTAAGTTTAAATTTAAATGGTAAATGGTTGGCATTTATATAGCGCCTTTATCCAAAGCGCTGTACAATTGATGCTTCTCATTCACCCATTCATACACACACTCACACACCGACAGCGATTGGCTGCCATGCAAGGCGCCGACCAGCTTGTCAGGAGCATTTGGGGGTTAGGTGTCTTGCTCAGGGACACTTCGACACAGCCCGGGCAGGGGATCGAACCGGCAACCCTCCGACTGCCAGACGACTGCTCTTACTGCCTGAGCCACGTCACCTCACCTAAATCTCCATCTTAGAGTCAATGTGTGAAAAGACAAATGCTGCAATGGACTTCACAATAGAATGCACCAGCTGAGGTTCCTGTCCAAATGGACTTCCAACTCAGGAATTATGAATTAAGGCATGGTAAAGGACTGTGCAGGAGCGAGCAACATAAAAAAAAGTTGAGCCCTTACATTTTACACTACTCTTTATCAGAGCCTCCGTTTCAAAGAATCAGCATGTATTGTTATGTTGGTTAACACACGGTCAATGATTGGCAGCATATGGTGGTCCTACCCATTTTGTGGCTTGAAGTGTCACTAGTCTGGCACTGAAAAGGTCCATCCATTTATATGACCCAGGGATAGCCAAGAACTGTGAGTTACAGACTGGAGAATGGCCATTTGGACTATAGCAGAAAGCAGAAAAAGAAAAAGGAGTAACACCCTTCATTTATCAGGACCAAGGATCCCACAGAGAGGGTCCCTACCGGTTCTGTAGAGGGCATGAGAAGCCTACTGTCGAACCAACTCTTTTTTTACTTTGATTGCTTATGGGGGGTTTGCTTGGTTTCTGCCCAATTTCCCTCCATTTCTCCATAAAGCACCTCGTGACACTTCTCTGTGAAAAGCGCACTGCAAAATGAATTGAATGTAAATGTTTAGTAGCTCACACGCACGCATGCACGCACACACAGCACCCCCCAAAAACTGCTTCTGCCCATCAGCAGACGCTAATACTACATTAGCAAAATTACCATTTTAATCCTTCAGCCCATACATGATCCGGAACACAATCCTATTTGCTTTGAAAACAAATTTTATGCTCGTGGCTGAAAGTGTTCTAGGATGCCTTACTTCGGGTGTCTGGGAAAATGCCTATCAAACGTTAACACATTGGGAACAAACTTATGTAGTGTCAGTTTAACTGCAGCAATTCATGGTACAGAGAAACAGTCCCCACAGAAAACAACTCTCTAGTTATAAGCAGTCCAAAACAGCAAGGCCAATTCCTTGGTTTTTGCAATACACTTAATTAATTGGGGTTGAGATAAAAATATGAACACCAGACAAGAGTTCAGAATTTATAAAGTACAGCTTTTATTTCCTAGTATTTACACCTAGGAGTGTTAAACTACTTAGAACATTGCACCTTTGGTATCAGACCACCCATTTTGAGGTGAGAAAAAGTATTGGAACAGAGAGTATTTAAGTAAATGAATTTGGTAGCATATTTCTTGTTCGCAATAACTACATCAAGCCTGCGACCCATTGACATCACCACACTTTGGTTGGCTTGCTTTTCTCCAAAAGACAGCTCTCATGTTAGTTTATCTTTTCTAACACAAAAGCAGTTGTCTAATCTAACCGAGATTAGACATTCAGAACTATTTATTGTTTAACCTATCAATGTAACAGGACCTATCTGGGCAACAAGAAACTCAGTCAGTACGTTACAATACTTTTGCTCACCTACAAATTGGAAGATCTGATACAAAAGTTGTTTAACACATCTAGATAAAAATACAGGAAATAAAAACAGAAATGCAGATGTCATCTCATGTACATCTTTTGATCTCAAACTCAATTGTCTTCAGTGTATCACAAAAACAAAGGAATTCCAATAGTTTTTGAGGGGATTGTACATGATGCAGCTAATTA
This sequence comes from Conger conger, assembly GCF_963514075.1. Lineage (NCBI taxonomy): Eukaryota > Metazoa > Chordata > Actinopteri > Anguilliformes > Congridae > Conger > Conger conger. The sequence goes on from NC_083762.1 coordinate 52,985,778, forward strand.
TTATGTTAAAAAAACTAACAGAAGAACTGTCCGATCAAGTAAATGATCGCAAACAAAATAATTATAAACTGAAAAATCCTGGAACAATGTCGTTCTTGTGTTCCCTTGATCTACACAGACTGATCTGTATTCAAATGAAGGGCAATAAGGGCTCTTTGTGGGTTTTACCATGTGCAAATGGTACAAAATAATTGAGATTATTTTACAAAACAGGCACTAGATTACAATTTCTAATTCATACCTGCTTTTTAAAACACTTTTTCAATCACAGTAATAGGTTTGTACAGAGCACTGCAAAGTGAATTGTAAATTTGCTCATCTCACTCTCAGAATAGTGGCCAGGTCATTCTCCCTGATTGGGGCCTAGCTCCACTGAACCGCCTGTTCACAGCAGCACTCAAACAAACAGGGTTGACATAAGTCATTGACAGCAGACTCTCAGGATGGCAAGGACTGGTCTAACAGCTTTGCTCAAGTCACAAAATGAGGTCAAGAGAGGGAGGAAAAAAAAAAAAAAAAAAAAAAGGCTTTAGCTGCCCCTTCCGCTCAGAACCAAATACTGCCAATTACGATAAATCCAGGTCACGAGTGACTCTGCATCAACCAAACCAACAGACGAAAAGGAAGAATTGGAGAATGTTTTTGTTAGGCTATATGATATCAATACGAAAGGATGTGAATAAAACTGATGATCAAGTGTAGACAATTCATCAGACAGCAGTCACGTGAGCGGTTTCATTGTTCGTGCAGACAAATTAAATTAAAATGAAAACACATTTGGCTGTAAATTACACAAGTTGTAATTGTACAGAAAAAAAGCCTTGTAAAATGTGTTGATAACCAGCTTGAGGCAATTACTTCCAACACCTGTAAGTGTTCACAGTTCACCGTTTTAGGTCTTCACTTTCAAAAAATATTTTCTCTGCTCTCCAAAGAAATCCAGTTAGAAACCAAATGCAAGAGGAAAAACTGTAAAGTGTGGGAAGACAGCACCTTCAACAAACAAGCAGTGAATGGTGAGGTTCAGTTCTCTGGTCAGACGGGCCAGAGTAAACCCAGTCACCCGACAGAAAAAAGGAACAGCCTTGCTGTCTATGATTCATTGGAGGCGGGGTGATCTAGCAGAAATGACTGCCCTTTTCCTCAAGTTCCAGTCATTTATTGGCAAGAGGCTTAGGGCCTGAAACCCTATCAATGCAGCACTTGATAGGGAGGCAGAGGTCTCTGTTGTCACATTTTACAAAAGGATTGGTGGGCATCTGTTTGTTCTGGCTCACGACATTGAAAACCAACAAAAGACTAGACAAATAGCCACTCCACAATTTACACCATCGTATAGTACGAATGGACACGAGACACAAGGGAAAACATCTTGACCACTCACAGGCAAAAATGAGGACATAACTCAGTGTGGGAGACTTGACTGCACGCATACCCTTAAGCAAGGTAGTTAGCATTGCACTTAATTGTATGAATACTCAATACTTTTGGCTATATATCCCAGTATTCTATTGGCCATTTTTAACTGCTTCAGCACAAAGCATTTCAGATTCTAGGCACTGTGCTGTAGCAGTAAATAAAGCCAATAGGATACTCGGATATATTACCAAAACCATTGCATATCCAAGGAAGTTATACTGATCTTAGACAATACCTTTGTCAGACAACACTTAAAGAACATTATGTGTGGTTTTGGGGACTGCACTACAAGAAAGATATCGAGGCTCAGGAAAAGGTTCAAAGAAGGGACACTAAATTGATTACTGGTGTGAAAGATAAAGGGATTCATAAAAAGGATTCAAGTGAATTACTAGAGATTCTTTAGGTTGACTTCCATTAGTAGGACGAGGGAGCATAGTTGAAAATTAGCCAAAGGTTTTGTATTTACCCGGGTTCCCGTTGCCTAATACATTTTGTCTAAAGATCTGAAACCAATTAGTGCAACATATATGCAATAATAGAGGAAATCAAGAAGGGGGCAATGGGAGGGTCATCCTCTTAAAGCAGAATAGTCCATGGATGGGCCCCATGGTCTACGTTTTACTGCTCTCTAGTAAGCGCTATCCACTTGGGCTGCACGTGAAACGTCTACCTCCCACTCATGTCTGTGCAATCTTGGCTTGTGTGCTGTAGTATAAAAAGAAGCAGCTAGTGTGCTTCAGAGTACAGCGTGCGTTTGTCTCCACCCTCCAACATCGGCCGGCGAGACTGAAGCGTAAGAATGGCCGTAGTTGACTGGACATTCCAAATTTGGGGAGAAAAAATTATCATTTTAATTACTTCAAATTATTTTTCATAAAACTGCAAATCTTTTTTGAAGATTGTGTGTCAAACTTTATTCGTAGCCATTTATCGGTTTTCTGAACAAGCACCCAAATAGGACATAAGAACATAAAGACTGAATTTTTGACCATAATGATTAAGATGAAATATACTCCACCAAAACGAAAATATTTGCAGGACCACTGACCCAGGCCCAAAAACACACCTCTCCTGCTGTTCGCAAGCAGTCAATTGGTTATAAATGTTTGCTTTCAATCATATACAATACCAATGAGCCCCTTTCTGCCAGAGGGCTTTATAGACATATGTGGGTAGCTTACAGCTTTTGTGATAGGGATGGAAATGCCTAATGAGTGCATTTGTGTACTCCAATAGATGAAGGGGTATCAATTTTAAATGCACTGTGCCCAGTTATAAAATGCCCAAATTTTCAGCCCCCTTAAGAACTCACAGCCACTGTATCTGAGCTTAACCTGCCAAAAATAGATCTCCAAGGATGGAATGCGCGGTCCGCCATGGGTTTCTCAGCCAGAAACGAGAACCCGCACCTCCTTATGAATGGCTACTTGTTTTTGTAAAATTAGCCCGCTTTCTGGGGGCATCTGTTCACACTCGCATACTTTACCCCAGATACATTTAAGTGTACAAAGCCCTCTAAAGAGGAGGGGGAGAAACAAGAAAAACATATAATTGGTAACATTTGCTAAATGTTATCATTTCCTTGTTTTGGGCCAACTACTGATGTCTTCCTGCAGCACTTCAACCTCTCTTTGCAGGGAATCATCACACACACACTCTCAAACACGATCACCACTGGCAGATACTCCCTCAAATCAACAAGGTGAGCCCTGGGCCAGTGGGATTTAATTAGACATCAACAGCCAAATAAACACGACAGCAGGACAGCCATGCTTCCCATCCCGTCTGAAGCACCCAGTGGCTGAACTGTGGATGTAGGTACTGCAGAGTGCTTCCCTAGCCGCCTGCAGGCAAGAGCAACAGTCAATTACTGGGTAGCTGTGCAGATTTTTTTAAAGCCTCCTAAAAAGCAGCCAGTACCCAGCATGCATCACAGAGGGCCGCCTGGGGGACTCGGGGTGGAAAGAGGTTGGACAAGGAAGCCTCAGTCCAGGGAAAGCCACATTTAGCAGACCTGACTAGCAAAAAAGAAATGAAAAAAAATTCAGTTCCATACCAATTTCCATACTTGAAGCTCAAAAATACGAACTAGTCAGTCACAACTGTACATTAACAATCAAATTGAAAGAGGAGGCAATGCATTTCCCAACAGAAAAGTAGCCAGCCAGTTTCATTAGATTCACTAGATTTGAGTTTAACTGGGGGAATATGACCTGTTCTCCCCCATGCTGTGTGACCTCAAAGGAGTGGGGGTGGATTGAGTTAGGGAATAAAGCTTAGTTCTAGGGAGAAAGCCCTTTGTAGCCACCCTTTACAAAACAAACAAAAAATATCTAATTACACCCTGTTTCGGAGGTCTTACTTTGGGAAGCCCTCTTTATACGAATTTACATTTAACATTTTGGACTCTGGAATTGAAACAATGTCACGTAACTTATAGTTTCTTATCACCAAATCAACGGGAGTCACGCATTCTACTTGAACAGCTACTGGATGTTTTGTACAGAGTGGTTTCAAGTAGCACACTGCAAACTCGTGTGAGCTAACGTTGGCCAACTGCTTAATGAAGTTAGCTACCGACTTTTAGACACGTTTTAGACAATTAGCGAGATGAGCAAGCATGGTATGTTTTACTAGCCAGCAACCATTGCATTCTTAGTCAACTAACGTAAACTAACCATGACTATGTTCGGAAAGCTAACTGGTTGGCAACCCATCTACAACTGAAAAGGACAACATTGCAGATAAAGACTGCTAGTTGAAATAACAAGAACTCACATTTATTTACAGATAGTAAACATGTCACATCGAACAGTGACAACTGGGCATTCTAAGTTAGCAAACGACAAGTTCTTAAACCCCCAGAGGGATCAATAAATGGAACAGGACCGTGAAATACCAGTAGGATGTTTGCGACTGTTTTGTGGTGGCACGCCTAGCCACAGCTAACTAGCTACCTGCTACAGTGCTAGCCATTTCGGTCCCACGAAGAGCTAGCAGACTGGTTAGAAATGCCTTTGATACTGAAGAAACACACGGCTATCGGTGATGTATGGTGCCTGACCAGCAATAATAGTGCCCGCCTATCAATGGGAAAATGTCATAACAAATGGTTGGTAATCCCTGAAATACGGCAAGCGCCCGGGTCCACCATTACGGAGAGCTTCTCTTTCTCTCACGGGATTTACTGTTGGCCTTGGCGCCAAACTCTGTTCTCCCTGCTGCATGACGGTGAATACGACACAATGTGGCTGAAATCAAACAAGGGCGCCACCTCCACTCATGGCAAAATAACACTTCCTCAAGCACTCCACATTAGCAATAGCTAGTTAGCTTACTCAGTGCATAGATCAGCACATGTCGGGCACGATCGTCACACGACTACATAACCACCCAGCTACTCAATTCACGTCCATCTTTTGATACAGCACTGAATCCCCCCTCCGGGGAAGAGCAGGACAGAGGAAAGCAGGCCCCACTGCCTGGATAAGCCATTCGGGGCTAGCCTTGGCACACAGAGCCCTCTGAAGACACGAGCAGTATTGTTCATGCAGCGACCTTACCTTGGATCAGAAATAAACAATCGGTGCTGATCAAGATGTGTATGGCCCGTTGTAACTCTCTTCTCAAAGCCACGCGTGTGATTCAGAGTATTATCGTTCGTTTTCCCCTATTTTATCCTCTTTCATTACACTCTGTCTTTTACCCTGCGCTGCAATCTCTTCCACCATAGCACAACAGCTCTATTGTACTAGCTGTACCTCCGGGTCCTAGACTCCGCCTTCTCACTCTGTTCTGCTATTTTGCTTTTGCCTGCCTGAGTGGTTATTTTCAATCAACTTTATTTATAACTCGTTTTTCCAATTGAACGCGTCACTACATTAAACGTTGGCATAATTCGATTCCCAGTGAAACACCACGCGTCAAATGGTCACAAAACTCGGCCTACCCAAATTGGAGTAGCAAAACGATTTAATTCACAGACACACATTTGACATTCAGGCTGCTGTATGAAGAAAAAATTGCCTAGACATGCATTATATTTACATTTCCAGATAACTTTACAGAACAATTAAGACAGATTTTAATATCAAAACCATTTAAAAATGTTCATTTGACAATCAGTTCTACAAAATAAAAAGTGTACAAATGACACTTTCTAAATATAAAATTCCAGCATTAATCTATATATATATAGGCATATAATTTGCCTATATTTCAGTGCAATAAAAACATAAAAATAGCTGGGAATGGTAAAGAATATGCTGTAAAAATATATATATACACAATAAAAAACTAGTTCAATTTTGTCCTGGCAGTCCGAATGAAGTTGATTCTAAAATTGATTTACAGAACTATTATCTGTAATTATATGTTCACTTGTGCTCTACATAATTTCTGTGAATATTATGTAGCCATTATAAAAACAATTTTAAGGTATGTATTTAGACATAAATGAACATCTACAAGTGATACCATGAACAAACACATTATTGTTCCAAAATACATTCAACAAGTACAAAACTGAGATTGAAAGGCATGTACACATTATTTAAATGCAACCATCTTGTTCCCCATGTGTGTCTTATGAACAGTTCCAATTTCTGCCAAAACATAATTCATTTTAGCCATCTGTTAATGTGATAAATGCATATTGTTGCCAGAGAAAAAGAGTTTCACAGTCCCATCTGCATGTCTGCAAAATTGAAGAAATTGTCCACATCTCTCCCAGAGGTGTTTTTGTTTTCCGAAACAAAAACCTAGAGAGGTAAAGGAAAAAACAAAAGTATGCTTAATCAAACATTACAATGTCATACAAGCTTCAGTGCCCGGTGTCATGCCAAACACATAATCATATTACGTCTCATAAATTATTAGAATATATATGTGGAATATGGTGGAATGTGCCACTTTTTTAAAACTAAAAAAAAAAAAACCGAATTTACCAATTTAACACTTACCTTTGTTCCACTGAATACTTCATTGGCAATGGCACGACATGCCTCCACCACCCCATCTCCATTCAACTCCAAAGCTACAACTGGACCTGAAACAAGGATCAATGTTTAACTGAAAAGCTTAGAGCCTACTGTACAGTACTTACATTATTCAAAGGAACTATTGGAGAATAACTGCAAGCATGCTCGGTTCAATTCGCAGCACTAATATTTTTTTCTTGAAATTTCTATCAGTGATTTAGTTTGGAGGAATAATAATGATTAATAATTAATCAAACATTGTTTTCAATCTAAACATTTTGTATTTTTGGACAGAAAAAGCACTTTTTCCTTTTCCAGTAAAGTCAGTCATCGTACTTGCCCTCTGTAAACTGTAATTGGAAAAAAAAAAAAAAATGTAAATGTATACCTTTGCTTATCAGCTCTGTAAAATCTTCGGCACTGCCCTGAAATACTCGGTTAGCATCTTCAGGCCTCATTGCAACCTCTTTGGTTTGGATCAGAATAAAACCTTTCCCCGTGGCCTGTAATGGAGGTGAAAATAAGAATGAATGAATGAAAAAGAGGGAAAATACACATTTCTGATACTGCATGGGATTTTATAGGGGAACATCTGGCAATGCAATCTGCTTTAACCACTTTAACTTTCCCCCATGAGTGGTCGGCCGGCCAAAATCTCTCCGAGGGCACAGCAGTAACTCACCCAGGAAGTCAAAAATGAGCCCAGAAGAGCATCCAAAGAACTGCAGGCCTCTCTAGCCTCAGCTGAGGCCAGTGTTCACGACTCCATAATAATAAAGACAGAGACTGGGCAAAGAAAGAGACAATTTCCCCAAAGAGTTCAGCAGTGCTCATTCATTGATGGTAGCATTGAGGAAATTATTATGATCTTAATTATTGCGATTAATCGTCCAATCAATCTTCAGATCAGATATTTATTCAAAATAGATTGGTAAGTTAAGATTCATTGCAGACCTAAATATTTTGTCATCCAGGTTATCTTATTCAGTTCCAAAAAGCCTATATTAAACTTTATTTAATGAATAAATATGTGATATTTGAAGGCTGAAGGCTTTGCCGTTTTGGAAATAATTAAACTTGAAAGTAATTATCTGTCCTCCCTGATAAGCTGCATACAGCAGAACTGCGGTCACCAAAATGTTCAAATTCAGTGTTTTCAATCCACTCCAACATGTTAAAGCTGCAACCTTTTGGGGCTGAAAATGGTGTATGTCCAACTGAATGCTTTGCCAGTTCATTGTATTAGCTAGCTGTGATAGTTCTAGGGTTGCAAAGGGAGGGAATTTCCCAGGTAATTTTTGGAAGCATTCAGAAAGAAATTCTGAAATTTGGGAATCTCATGACACCACACAAATTGAATCACAAACTGAGGATTGTCTAGACTCTCCAGAGAAGATGAAGCTAGCCATGGTTGTAATAACTAGTTAGCCTAGGTCAAGCAAGTCAATATTTGAAAAGTATATTATTCTAAACCGTGGCTAACTGGCCATAGGTTATTCCAGAACAAAATGAGCCACATTAACACAAAGTAAATTGGATGAACTCGCAGTTTTTAATTTAAGTTCCACACAAATAAATCACATGTTATGCATGCGTGTTAACACAAGACTGAAATCGTCTGGGTTATAGCTGTGCCAACCCGAAAGCATGATACTGAAGGAAAGAGTCTTGACGAAGGAAGTGGTGATGCTTTTCTGATTAGACACACATTGCTGCTGACACTGTTTCACCGAAGCCACATCTCTCCCCTGATTGCATAGGTAGAGCATCAACAACATAGAGATTACATTTTTTTTGTCATGGTGCTTCATTTGTGCATGATTAATATCTCAATATTTCCCAGAAAGGGCTGGTATGGCTGCAGGCTTTTGTTCCAACCAAGCAGTCACACACACACCTCCTTATTCTACACCACTTATTTCAACATCAAATAGCCTTCAATAGCATAGCTTTACTTTGTTTCCTTTATTAAGTTGCATGTGCACAACGCTCTTTATTTTGATACTTTGCTCTGCTGCAAGTACCTGCCATCATTATATCCCACCTCATTTGGATCTGACCAAGTGAACGCGACTACCTGCAAGCCTAAAGGTATGACCTAATACTGTGTATACTTCGCTATGCTATCTGCTATCCCTAGCGCATCCCAACTTTACCAAGGTGCCTGATTAGCGGCTATTGATCAGCAAAGTGTGTATCAAAGCCATAACAATAGAAATTTACTAAATTCCTGAAAGGGGGACATTTTCCCTGACATTTTTCCCTGAACCGGAGATAGTACTTATGGAGGTGTATATGTAGGTGTAGCACTGTCTGTAAGCACAGTAGTGTTAAGCTGGGACAAATTCAGTGGGGTCCCCAATAAGAGGCTCAGCAAAGCTCCTTAACTCTGCAGCTTACACAAACTGGGGTTAGCATAGGCAGTGAAGAAGCATTTAAAATGAGCTGGATGGACAAGCATCTGAAATTGCCAGCACTGCACCGTGATGATGATAAACGTGGCTGGTAGGACCTCAGAGCGTTGCATGATTGACTGTGAGGTCACCCAGGGAAGGAGCAATTCAGACAGTGGGTTGACTGCATGTCAGAGCACCTATGAATGTACAGTGCAGTCTTTGGAGAGTGACACAGTTTTTGGAGTAACGTTTAATCATTTGTTCATGCATATTCTAAAAGTGCCATCTGAATTTGGAGTCTGTTGCCTCTCAACATAAGGACCAAAGAAGTGTCAATGCAGAAAAGCAGGCCATCATTAGGCTGAAAAATCAATCAGAGACATTAGGTGTCAAAATCAATCTTTTGGTACATTATTAAGATGCAATTGGTGCACAGTAATGGCAAACAACCTGGTCGGTCACGAAGACCAATGTTGTGGATGACTGAAGAATCCTTTGAATGGTGAAAAAAAAAATCACTTCATAACTGTTCGACAGATCAAGAACACTCTCCAGGATGTAGCCTAGGCGTAGATGTGTCAAAGACAACCATCAAGAGAAGACTACACCAGCATAACCTCAGATGGTTCACCACATGATGCAAACCCCTGGCAAGCCTCAAGAACAGAATGGCCAGGTTACAGTTGGAAAAACATATTTTAAAAATCTGAAATAAGTTCTGAAACAGTGTGATGGACAGAGTGCTGGAAAGAGGAATGTGTGGAGAAAAAAGGAAAAGCTCATGATCCAAAGCATACCACAAAACAATGGTGGAGGTGTTATTGAATATGTATGCCTGCACCTGGAATTGGCTCACTTGTGTTCATTGATGATGTCACTGCTGAAAATTATAAGTATAGAGAAACATTGGATCTAAGCAAATGCGTCAAAACTGATTGGTGATGCTTCATCATGCAGCTGAACAATGATTCAAAACAAACAGCCAGGCCAGAAAGTGGACTGTTCTTGAGGTCAATCATCTGACCTCAATCTAATCGAGCATGTATTTCACTTGCTGAAGACCAGACTGAAGGCAAATAGCTCCAGAAGCAGAAGGCTGCAGTACAGGCCTGAAAGAGCATCGCCAGTGAAGAGCATCACCATTGTGTGCTTATCTATGTTCTCCTGAATCAACAGAGGAGGTTTCAGCATATAAACACTCTTTCTTTGTACAACTAATGTTCAATTTCCAGACATGGCACTGCTGTTGGGCCCTTGAGCAAGGTACATGACCTCAATTGTTTCACTCAATATCCAGCTGTGTTAAATTGTATTTATTGTATGACTCTATTTTTTTTATTTTTATGTAAGCAGTGTTAATCACTCCAGATAAGACCAGTCCACAGAATGGCTGTTAAAGAAATTGAAATAAAACACAAAAGTAGTCTTCAGTTGCTGAATGAGGTCATGAAAGAGATAGGAAGGTGAATGCCCCCATACACATATTCATAACACTTGTATCATCAACCTGCAGTTCCCCATTTTGGTTCGGTTTCTGTCAATACCAGCACGAAACTCACAGGAAGTGTTACAGTGCAGAGAGGGCGTGAATGGAAAAAGGACACAACTTAATTTCTCTGCCATAAATGATTCTCAGTCCTCTCTCCAACCGTCCAGTTGCAAACAGATCAATATCGTATTACTGAACGCAATAATCTTCATTTGAGTCTCAGAGTTCATTGGAAGTAACACTCACTACATCAAATGTGATCAAATAAACCATGTGTTGCAGTAAAAAATAATGGCAGCTTTGTTTCCACGCCCCCTTCAGCCAAATTTCTAAGGTGCCCCAACATGAGTCTCTTAACAACAGCCTCTTGTTGTAAAGAATCAGACTACATTTTTATAGCATGGGGAAGTCTGACAAAATAATTTAAAACCAAGATTTCAATCATTCTGACTGCTCAGTAAAAATTGGGGATCCTATTTATAAGTATGGGAAGTCCTGACACCATGATAATGAAATTTACTATGAGCATCATAGTAAAGGGATATATAGAGTCTATAAATGAAACTCATTGTGATTATTATTCATATATACAAGGGGACTCTATAAATTTAATTCACTATGATTATGCCACACTTGAATACAAATCTCCAGTGTCAGGGCATTCTCAGATTGGACCCATCCATTTCCAAACCCTAGACGCCCCCCCCATTCGCTCACCTCGTCGATGAGTTTGCGGGCGTTGGCGGTGGTGTAGTCCCCGGAGAAGAACACAAACAGGCAGGACTCGTCGCAGTCCTTGCGTCTCCCGCCACGGGTCAGGGGCACGATGCTGCGGCCGGCGTCCGTCGACACCCTGACACCCTTGAACTCCGACTCACTGTCCGGCGGTGGCACGTAGTCCGGAACGACGGCGTCCTCGGGCAGCAGACTCCAGTTGGTCTCGCCGGAGACCGGCGTGAAGTCGTGGACGTTGCTCCAGTTGTTGTTGAAGATGCTCAGGCCGGCGTCCTTGAAGTGGAAGGCCAGCTCGGGGTAGTAGTACTGGTAGCAGCCGAACTTCATGCCCGTGGAGGCCTCGATGATGGGTTGCGTGGAGCAGCACAGGAACACCTCGGCCTTCTTGCAGTCGCGGGTGCGGAACTGCTGGCACGCAACCACGCACTTGATGTCCTTGCAGTCGCGGATGAACACGCTGCCCTTGACCGGCCCCAGGACCACTCGACAGTTGATGCAGTCGTCTATGGAGATGGTGGCTGAATGGTCGAAGACGTAGATGTCACAGTTCTCACAGTCCTGGATGACCAGCTGCTGGCCGTTGAGCTTGCCGGGCAGGCGGCCTATCGTGGCATCCTTGGCCCCTTTCAGTGTGTAGTCGTTCGGATCAACCTGAAGGATTGAAAATTGAACGGTTGATTTTATTAACCTTCCAACAGTCTAAGTAAAATACAGTAACATCAAATTAGGGTGAATAACTAACCTATCCTCGGTTTAACAGCAGTGAAAAGGATTTTTCAGCATGAAATTTGAATACTTTTTTATGAAGTGACCCTACTATTAAACATTGCTCTTTTGTATTTTTAGAAAAGTGGTACACCATAATAATAATAATAATAATAATAATAATAATAATAATAATAATAATAATACATTTTATTCATTATATACAGAGATGATCTCAAAGTGCTTTGCAGAAGGCAATGATAAAAGAATTGAAGTGCAAATCAGTGTAGTAAAATAAAAACACAGGACGACAGTATCTAATCTGTATCATGTAGTTAATAAACTAGGAGAGGCACACTGAAAAAATGTATATCAAATGTACAGGGGTCGATGTATGGGAGTCGACAACAACACCAAGGTTTGTGACAGAGCTGGATGCATGGATACATAACCAACAACGGTGATTTTGGGTTGGTGTTTTAGATGACATCAGGGTACCAAGATTTTTAAGCATGCAGCTATTATGACAGACGCCATAACAAAGGTTATGTGCCACACATCTATTACAGCAAAAAAATACAAAAATATGATCCTTGTTTGGTAGTAAAACGAGTGTGTAGACTGAAAAAATACAGTCGAGTCTGGACTGTGAAGTTATAAAACAGTTATTCAAAAATGTATTAAGGCTGTTCCTAAAGTACAAGTATTGATTTAGGGTTTAAAATTCAATGAAGAGTCTTTGTAAAAGGGTCCAACAAGGTTTTTTAACCCTATGGACACATACTATAATTTCGTGCTGCTATTTGACCCTGTTTTGGCTAGGTCTCATTTGAAAAAAAGGTTTTAATCTCAATGTGACTTCCTAGTCAAATAAAGGTGTGGGTGTGTGTGTGTGTGTGTGTGTGTGTGTGTGTGTGTGTGTGTGTATATATATATATATATATATATATATATAACCAGTTAACATGGTATTTCCCCATTTGGCCGCAACGATTCTCTCGACTGGAGTCAAGACTATGACCGTCAACCTATTATTTTTGGCATGAAATTATTTACGTAGCCCGGTCATCCAGCACTGCGTGAACTGTGGAACAAGATTCATCTGAACACTACGGAACCCAGACTGAATTCAGTATTGAGTTGAGTAACAGTTATTTACAAAGACCCGGTTGCGACATGATGTATATTTATTTGGGTGTGGAAAGACATACACATGCATCTGTTTAATATTGTCCATGTAATCTAACGCTGAAGACGCCCATAATAATAATAATGACGAAGGCCAGTAGGACCCTTCATTACACGAGTCCACCGCCTCACGTAGAACGAGCTAATTAATTTAACGTTACAGTCCCACAAGCTAACTTAGCTAGCAAATGTTAGCTACATATGTTTCATGCTAGCTAAGTCCAATGCAAATAAACGATGTTGTTTAATGTTTAGTTAACGAAGTGGCGTAGCAAAAACTTTCTTTTTTTACAGGTAATACCACAGGGCTGCGCACTGACCGACTTGGCTAGCTCTAACTAGGTAGCTAGCTTGCTCTCTTGGTGCATGGTTATAACTAGCTTCTCACTTTCAACTCGTGATGGCTAAGTTATGCTCGCTAGCGATCTCTTGCCAACACGTTAATCACCTTGTCATTTGACAAGCGCTGTCAAGTGGCTAAAACAATAGCCACACAGGTAGGTAGAGCTAGTTATGATCTCTAAACTAACGTTCAACCTACAATTTCTGTCTCCGACTATAGCCAACTTGCCTTCTCTCGCTTGTCCCAACTGTATTGCTTTGGTTCCGCTTCGGCGTTGTTATTGGTCGTGTTTTCTGCTCCATTCGATGTCAGCTCTTTTCCGGATTTTCTTTTAGATTTCTTGGAGAAAAAGCAGCCCATGATTATGACCACTGTATGTATACAACCTTTTACCAAACCAGGTAGTCGCTTGCAATGAACTAGTTCGGGGTGTAGATTTCTATTTTGTTTCTCTATTTCGCCCTCTTTAGATTTTTCTGTTTCTGCCTGGGACACGCACAACCTGTGTGTGCGCTTCCCGTTTCCTTGCCAATTGAGGCAGCCAATCAATACTTAGCAATTCGTTACTTGGGAACAGCGAATCAGCTAGCTGGATAAATAAGTGTAAGTACAAGTATAATAATAGGTACAAAGACGAAGCAAATATGCCTGACTCCAGGGTTATCGTAATGCACTAAATTGCGCACAAGATGAACGCAAATGCAACGGTCATACATTTATTTTTCATTCTATTTTTAATGTATTCATTTGCGATTGTGGTATAAAGAAAATACACCAATGTACTTTCCCCCAAGTGCACCCCTGATTTTGGGGATGGGTGTGGGTACCCTTCGTTTGGAGGATCGTGTAGGGTAAATCCAAAATCCAATCTTGGATCCATGTAATTTGTATCAATACTTTTACAGTTTAGTGTTTTTGTATTTTCAAAAACCTGAAAATACTTAGATCCCCCAAACTCTTCATTGTGTGCATTTCATTTGACTTTTGGGCGTTGGCAGTCTCATGCACTGAAGGCTGCCGGTGATGTCACCAAGGGGTTTTCTTCACAGCTCTTATGATTCATCTGTCATGAATTGCAGTTGTCTTCCTTGGCCGACCTGTACAGTGTTTCTGAGTCCACCAGTGGTTTCTTTCTTGTTCAAGACTTTACAAATTGCAATACTTGATATACCCAATTTCTGTGCTATCTTTAATTAATTATTCTGTCCTCTCAGCTTACAGCTTTCTTGTCTTCATGATGGTGTATTCCTTCTGAAAGCAATCTCTATCAAATGCCATCTCCATAGATGAAAATACCAGAGGAACCGTTAACATTTGTCAGTATTCTGTTAACTTACATTTACACAGCTGAACATTGGGGGAGAGGGCTCAACATGAAAGGCATTGTTTCTGTAAAATGGCAAAACATATACACATATAAATACCATGAAATCAAAATTGATTGTCTGTATTTTCATTGATTGTTGATAAATACAAATGTAGTATAATAATGTATGTAGCATTTTGTAGTTTGATACATTTACATTTGGGGTGTTTGTATCGTTTTATGTATTTTTGCCGATCCCTGGTTGTACTTACAGCAACAAAAGGAGGAATCATCTGTCAGTAAGGAGTTTTGAACGGTGGAAAAATGTCATCTACAATATGAATTCGCTTTTTTTAATACAGACCCCACTCAACTGGGCAAGCCAAAATTTTCTCAAAGACGAAACCTGTGCTAGTTGTTTTAAAAAAAGGTTTAAGAATTATCCAAGCCAGAGAT
This sequence comes from Conger conger, assembly GCF_963514075.1. Lineage (NCBI taxonomy): Eukaryota > Metazoa > Chordata > Actinopteri > Anguilliformes > Congridae > Conger > Conger conger. The sequence goes on from NC_083762.1 coordinate 53,000,797, forward strand.
TGGCAACGAGGCCCATAACAACATGGCTACAAATTATTTTTGTACATTTTTTAAAAAAACAGTAAAGAGGAATTGAATCTAAATTTCTCCAAAAGGCTGCCCTGTCAAATATGGAAATACATGGGTGTGCACCATTTAGTCAGTGGCAATGCAACTGCAAACTTGTTCTTCATTTCGTTGCCAGGCCTAGCCAAGTTGTCCAGTGTGACTACTTAGCAACTACAATATAGGTATTATATTGGGGGAATCCTACAATTTCTTATAACGTCTTATAACGTTGTAAGACACGTAACACACGTATAGTCACATGATTTACGGAAGACGTTTTTAATCTGACTGGATAGAGAATCACTTTCACCTCCGAACGATAAGTAGAGTATACATGGCACACATTTCATTGATGCTTGGAAGATGATGCCGCAACTTCCTATATTTGCATTTTAGTATGATGATGTGAACACTAGAGGGCGCAAATGCACAGTGCTTTTCTTGCCGCTATGGTCACATCTGAGAAACAAAGTAGGATGTACGTACACCCGCAATAACGACAGGTACATTTAATTAAAATTAATTAATTTTCATTCATTTAATGAAAGCAAATAGGCCTACCTCGACCAGTATTAAACATCAAAGGTCACTGAGGTTAAGGTTGAACTTTCACTAAAGACTGCTGTTATAGCCTACATTAAGCAGTAAATCAATTACCACCAGATTACCAGAAAAACAGTACATATATTGATGTAAATAACATTCATGACAGCTTCCTCTTGCACATCTGCAAGACTACATTTCAATTTAACTTTGACTATGATAATTTGCCAATTGTGGGGCATATTCAACACAGAAAACAAAAGCAGGCTGTTTTAGCAGAACTTGCCCAACCAAGTTTCAACCAATTCATTCACATCACTGGCATCTCCTTGTTAATGTGAAGCTTCAGCCCTGTTCCAGTAACAGCAACATTACACTAATGAAACATAGTATCCATTACATACGGTGGTCCCACTAAGGCTAGCGATTGGTGCTATTATTATTATATTTTTTAAAGCAACCCCTCCTGCATCTGTGGGCTGGTATTGGAGCTAGGCTCTGCAGTGGAGCTGTGCTGGATTGATGGTGCGCTGTCAGTTGCCGGGTATCATTCGCTGTGGGGGGATCGGCATGTACTCTGACAAGGGAAACGCAGACCTGACGGATTGTCTCATACAGCAGTGTGGTGATTAGAAGCATTAAAGACCTGCAGACAGCCTTTCATTGTCCAGCACAATTAACTAGTTTGCCGGTCCAAATCAATTTCTCCTCCCCTGGTTTAAATGGTAGTTCATCTGTAGATGACCAATTCCAATTTGCAGCCTCAAGGAATCATTGTGCTGGGTCTAAGCTGAGGTGTTGGGGGCAGAGCAGTGCTAGTTGGTGGGTTTTTTGTTTTTGCTGTTTTCCTTCACACAGCATGGAAATAATCCTTTATGCTCTTGTACTCTAGACCACATAGTCAAAAACACTGCACTGTAAAAATATTCATTTATAAATTAAGGTATGGGAAACAACAATGTTGGGATGTTGAGGATCTATTATTTTGTGGTCCTATGTAACCTATAGTTATTATATTTAATAGGGAAGGTTCATAAGATCATCCTTTTCCACACAATCGTAATCACCATTGTGTTTGACCCAAGTCACAGCTTCCTTATAAATTCCCCTAATTTCAGTCACCTTATCCAGCCTTTGTGACATGCCCAAGGCCAGCAGTTCTACAGTTTTGTGTGATAAAAATGTGTGCTTCAGTGCTATCTTGTCTTAACTGCTGATGCAGCAAAGAAAAAAAGCATCATCTTGGAAAGGAAGGGAAATACTCATGCTTGAGTATTTTTGTTCAGTTTAAGCATGCCTTTTTTTGGAATTTGCATTTGAGGATGATCTAATGGAGGTTGCACAGTTGCCTAATCTATGACACTGACACATGCAAGAGGAAGAGTATGCAGCTAAAATTGTTCATATTTTTCCTTGCTGTTAGAACATTGTTTACTATGTTACAAACTAGACTTGTATACAATAAACATTAGTGTTATTGTATAAATAAATACATGTATACATTAACATTAATCAATATTCTGTCAAATACAAACAGGTCTGCCAGTGTGTAATTTCTCCTGTTTTTATGATAAATGTTGAGCGAGGGAAAATCTCATTTGTTTTTATTCAGTGGACCTTAAAACTAGTTGTCAGTCGATTTTTTTCTTTCTTTATCTAGGGGGGCACAACTACACTTCTATAGCTGCAGTGCGTCCACAAAACGGCGCAGTGTGTCTTTAAAAGGTTGAGCAGGCTGTTGACGAAGGTTTCACGATTCTAGATTATCTAGCCATCTACTCCGTCCCCTACGCAGTTCTACGGACTAGAGGAGACAGTCTGCTACCAGCATCTTGCGCCATGGAACTCGCAGACAAGCCAAAGTCGTGGAGGTTCCATATTTTCGGAAGGAATACGGTGTTTCCCATTTTATTGTACTTGATATCTCAGGTTTGTGAGATGAACGCCGAGGACAGCGGTATGGAGGAACTTGCAACCGAAAAGGAGGCTGAGGAAAGTCATAGACAGGACAGCGTGAATTTACTGACATTCATTTTACTCCTGACATTAACCATTCTTACCATCTGGCTTTTCAAACACAGAAGAGTCCGTTTTTTGCACGAGACCGGGTTGGCCATGATATACGGTGAGTTTTTGTGCAATCTTTGTAGCTTGCTAGCTAGCCGTAGCTAGCTATTTAACAAGGCGAGACGCATTTCATCTCACTTAGCTAGAGCTTAATTTCCATACCCCTAACTAACCAGTGAATAAACCGATCTAGGTATCCAATTTGTATTGACTAAGTTTGTGCTGCGCAAGGTTGCTGATAAGGGAATTCTGACAAGTTAAATGGACCTTAAATGAATAACGGTGCAACAAATATTTGTGGTATCATCGTGCACAGCAGGCCAAATAGGTTCGTGCAATTTGACGCTTGCCAGCTAAACCCTGTATTGTGATTGGATTACCATTGTAACTGATTCCTGGAATTTACTAGCTATAACGTAACCATTTCGTCTTTTCGTCGTGGTTACCTCTTTGCAGTAGGCTACAAGCGATCCGATGGATGCGAAGTCATTAGACTATCATTTAAAAAATAGACCCCTTATCCAATTGTAGGCTGCCTAACCAAATGAAGTGTAATGCGCCAGTACCTTACACAATTCGCTTTTGTCGTACCTATAATCAAATGTCACGACGTTCGGAAGTGTTCTTGAAAGTATTTTCGCGTCAGCCTAGCTACTGAGCAACATATAACTAGCTAGCTAAACTAACGATTAAACCTAATGACCTGTGGTTATTATTGAATGACTCACTCCTTTCCCATTCCCCCACCTCCTTGTATCTTGACTACTTCTTGAACCAGGCCTGCTTGTCAGTTTTATACCTGTAGGCTACTTTATTTTGTATTGGCATGCCCTATTGCGTTTATTTACAAATGTACAGTATAGGCTACACAGTATTGGGTAGTTCATAGCGCGGAGCAGATTTATGATCGTAGAATTCCCACACGGGTGCTCCGACAGACAGACCAGGTCTCCGAAAGCACTTGTTTCAAGCAGGCTATTTGTTTGTTTTTCAGAGACTTAATGTAGCATGGCTACACCGAATTAACTTCCTTCCTCAACCCTTTAGCTTTGCTGAACACGAACAAAACAAATTGACGGAGCATATCATATGTCCTCTGATCCCTTCCTTTTTTAGATACGTATGTGAAGTGGCTCAGTGATGGCATGTGCTTTAAATCCCACAAATCCAAATATTCATATTACACTGCAGGCTTTCATTCAAGGTGTAAAACATATTTAAAATGGAAAAATATGTAGCCTATCAGTCTCAGATATATATGCCATTCTTGCATTTCAGGGGAAGCACTTGGTTGATGAATAGACAGTGACATGCACAAGGTCACTATTGTCGAAATGCTGGTTAACCAGACTAGGATATGAAAGTGACAGAATCGCCCATATTATTGAAACTGGTCGGAATGGCCGTGCAGGGAGACAGGACCTGATCTGACCTGTCAGCTGCAGAGCAGGAGTGAACCATTATTGTACACCCTACTGTTGGTCCCTCGTGGAAGTGATGATGTCATGCTGGGTACTCCTACTGATGGGAAAATTAAATTGGCTGAATGTATAAAAGGACAAAGCGGATGAGATGTGGTCTCACTCTGTGGGGATTGTCTTTGGCAGATTGATGGAACACATGATGCCCGTCTCGGATACAGATATTTATCATTGGCATCACATCCATTTACCGCTCCCCTGTCAAGTTAAGCTACAGCTATGGTAAACCTGTGGGAGTGAGTGTGCCACAGTGAGCAAGTTAGAATAACTAGCTTTGGCTCTGAGAGACGCCTTGAAATCATTTTAGAAATTAATATTTAAAATTATCTGTTGATATGTGGAATGGATAATTTCACACACTGAAATACTAGTTGCATATTTCATCTTGTTGATCTCTGGTTCGTTCGCAGTTAACTGGTCCCAAACTTCAAACTAGTGCAAAGAAGAGCTGTTTTGTGGATGGTTTTTTCTGGTGTAGAGGCCTGCCCAGAAACCAGAAGTTTTATATACACAGTCAGTGAGCACTTTATTAGGTATTTCTTAGACTTATTTCTTCTTCTGCTGCTGTAGCCTATCAACTTAGAGGTTTGACGTGTTGTGTGTTCAGAGATTCTCTTCTGCATACCACAGTTGTAATGTGTGGTTATTTTCATTACTGTCACCTTCCTGTCAGCTTCTCCTCTGACCTCCCTCATTAACAATGCGATTATGCCTGCAGAACTGGATGTTTTTCATTTTTCGCACCATTCTCTACAAAGTCCTGTCATTTCTATTTGCATTAACAAGCTGGTATACATATCTACCTAATAAATTGCTAATTGTATATACTAATAACTAGGTAGGACCTCCCTTTGCTCTGAAAACAGCCTTAATTCTTTGTGGCATGGATTCCACAAGATGTTGAAAACATTCCTTTGAGATTCTGTACCATGTTGACATCATGGCATTTCTGCAGATTTGTTAGCTGCACATTCATGCCACAAATCTCCCGTTCTACCACATCCCAAAGGTGTTCTATTGGATTCAGATCCGGTGACTGGGAAGAACATTGAGCTCATTGTCATGTTCATGAAACCTGTTTGAGATTAGAAGATTAGATGGTGGGTACATTGTGGCCGTGAAGGGATGCACATGGTTAGCAACAAAAGTGAAAACATTCCCCACACCATTGCACCACTGCCATTAGCCTGGATTGTTGACACAAGGCAGGTTGGGTCCATGGATTTCACAAAATTCACCAGACCAGGTTATGTTTTTCCAGTCTTCAATTGTCCAATTTTGGTGAGTTTGTGCCCACTGCAGCCTCAGCTGACTGGCTGACAGAAGAGGAACCCTACGTGGTCTTCTGCTGTTGTAGCCCACCTGACATGTTGTGCATTCTGAGATGCTTTTCTGCTCACCACAATTGTACTGCCGCTCACTGGATGTTTTGTTTTTCGCACCGTTCTGAGTAAATTCTAGAGACTGTGTGTGAAAATCCCCAAATATCCGCAGTTACAGAAATACTCAAACCAGCCCGTCTGGCACCAACAATCATGCCACGGTCGAAATCACTGAGATCACATTTTTTCTCCATTCTGATGGTTGATGTGAACATTAATTGAAGCTCCTTACCTGTATCTGCATGATTTTATGCATTGCACTGCTGCCACACGATTGGCTGTTTAAGTAATCATATGACTAAATAGGTGTACAGGTGTTCCTAATAAAGTGCTCAGTGAGTGTGTATATATGCACTGTGACCACTTTATTAGGTAGACCTGTACACCAGGTGGCTAATGCAAATGTTTAATTGGCCAATCATGTGGCAGCAACTAAATGCATGAAAGCATGCAAACGTGGTCAAAGGGATCAGCTGTTTTTCAGACCAAATGTCAGAGTGGGGAAGATGTCAACAATGGAATCATTGTTGGTACCAGACTCAGAAACCAAATTTGTCTGATTTCCTGGGATTTTACCCATGATAGTCTCTAGAGTTTGCAGAGAATGATGCGAAAAACAAAAAACATCCAGTGAGCATCAGTTCTGCAGGTAGGAAGGCATTGTTAATGAGAGAGGTCAGAGAAGAAGGGCCAGACTGGTCGAAGCTGACAGGAAGGTGACCGTAATGCAAATAACCACACATTGCAACAGTGGTATGCAGAAAAGCATCTCTGAACACAACGCATCAAACCACTAGGGGACAGGCTACTGCACTAGGTGACTTCATTAAGTGTAAGAAAACAAGTCTAATAAATACCTAATAAAGTAGTATTTTCACTGGTGTGTGTAGAATATTTGCTTGTGTCTTTTGAAAATGGGATTCGGCGATGTATATTACAAATTCAAATGTGAAGCATTTTCTTCTCAGTTGTCCTCTGAACTGACACTTGACGAGGTTCTGCACAACCAAGCTTTGTTGTTTGTGTGCGTAGTTTCTCTTTGTAAGTCTAGAGGTATAGTTTTCTGTATGGAGTTTATTGTCACAGGAAACCTTGCCAGTTGCCTCACACTGGGCATAACTTTGCCCTATTGGTCACATCGGGGACTAACATTGAGTCTTGCATGTAACTGTAGCAACATCAGTTGTTTCCTGAATGAGGAAGAAACTATTAGGCTAATTATTGTTGAAAAGTGATATTTGGAAAGGCATTTTATGTTTAACCATTGTCCACTCATAATATTTTCTATATTACAATATTTTGCCAGTGGCCCTAGAATTTAGAGAGCAGTCTTTTTAAAGTTTCTGTTTTCACTATTGTTATGGGAAATCACTATCTTTTTGAACAAGCATCCATAGTATCTTAAACAAAACTATATGTGGAGACCCTGGTAATGCCAGGGAAACAGTTTTTTATGAACTGGTCTCAGATGACCTGATCTGATTCCTCAAAGACTGAAACATTCTTCATGATGAGAAATTTTTTCCTGTTTTACTGAAGCATCCATAGGAGGTCAATGCATGAAGTAAATGTTTCTCTTTGGGATTGGGAAACACTCTATGATGAGGGAAATGGAGGTGATGGAGAAGGGAAAATGTTGTCCTCTGGTGTTGCCATAAGGTAAGGTTTCTTCAGCGTCGCCTCATTTTGCCCTGTTTGGTCATCAGCAGATTGCGGTTTTTCAGCTTTAATGCATTACCTTCTGTCACGGTGCTTCTCTGGACGATGCTGCATGTACAATACTGTGCAGAAGTCTTAAGCACCCTAGACTTTATTATATATATATATGGGTTTTTTTGTGTGTGATCGTATGAAAGAACATATTTGATATTTCCAAATATTCATTTTCCAAAAGATTTAATTTTACAGAGACATTTTTGTATTCAATATTCAATAACATATTACTGTAAGCAATTGATTACTTTTTACATAAAAACTTGATCAAGGCTGTCTGAGATCAGAAGCAAGGAGCCAACCAAAGTCTGCAGAAGAACTGTGGCAAGTTCTCCAACATGCTTGGAACAACCTCCCTGCTGATTGTCTTAGCCAACGCTGTCCTGCCGTTCTATATCTCAGAGAAGTGATGCAGTTTTAATGCTGGGTGGTCACAAAAAATACTGATTTGATTCAGTTTTTAACTATTCTAATTACTATTTACTAAAATTACTAAATTACTAAAATGTGATGTAAAATGTATAGTGCGTTTATTTGTATAGTACCTTTCATTTAATTATTTTTTAATAATTGTCTGTATAGAATGTTATATAGGTGCCGTAGACTATACTGTTCTGTAGATGTTGTGAAATGAACGTGAAACGCTAAAAGGGTGAGCTAGCCTTTATCCTGAACCGCCAGTGTTCTTAGCCATTCCTTCTCTGTAATTTGACACAACTACTGGCACTGCTACACAGACCCCCTCACTACCCTCCCCATCTCTCTCCACCCCTGCCGTTTCTCGGCAGTGTCAGATAACGGCCACGTGCTGGAAACAAAAGTAACTGTCTACTAAAAAGCGACAATGGCTTTTACAATCAAAAGAAATGTGAGTGAATTCACCCATGTGGCGAAAGCACTGACTGGGCCCTGCTGGATATTGTCCAAAATTAGTTTTTAAATTCTGTCTGTTACTTGCAAAAATAATTATTCTCTATCTAGTTGGCAACTGATAGAATTGCGGGCATTTGATGCACAGATGGTCTGAGGCTAGTGGAAACAAGACCTGGCTATATTGTTACTTATTATTGTCATGTTATTTCCCCGATGTCAGCAGGTGACATGTTTTTCGCTGCTTGAAGGGGAAACCATCTAGACATTGCTCTTCTACTCTGACATTAGTTGATGTAACCAGTTTTTTTTGTCACAGCCACATCTTTTGACTATATCTTTATCTGCAACAAGCTGTGACTGTCATTGGGATACAACTCCTCTTCCCATGAAGTGGATGAATGTACACCTCCATTCACTTTGATTGAAGAACGCAGTTCAATGGTGAAAATAAATATAATGTTGATATTTCAAAAGTAACAATCGTCATATTTAAGATAACTGAAGGATTTGGATTTTGTTGTAGTTGCATCTGAAATGCAGCCAATAAATTACGATGAAAAGGGAGAGCCTGAATGTCATCATTGTCTGTTAATTTTCTCTGTTATTGACTAAAGTAGCCTGCGTCATGCATTAGAAATGAGGTGGGTAAATTATTCATAAGGTGAGGATCAGCTTTGTAAATAATGATTTTGATGAGTTCCCTTTGAAGTATTGTGCTTGTGCAAATGTCAACAGAATTGTGCTAAAGCTGTCAAACCTGTTGTTGAGTGACAGGATAGTGTAGAAACAGACGGGGGATGTCACATCAGTGTTTGGGTGCGGCATCATCAACGTTCTGCAACGGCAGAATCAGACCGCAGCGTACACGACCGTTTCATCAGCGTAATAAGTCCCGCTTTCTCCTGTCGTTATTGACAGTCGCAGACTCGTCTATTTAAAAGCACTGTCGTGCTTCGGAGTGAGCAAGTGCGTACGTGTTCGCATCAGAGAGCGTGTGCTGGTGGGAGGGTTGCCAGGCTGCGCGCAGTTAGATCTCGGTTTGTGTGGCTGGTTTGAGCCGGTGCATTTTCCGTTTCTGCCTGAGGGAGAGCCAGTGCCTTTGGGGGATTAATGAGCATGGCACCGTGTTCTGATGAAATATGTCTTCCATTTCCTGTGACCCTCTCCTGACTTGCAAACAAAGCTTGTCACAGCATCCAATGTCAAAGTACAACACAGCAATAAATATACTTTTTAATAGACGTAAACGTATCACCCAGGGAAGGATATCTCACATTAATGGACGGCATCGACCTGTAGGCCACAGAAAGTCCCCTGCATTGGGAAATATAAAGAATTACATATTGCAGTGGGGCAGGGCAGAGCTCTGAGGCTATGGTTTGTTTAAAGTTTGGTGTGGGCTTACAGAATATCTCTGAAGCGGTTTTAGCCGAGGGAACCGAGGTGTCAAACAGGCACGTCCCTTCACTGGCAGCCCCAGGAGCTGCTGCCCAACTGGCATCTCTCTGAACAAAGCAGTCATTCTCTCTAAAGGGAAGCTTTGCTGCTGTGTGTCTTCCATGTGTAATTCCCTGATGAGTATATTGGGACATTCTGTTTGAATTTGGATGCCAAATTATTATTCCTATGGAGGAAAGATGTTTGATGCATTTTTGAAATTTAGATTATAAATGCTTGTTGAGGTTGAACTTGAAATCATTTTGGGCTCTTTATGTGCCTGGGCGTGTATGTCGATCAAATGTCTCAGTTTCCCATTCCCTTCAGTTGATCCTTTACACACATCCTCATTTCTAGTTCTCCTCCTCGTTTGACGTCAGTCAAAGTGCCCCCCTGCCCTGCCAGAAATTCCCCCAAAAAGAGCCGTTTCACAACTCACATGTGTATGCACCATATTGTGAAGGTAGTGCTGCTCTTCTGTTTCAGCTTGTCCTTAAGACCACAATAGCACAAAGCAGTGAAGCACAGCACTACGGTGACCCACTTCTGAATTTGTAATGTTTGCTTTCCACAGTGTGCAGTGTTGTGTTTTTGGGTTTTTTTCCACTTGATGCAGTTTGAGTGCACGCTAACCTCAAAGCAACCTGACATCAGGCAGTCCTAAGCACAACAGATATAAAGCACACCATAAGGGTCAGAAGGGGACAAACTGCTTTTGCCTGAAATACAGGATTTCCCATGTAAGACAGGGCAGTTGGAAACTTCAGTCCCACCTGTGACTGATCTCTATGGGCAAGTGCGTCCATTCATTAATGGGCCGGCCTATGTCTCCCTGTTTTGGAAGCTGTCTGACCAGTATTCATGACCAGATGCACGATCACCTGCATTCAAATACAGAAGCTGATAAGGCCAGTTTATAATTAGGTGATGTATGATCATCTGAAAAATATTGCTACATTGTCACCAACATTCCATTATTGCTTTAATAGTATAAATATAAATGCATCGCCTAGTTGAAGATAAAGATAATTACAGATGTGATCTATAATAATGTCTCAGCGATGGGCACAATGATGATCGAGAGAACATCAAATCGTTTGTAGTTCTAGTATAAACTATGTTGCGACCGTCAAATATGATAACGATCGTACAAACTATAAACTGGCCTTTTCTCCTCAGTGGCACATGGGACTAGAGGCCTGTTGTAGCACCGGGATGCACCTCAGTGGCTCATGAGCTGAGAATTATAAGGTTCTCACTGAGTTGGTGTCATAAATATGTTGTTTATAGGGCAGTAAATACATGTGAAGTTTTATACAAAAATACTGTTTAGAAATATGCAAGGTTACATTTTAAAAGTTGTATCTGCTTGGAGCCCATTCACTTTGGAATTTTTGAAGCTCAATATGCGTGATGCCTCTGATTTGATGCCATAGCTGCAGTGACTTAGCTGGTTAATTGCAGGGTGGAACAGAAGCAGGCAGCTGATTTGATGTCGTAGCTGCAGTAACATAGCCGGTGGATTGTAGTGTAGAACAGAAGCAGGCAGCTGATTTAACTCATGTCAGATGAGGTGCATTGTCAGATGAGGTGCAGTGTCCCTGCTCCCTCAACGGCGGAAATGTGATGGGTCTGCAGCTGCTGTTGGGACACTGTTTGTTGTATTGTTTAAAAACGCAGGCAGTATCAGTCTGATTGCAGGCATGCCTCTGTAGCTCTCTCACCCACGGGCTGCAGATAAGAGTCCTCCCTTTGACCTATGCTGTTAATCATTTTAACATCTCTCCATAGGTTCCTTCACTCCTCCTCCTGACCTATTTCTATGTACTCCCCATTGGCGTGTTGGGATCCTGTTTAATGTGTGTTGGGGTTATTAGGGCTAAAGTGATCTGTCCCCCTGACTATCAGTACTAGGTCAAGTTGCAGTCTTTGCTCTGAGTGGGGTTTACATGCAACCGTTTTGATGCAAATTTTGAATTTGCGAAGAAATTAAAGCTGAGTGGAAATACATTATCACAAATGTCACGTATCACAAACACGTTTTTACGCTTGGCTGAGGTGGATATGTTGACGTATCGAAAGAGGAGATGGAAATGGAGATGGATTGATTTTTCAAACAAATTATAACATGATGGGGATATATGTTTTAAAAAAAATAAATAAATAAAATAATTTACCAGGGACAGTGCACATTCATCAACATTTTCAGTTTCCACATCAATGTAAATGTGCCAGAGTTAGCTAATGAGCTCATTTTAATCTGTACTCCCTAACCTGCATGTCTTTTGGAAGTCACATGCTTCTGCTCTAAAAGGCCCAATAAAAGGCAGCTAGCCCCAGCTGGCTCTCATTTGATTGTGTAATCCTGTTGCGTACTCTCAGAGTACTCACATAATAGTAATTTTGTTGATGGGAACACACTGATACACAAGACTTTTACGGTCTTTTCGGAAATTTGCTGGGACCAGATACTCACTGGTCTTAGCACACAGGAAGCAGGACCTTATACAGGGGGGACTGAGGAAATCCACTAGCAACCTTATGGCCCTAAAACACCTCTTTCAATGCCTGTATTGGTCCAGTGTGTCTTTCTCCTTATCATTTCTTCTTCCATTCACTCTTTCTCTTTCTTTCTCTCGCCCTCTCACTCTTTCTCTCTCACAGACTACTGAATGTATTTATGCTATACGATTCTCGTAATAGTATTTATTTTATTGAATTTATTTATTCATGCCTTCATTTATATGCTGGGGACAATGGATGCTTCTTGGCATGGATGTATGCGCACAGTGTATTGTAATGGGAATGGCCCAAGGCTAATTTTCAATTTTTAGCCCCTGCAAGTCAGCCTGAACAATTCAGCCTGGTATGAAACTGTCCCACTATAGTCGCTGCAATAATGGAGAGGGAACCCCTCCCCCTCCCCAGCCCTGTCTGATGGAGTTTATTCAATATTGCAGGGAATTCAACAAGGAGGTCTTTTCCCTGTGAATGAAGTTAAAGCTGAGCTTAATAGCTCCAGTGTTTGCTCTCCAGCTGAGTGAGTGAAGTGGGTGTTAGAGCTTGGCATTATGCTGACATTACTCTTGCATTACTCTATAGCATGGTCCATGAATATACCATTTCCTCCCTTTTTTCAACATAGCTGGGGATGTCCCAATATTCCTTACTCACTCATGCCTCTCTGCCTCCCTCTTCCAGTCCAGCACCCATTGTTCATTGTTTTAAGTTGAATATTGTTGAATATCTCAGAAATTGCTGATCTCTTTTTTCACACGCAACAGTCTTTAGAGTTTGCAGAGAATGGTGCAAAAAAGCAGCAGGGGCAAGCCTGCCTTATTAATGAGAGAGGTTAGTGGAGTAAGACCAGACTGGTCAAAGGTGACAAGAAGGTGACAGTTATTCAAATAACCACACACAACAGTGGTATGCAGAAGAGCATCTCTGAACACACAACACATCAAACATCTTAAGTGGATAGGCTACAGCAGCAGAAGACCAATACATCAAGTCTAATAAATACCAATAAACTGCTCACTGAGTGAAGCTTTTAAATGATTGTGTATTATACATGCATGCAACCTCTACATAACATTGCTGTGCAAGCTGCTTTGGAGTTACATTAACTGTATTTTCTTGCTTTCAACCAAAAACCGTCATACCAGGCATTGTAAAGGCAACGGGTCATCAGAAACATCTGTAAATATTTACAATATCCTTCATTGCACTCAAAAACTCTGGATCACTCAAAAACACACTGAAGCTGAAATAATACCAAAGAACCCCAGAAAATGAACTGACTTGGCTGCCTTTCATAAGCCTGCTGATTCACAGGCCCGTAGGAGCCTTTTTACTATATAAAAGGATAACATCTGCTCAAGACGGATGTAAAAATCTGGATGTGGTGATTTGAGGAGGGATAAAAGTCGAGAGAGAGGGATTCCAATGTTTCCTTTTTCCATTGGCAGAAAACAATGTTGGAATGTGGTCTTAGGATTTACAATTGTGCCCGGTGTTCCCCCTAGTACATATCTATTTCCTTTGTATATTTCTTCTGTAAATATGAATATCCTTTCCTGTGGAAGTAATGTCTCAAGCAGGATTTTGGGTGCTTTCACCTCTATCAAGAGTGGTCCAATATGTCTTTAGAAGATATTTGCCATAAATATTGGAAGGTTTTGAATACGAAAGCAGTTACTTAATAATTCTATGTCAAGATGTTACCAAAAAACTTTATCAAAGGATGTATAATAGGGACAAGTTTGACTTATATTACATATAACATATTCTGTGTAAAGTTTTTATGAAGAAAATTTGCGGGGGCCCCAGTTTTGCAAGCCGCTGGTGTAAGGATCTCTAACAGAACCGTGCCTAGCCCTGTGTGGTTCTGCAGGCCGCGGGTTTGCTGCAGACGGGGCTTGTGAATGTGTGGCACAGATGTGGAGAGCTCAAGTCTCTCCCTGATGTGCTGGTATGCCTGCGGAATGCTAACTGCACACTAAGTGCTGTGCTTCATTGTCCCTGTGGCCGAAATGGGGTGATCGAGTTTTCCCACAATACTTCAATTCAGCCCAGTCCCTGACGCTCGGACAGGCAGAAAATGCACTTTGTAATGCGACATAGTCCATCCGAAGATTACACCCCATGTCTGTTCTGTGTGTAAGGTAAATACCAAATGTATTCATTTCATGATGCGGCCTCCGCACTAAAGTAAGTCTAGGTGTTAAGGTTTATATGGTAAAAAAAAAAAACACTTTAATGTTCGCGTTTATTTACAATGTTTCGCAAGATCAAGAAAGACATGATTTTCCAGTGCCGACATTTGCGTTCTGCAGCCATCTGTGATACCTGGTCCGGGATACTGTCAATAAATTTAGAACTGAAGTTGTGTTTTGTTTGCTGATGACGTATATTTATTCGACGTGAATACATTACATTTACATAACCGAAGCTCTTCTCCAGTGAGATTTTAGCATTTGTACACCATATCCATTTAAACAGCTGAATGTACAGAATACTAAAGCAATTCATGTAGTACAAGTACCTTGGTCACGAGTATAACGGCAGTGTCTAACCTGGGAATCGAACTTGCAGCCCTTTGTTCACAAGCCCAGGAAAGGGTTTTTCACCATTATTCTTTTAAATTAGGAACAAATATGACAATTGTCATGAATAATTTATAACTAAGAAATAGGTATTAAGTTACTTGATTTCTTGGGGCCTGATTTTGCATTCACTGGTTCAATTTCCATTTTAGCATGTTAATTCCGTGTTAGACTTCAAGTATTTATGCTAAGCTATCGGAGTCAGTAGCCTACCTCCTTCAAAGTGAAGAAATACACCTTACAGAAACTATGTGTATTTGTACCACTTTCGCTTAAGTTTTGAATGTGCGCGGATCACTGTGCTCAACCAGTGGATGACAGAAGAGGATACATGTGTGTTCAGTGGTTATAGTTCCAACTGTCTAACTTCTCCGAAAACAACGTCTCTCGTTTTATTTTTTCCCCGCTCATGTATTACACGTGATACCTCGTAATTAAGACCGCTTTGGAGTTGCTTTCAGGTGTATTTCTTCACTTTGAAGGAGGAAGGCTACTGACTCCTCTAGGCTTCAAGTATTTATGCTAAGCTAACACATTATGCTAACAACATTACCTTGCACTAATTGTAAGTCGTTCCATTTGTAAGAGGGTCCTAAAAAGTACCTGATTAATCTTCAGTAAATTATGTTGAATATTATATTTAGTTGGAACTATTTCCTGAAGCACATCTAACCTGTGATTGCTGAACTCAAGGAAAGAAGTACTTGCAAGATTTAAAAAAAACTATATTAATATTTATAAATATAAATAAGAATAAACATTATAAAATCAATCTGTTCACATATACAGCCTCTGGGAACATAATAAACCCCGAAATGCCCTATACTTGCTGTTGTAAAGTTGTCTGTTTGTCTGAAAGTTCTGTAACTATCTAAAATATCCTGCATTACACGAAAGAGGAATCCCAGAGAAAATGATGTATCCCTACAACTGATGGCAGCCAGAAAGATGTTTGAAAATGTTTGCAATTGTTGGCTAATGTTGTTAGCTTGTTGAATACCTGTTTGACCTAGATGTTCCAGTTTGCCAAACTTCACCTGGCATAGATTGCATCTGTTCTCACAGTTTATGGGTCTGCTTCTTTAAAATGCATCCCATAATGCAGTACTCACAGCTGCCATCTGCACTGTGGCGGTCAGTTCATCCACCATTGTACTGGAGAAGAATTTCCCTGATTTCCGATGGACAAAACAAGACCAGCTGCTTCCGTAGGCCAGTTCTTAAGCAGTAGGGCCTTACGATAGTAATGTTTTGTTGGTTTGGGAGGGAGAATGATCTGGAGGACAGAGGGGGTTCTGTCATGGTTGTGATTCTCGGGTTCACCCTGTGGCAGTTAAACTGAAAACGTCTCTGCACCCACTATGTGGGAGGTGTTTTTTTTTTTTTTTTTTTTTAAACCAAATGTTCAAGGGCCTACTATCTATTGCTACAGGGGTCTGTATCCCTGGCCATGGAGATCTGCAGTGTCTGCTGGGGTTTGTTAGTTCTCCACTCTTAATTGATGAATTAGATAGTTGATTGCAGAGGTGACTTGCCAGACCTGATTTCCTCACTGATTCCTTACTGATTTTAAGGTATAAACAAAAGAACAAAAGAACTTGTGGCTTTGTCTTTTTGTCTTTTTGTCCTGTGACAAAGATTTAATTGAAATAGTATTTACCACATTTGGTACTTTTTTAGGTTATTTATTTTTACTTCTGCTTTAAGGGCAGGTTGGACTGGTAGGTACTTTCCTGCTGCTTGGCCTTTTCTATTGTTTTATTTATCTTGCTGTATTCATAAATCCCACAGTCAACCGTGCACAGTAGATCACTTTCAGAAAGATATGTGATATGTACAGAGCGCTTAAGTGTGAACAAGGTCACAGTTGTTTTTATCTAATATAAAAGGCATTGAGAGCCAGTTGGCTGAAGCTGTATATATTGATTGTGCATGAAAGCTATTCAGGGTCACTCACTGCATGATTTGAGGTGTATTAATCATGCAAATCTTTACCAATTGCAGACCTTCTATGATGGATGGAACATTTTTACAGATCAGAGCGCACGGTTGTTACAGTTTGACTGACCATGCGGTCAATGTAGTCTCGTATGGTTTTAACATATGATACGATTTAACAGGGCTTGGGGGTTAAGGAGAATGTATGGTCATCTGTTGGTGAGTTGTAGCTGTGTAATTTGTGTAATGCAGCAAGACGATGTTTCAAAACACAATGGCAAGTCCACATCTGAATGGCTGAAAAGAAGCAAAGTTAATGTTTGGAGTGACCCAGTCAAAGTCCTGACTTGAACCCAATATACTGTGGTAGGGTCCGAAATGAGCAGTTCATGCTCAAAAACCTACCAGTTTATCTAAATTAAAGTGAAATTAAAGCAGTTATGTAAAGAGCGGGCTAAAAGTCCATCACAGCGATGTGAAAGACTAATTTTAAATAACATGACAATTTTTTTCTAAATGTGGTGCAATCAGTAAAGGTATCAAGTTTAAGGGGGCAATTACTTTTTCACGGGTGTTTCGTAACTTTCTTCATTAAATAAATGAAACGATAATTTAAAAAAATGTTTTATGTTAACTCAGGTTCCCATTTTGTCCAAGGATATGAAACCATTCAGTTTGACAAATATGCAATAATAGAGGAAATCAGGAAGGGGGCCAAGTTTTTATTTGCGGCACTGAATGCTGATGACACAACTCTTTATTGCTGTGCCCCTTTATTGATGTGCCCAGGCCTTTCAAATACTTCAGAATGCTTTTAATTATATTCAGTCTGCACACTTGGATCTGCAGTCCTCGATCGAAGGCAAGACTAAACATCTAGTGTTTTGAAGGTCTCATTCCCACTCTCTGCATGAGCTGAAAATCAACACTTTTGATGGCAAGTGCATTGAAAGAATATCTTGCTATAAATGCCTTGATCTGGCTTGTTGATTGGCTTTGTTTTAAATTACAAATAGATAAATGAATTGAGAATCTGAGAATAACGTTATAGGCTTCTATTTTAGGAATACATCTTGTTTTTAGTTTTAAGATTGATAGGAGACTCATCATAGCTATTTCACCTGTTTTTTAACTGTGGAGACGCACTGTACACACAACGTTCTGCAGCTTTACATGCATTTAATACAGTTTATCATAGTGTTTTGCAGTTCATTGCAGGTACTAAATTTTAAACCTTTTTTACACCTATAGCCTACCATTTCATCCACTGGTAGGCCAATATATTCATCTATAAAACTATAATCGGTCTATTTCAGCTTTCTGCTTATTAGAACTTCACATAATTATCACTTCTCTTGTGATACTGGCAAAAGTCCCTCGTCCCTCTACTGAACTTGGAAAGCTGGGTTTCACATATTTTTCACCATATAGCTGGAATAATTTGCTAAACATCTTAAGCTTGACACATTAATTTAAATAGCTGACTTAAAACAGGTAATTCATGATATGTACCCGCTCTTAACCTCTGCTGTTCAATTACTCTTATACTAGCGTTTCATTCCTCATTTGATGTTTGTAACTTCATTGTCAACTGTCTTGTTGGGTAAATATGTCCCCCTTGCAAAAGAGATGTTGATGGGTGGTCTGTAGCGTAGTGGTTAAGGTAAATGACTGGGACAACCAAGGTCGGTGGTTCTAATCCCGTAGCCACAATACGATCCGCACAGCCATTGGGCCCTTGAGCAAGGCCCTTCACCCTGCATTGCTCCAGGGGAGGATTGTCTCCTGCTTAGTCTAATCAACTGTACATCGCTCTGGATAAGAGCATCTGCAAAATGCCATTAATGTAATGTAAAATCTCTATGGGGGTATTGCTGTTTAATTAAAGGTTAAATAATAAAAACAAATGGTTCTTTGTATTGAGTGGGGAGTTCTTTTCTCCATTGTATGCTGTGAGGGATCTATGGTCCTCTCTTCTATAACCTGTGCTGTTCACTGGTTGTCACGTCACACTGCTCAGTGCTAGGTCCGCAGGGTTATCGGTTAGCTTTTGTATTGGCCACCAAATGATACTCCAACCAGCGTTTCTTTGTGCATGTGTGTGTCCCTCGATCTGTGTGCATATGTTTTTGCACTGTACATGCATGTGTGCTTTCCCACACTGCTGTATGTGTGTGTTAGTGTGTGTAAGTGTGTATGTGTGTGCAATAATCCAGGTATCGTAAAGCCCTGTGGGCCTAGTCTCCCATCATTATCGTTCTGCTTCCAGCCTGCCAGGAGAGATGATTAACAGGGTTTGTGTGCCCGTTAAAACCCATTTCCAGAATTATTTAAGTGCATTACCCATTGCGGAATGGAAATTCTAGAACTTAAGGGGCGCATTGCAGAAATATGCCTCGAATTATAAGCACACTTGCTCTATTTGTGGTCCTGGTGGCTTGAACATTCCGTGGATTTGTGTGTGAGAGGAACATGATGGAATTTTAAATTGAATATTATGCTTGGGTGAATATGCTAATGGATTCCCCCAGTTTACAACATACAGTCCCTGTCGCATCTGGATTTTGTCAGAAGCCATGTGACAAGCCCTGAGACCTTTTGGAAGAAGATTTTATGGTTTGCTGAGGCCAAAGTTGGCCCCTTTGGCATGGAAGCAAAGCGCTATGTTTGCACAAACAAAACGCCAACGCCATGGCAACATCGTATTAGGCAGTGGTTTTTTCAGGAGGAACTGAAGCCTTTGCCATCACCACGGATGGCACCACATACAGGACAACATTTGCGGAGTGCCTGTTTCGATCTGAAAGAGATTTGTGTTTTAGGTTTAGGTGAAGTTTCATGTTCCAACTGAACAATAACCAGTGTCATCTCGTGAGCTCAAAATTGGTGGGGCTGAAAAAGTTCCTTTAGCCTAATTATTGAACCTGTTTTCATTCATTTCTCTTCTCTAACACTCCACTTCCTCATATGAAATCATAAATTCAATTTATCCGTTAAGATAAGTTTTAATGACTAAGTAGCGTAGCCTGAATGTATCCAAAAAGATACACCTCTCCTATCTACTGCCTTAGGTTTCAGAATTACCAGCAATAACAAAACCTGCACTTCACATAGCACACCTTTTGCCACTCCAGTCTATTTTCCGAATGAGAGTGTGCACAAATTTGTAATGCAAATAAAAAGAAATGCATAAGGCATAGGCCTATGTTACTAGACTGCCTAATTGGGTGAGCTGGCTCTATCTGATGGTACTGAGTATTTTGTTAATTAATCGATGTATTGATACTCAACGGAAATCAGGGGAAGTCTCTGCCACTGCTCAGTGATTAAAACAGATTTTTCTAAATTGTATTTATCATTTAACACGATGTAATGAAGCTGCGTATTACTTGCCAAGCGATTACTCCTATCATTGGCACACTTGTTAACCTGTTTTTATAAATTTCTCTTCAATGATCATTTTACAGGAGTTTTGGGCCCCACCAATTTTGAGCTCGCAAGATTCCACTGACAATATCCCAAAGCATATGCAAAAAAACTACTGTAAAATGGCTGAAAAGAAAGAAGGTTCCTATTCTGGAGTGACCCGGACAAAGCACAGGCTTAAAATCCATTAGCAATCTGTTGTGTGAAAGCTGCTGTTTGGCTTTGATAGGTTTGGATGATTTCAGCCAATTCTTTGCACTTGTAGTCAGAACTAGGGTTTGCAAAGGAAGGACATTTTCCAGGTAACTCAGTAATTGTCTGTAATTTCCAGTAATTTTCCTGTAATTTCGGGAATTTTCAATCTCATGACACCACAGAAATTTAATCAGAGGTGGATTGTCCAGATTCTCCAGAGAAGATGAAGCTGGTTGTGGTTGAACTAAATAATTGGCCAATGTTGAGCAAGCCCAATTGACATTGACAATTTGCTTTCTGGGGCTAATAGGCCTTTTACTTTTTACTCCAGCACCTTGTTCTGGCATTCTACTTTTCATCACTGGTCTTTTTGGAATTTTGCTGCGGTTTGGTATTTTCTTTCATCCATTTCCTTTGTGATTTTTTATGTGCCTGTGTTTGTAACCTTCATTGTTTTAAAGTAGATGAACCAGCCTCCCAATACTAAATATATATCCTCCTTTTCTCTGCTTGATGAGCGGTGGAAAGGAGGATCCATTTTTTGTGAGTATTGACACCCAGGAGGTCAGTCATCCCTGACTTCTGCCTGATATCGTTCACCAGCAGCCCCTGCTGGTCAGTCGGGTACCTACTGCCTTCTCAAACTGCACCTAAAGGGCCATTCACACGTACAAAACCTTTTAGCACATGCACAATCCAATAACCTGACAAAGTTATTTGTTTTGCGCCAATCATTGGTAATGTTGTTGGTTTTGCGTGTGCTAAAAGGTTTTGCATGTGCTGAAGGTTTTGGTTAATCATTTTGGTTAAACTCTTGCCTGTGCGAGCTCAGTTTGTGGACAGTTTGGAAAGAACCTTGTTTTGACCTCACTTGTTTTGGAAGAGAGTACATGCCTGTCTGCTCTTTCCTGAATTGATAGCGGAAGCTGCAGCAACAACCATCACTTGAATTCAAGTGCGTGTTCCAAATTGGGGAAAGCATAAATGTTTTATTTTTATTTTTTAAACGTTCTCAAAATTTCTACAAAGTTCTAAAAGTTGCCATTGCTGTTCTCTCTCTGTTCGCCCTCCCCCCGCACCCCCTTCCTCCCCAGGATTGCTGGTAGGAGTGATCTTCCGCTACGGCATATCCTCCACCAGCTACCACAACAAGACCCCACCGAGCTGCACCCTGAAGACGGGGCCTGTTAGCACGCTGCTGCTCAACGTCAGCGGAAAGTTCTTCGAGTACACGCTCAAGGGTGAAATCAACTCCCGCGAGATCCACAACGTGGAGCAGAATGACATGCTACGCAAGGTACGCCCTCAGAGAACAAGACAGTCACCGTGAGAGTGTGAGTGACACTGTCTGAGCAAATGAGCAAATTGAATTTGTTGATGAATGGGGCAACCAAATATTCAGTCTAGCTTAAGAACTTTTTATTCTGGAGCCACTTTAGGCATCAGAAGCAAGGGGTATGGGTCGTGGCTGATGTAATGGTGTGAAATAAAGCAGAAAATCCTCAAAACCAGTGGAGACTGGCATCCCAGGACTGGATCCCTGTCCTTCATTATGACTGTCAGATCACTACCCAAAATGCCCCCACCCCCCACCACTGGTGGCACAGTTTTTTTTAAAGTTTTTTTTTATATAGGGTGGGAAGTCAAAATATCTTTCCTATCACTGGTCACTTGTGAGAACTGATGAGCAGTAGGAGTTGAGGTGACCTTGTGCTAAACATCTTCAAAATTCCTGTATCCAGACATAGAGAATAAGGGCAGACAGGGCTGCCTTTAAAGTGGATTCAATAATATGCCTTGAATTTCCGTTCCCTCTTTTCTCTGTTATTTAAAGAAAGAGAACATTGTACATGTTGAAATCTCAAGAAACTTGGTTGAGTGCTCACAGTTTCTCTTTTGTGCTCTGGCCATTCGTAAACCCTGTGCATGTGAGGGAATTGGTGGAATGTGGTATTTATTTTATAGTAGTATTATTTTTTTTGTGGTCACCCTTATCCTCAGTACACAAATAAAGCTTGACATTTACTGACTACTGGTGCTCCACCTGGGCTTTGAACCCTCTGTCTGAATTACAAACCCAGCTCTTTAACTACTCTACTCTGCCACCTCATAAATCTGATGGCTTTATATTGAGTGGTGTTTCTCCTGCGTACGCAGTCTGTTTTTGGCTCTTCACGCCTCACATTTCACTTATTAAAAAGAAAACCACCACTGTGAGCCATAACCCTGTAGTTTGCAAACAGGAAGTGGTGAAATAAATATAGCCATATATCTATGCGGAAGACATTTTGTTTTTTGTTTAGGAAGTGTGTAGCACCTCATTGAGGGATTGAGGCAAGACATTTCAGTTTTGAACTGAGAGCAGGAGGCCTCAGTAAATGATGAGGTTTATTCAGTTTCTGTTTAAGTGAACATTTTAAAAATAGCATTTATGGCAATGGCTTTCCTAAAGTGAACATCACTCACCCCTCACAAATGGCTATGTGACAGGTACTGTAAAATTGATTACAGAATTTTATAGTGTTAGTCCATGTTCTGTGAGCATGTAACTAATTAATTATTTGCCAATGCCTTGCTTTGCCTCTGTTAAACACTATTAATTAAAGGGTTAATAGTGTTTAACAGTGGCACGGCAAGACAGCTATTCATAACAGGCAAAAATGTTACACTGGCATAAATCAATGGTAGTTATGGTTCATTTAAAGCTTATTTGTGGAACCTTAAAGACTTCACTTTCTGGGTGTTTGGCTGTAATATTAATCTGTTGATGTATTGCCTCTGGAAACAAAACATATATACAAGCTGCTTTGGAGGTACTTGAAGTACATTGTTTTGCTTTAGACCACAAACTGGCCAATTCCCCTGTGCCTGCCATTGTTAAGCTGGTAGAGATGTCATGCCTAAATATTTTTTATTGCTCCCAAAAACTGCCTGGGCCTGGTTTTTGGACTGAAATAAATATCCAAAAACCCAAAAAGTAAACTGTCACTTTGATCAATATGCCATCAACCATCACCATGTTTGTTTGCTTTTGATTATTGTTGTCCAGTTATTAGTGTTAATGTTAACTTCCCTTTATTTTACAGGTCACTTTCGATCCAGAGGTGTTCTTCAATATTTTGCTACCTCCAATAATTTTTCATGCTGGATATAGCCTTAAAAAGGTAAGATGATTGAGGTGTGTGCACACAGCAACTCACTCAAAAGGCTAAATTCAATTCTTAAATCTTGGGCCCTGGGAAATAGATTTGTGTGATTTGTATACTAATTGGTCTTTATTAGACTTAATTTTTAGACTTATTGGTTTTCTGCTGCTGGAGCCTATCCCCTTGGAGGTTTGATGTGTTGTGTGTTCAGAGATGCTCTTCTGCATACCACTGTTGTAACGTATGGTTATTTGAGCTACTGTCTCCTTCCAGTGAGCTTCAACCAGTCTAGCCATTCTCCTCTGACCTCTCTCATTAGTAAGCCATTTCAGCCACAGAACTGCCTCTCGCTGGATGTTTTTATTTATTTTATTTGCACCATTCTCTGCAAACTCTGGAGACTATTCGCAGGAGATCACCAGTGTCCAACAATCATTCCACGGTGGAAGTCACAGTGTGGAACTTGGATCACATTTCTTCCCCATTCTGATGTTTGGTCTGAACAACAAGTGAACCTCTTGACCATGCCTGCATGCTTTTATGCATCAGGTTGCTGCCACATGATTGGCTGATTAGGTATTTGCATTAATGAGCTGGTGTGCAGGTCTACCTAATAAAGTGGTCCCTGAGTGCATGTCCTTGTAGCTACTCTGAGTCAGCCAGCAAGCGTGGGAAAGTGTCATTGTAGGTGCTACGTGTAACTGCACAGTCCTTTCTATCCTCCGAGCTGTTGATTGCATTGGTGGTGCTTCTTTCAGAAACCTGAGCCCATGCATCAGCTAACCGCAGCTGCCATGGCCACTGCCAGGGGGAACGTTCTGATTGGTCTGTGGTGAACAGAGGAAATGTACTGATTGGCTGGACGGTCAGAACACTAATCGTGTTCTGAAAATAATCTTTTCTCAAGGGAGGAAGTTCAGACCAGGTGTCTCTCAGTTCATCGCTTGGGTTAGCCTGACATCTTGATGGCATGCTTGTTTTGAAGAGCACTTGCGGTGTGTTCACCCTCAAGTGTTTTTGAAAGCCGCACATTTGCAGGTTGTGGGATGAGAGGTCTTGTTTTATTCATTCATTTTCCAAAGCATGCCTTGACGAACAGTCCTTCAGTTGTGTGTTTTACATTTTTACATATTAGGTATTTTGTATACTCTTTTCCAGAGTGACTTACACAGTTTCGATGGACTTTTCTTTGTGCATGCAGTCAATTTATACAACTGGATATCAGGCCTTGGTCAAATGTGTAATTGTTTTGGGTTCAAATACTATTCTGTGCTCGACTGATCTTGCCTGGTGCAGTTGAGCCAACCAGACAAGCTCAGTAAAGTGTAGAAAAGTATTTGAGTCCAAAATAATGACGTATTTGACCCAAGTCTGCGGGATATTATCAGAAGCAGTTAAACTTAAGTACCTTTGCACTAGAGTACAATGGTAGTGCCGCATCGGGGAATCAAACTGGCGACCTCCGCATTACAGCCCCAGTTCCCTAATCAATGTTATGTTGAATATGAAAAGCGTCTCTGTTTTGTAATCACCCGTCCTCCTCCTGCCTCCAGTAAAGCAGATATTAAACCGCTTTAGTGGACCCCTGGTGTTATCAGAACAGCACATTACACTACATCACAGAGCCAATGGAGATTGCTGTTGTAAGCTGTAATCTTCCACTGGCGGCTCGTAGATCAGTCTGTAATGGCCATGAGTCTCAGGGACTGAGAGGGATATGACACGCCTCTTGAGATTCTGGAAAGTTCCAGTCCACGTGGTATCAGGCGTCTTCCAGTCAGAAAATGTTATTGAACTTTTTTCTTTTTCTTTTTTGTTGGGAGTGGGTTAAATGTCATAACTGAACATATAAGCAGTTTATAAAACTGCTGTTTTGCAGGTGTCATTTTCTTCTTGTAATCTGTCAGCGTAGCGTCTCTTCAGTTCAGCTCGGCGCATCCGTTCGGCTTCGGAGGTGACGAGACACGCGGTCGCGAGCAGCCGAAATGTGCTGCCTCAGTTCCTCAGGGGGTTTTTGCCAGGGATCGGAGTAGCTGAATCAGCTCAGAGGCCCACGCTGGAGGAACTGGAGGAAACCTTGTCTGCCCTGTTTGATAAAGCTGCATTGTTTTCCACCACTCCGGCCACGCTCCTAACCGGCATTGTTGGAGACGTTCCAATGAAAATGTTTTGTAGGCGGGAGGAAGAATGCCAGTGAAAAATCCTCGCTGCTCGAAATTCTTTTATTTACAGATTGCTCTGTGTTAGAGTAGTGGCTTGCAGTGAATACCCCCCACCCTCCCCCCAAAACAATTCCAGAAATGCCCATATGGGATAAAGGTGGTGTGCACCCAGGTCTTACAGGTTTGGCATGTAGGTAAAGTCTGATGTTATCAAAGGCAAATATTATTTCCCTGTGCCAGTTGGTCGGGGTAAGGCATCGTTTGAAAGGTAAACAGAAAATGAAGGACCTGGTGGCTGAGGCTTATGTTTTTCAAGGACTGTGTGTTTATTTCTGAGCTTTGCTCCTTTCAAGAAGCTGGCATGTGTTTGGAAATGCAGCTGAAAGCTTGCCTGTGCCGGAGGCGTTGCATTTCATTGGCTTGGCAGCCCCGTGCCCCCACCCGTCCACCCACAGACGTGTGTTGTTTTGTGGTTGCCTGTCCTCCCCCACACCCACCCCCGCCCCTGCCCCAATCTATGCTGAGCCCCTACTCTGGCCTGGGCCCCCTGCTCTCCCAGCCCCCCCCCCTCAAACCATGCTGCCTGTTTCCAGCTGCAGCTCAAGGCCAAGGTGTACTGTCTACAACCCTCTGTTCTCTGTTAAAATTATGCCATCTCATTTAATTAAATCCAGGTACATCTCATGGTCTTAGAATGTGTGTGTGCGTGTGTGTCCGTGCGCGTGCATGCTCGTGCGTTTGTGCGCGTGCGCGTGTGCGTGTGTACGTATACACTCACTGAGCACTTTATTAGGAACATCTGTTTACCGACTTATTAATGCGACTGTCTAATCAGCAAATCGTGTGGCAGCAGGGCAATGCATAAAATCATGCAGATGCAGGTCAGGAGCTTCAGTTAATGTTCACATCAACCATCAGAATGGGGAAAAACAAATGATCAGTGATTTCAACTGTGGCTTGATTGTTGGTGCCAGACTGGCTAGTTTAGTGTTTCTGTAACTACTAATCTCCTGGGACTTTCACGCGCAACAGTCTCTAGAGTTTACCCAGAATGGTGCGAAAAAGAAAAGCTGACGGTAACATAAATAACCTCACATTACAACAGTGGTATGCTGAAGAATGTCTCTGAACACACAACATGTCAATCCTCTAAGTGGATAGGCTAAGAAATAAGTCACACATTGTAGAGAGAGTACATTCTCGGGCATTTTTATTTATGCAGTATAAATTTACACTCTGCACTTTTGGCACTTTGGCTGTACTAAATGATCTTACAGTCTTAAACCCAATGCATAGCTAAAGTTACCATGACGGTATGTCTTGTCTTGTCACCAGGTTTCATTTTAACGTAATTGTCTTGTTCTTCACTTCCAGAGGCATTTCTTTAGGAATCTGGGTTCCATTTTGACATATGCTTTCATTGGGACAGCAATTTCCTGTTTTGTTATCGGGTGAGTAGATCCCTGAGCCAAATGATAATCACACTAAAACTCAACTGTTCTCGAATTGTTGCGCATGCCTACTCAAAGCTAGAAGCTTTTTGGTTTTATCAAGAAATCGGAAATGTGTGTCCACTTGGCAAATGTACATATTTTTTTCACATTCTTATCCAATGTCCAATATTTGCTAAAAAAAAAAAAAAAAAACATAATTGATTGCAAGTTGAGAAGGACATGTCTGCTCATTTCTCCCTTCAGCTTCTTTACATAATCTGTATGACTTTGAAATTACATTTTCTTCAAATATTTAAGATTCTGTGACCAGCTGTCCATAATTCACCTGTCAGTCTATAATCAAGTCAAAGAAAACCTGTAACCCTTTCACAAAGGAATCATTTTCCAATTTGCACATTACAAAAAATAAACCGATTGCTTGATCTGACTGGAAGCAAGTCCTGGGAATACTGAATATTGGATGTTTATTCTCTATGGCATTCAATAGCTATTTCTGACGCAATGTGGCCTTGACAGGAAAAAGGCTGGTGGTTCAAGCCCCACAATAAGATCAATGCAGCTGTTGGGCCCTTAACCCCCTCATTGCTCCAGTGGGGATTGTCCCCTGCTTAGGCTAATCAACTGTAAGTCGCTTTTGGATAAAAGCGTCAACTAAATAACTTTAATGTGATGTTAGAGGACAGAGGTAGAATCGTAAGCGCTGTCTGGCCTTCCCCTCAGCAACCTGATGTACGGTGTGGTCAAGCTGATGCAGGCCGTTGGGCAGTTATCCGGCAAGTTCTACTACACCGACTGCCTCTTCTTCGGAGCGGTCATCTCCGCCACTGACCCAGGTACCGAGCCTCTGTCACATGACCCTGTTTCTCTTCACCCAGGTGACGGGTTGGCTTTGGCCAAGCCTGCGGCACGCCAACAAGGCGCAGCTGTGTCTGGGGTGCCGGTCTGTGTTTTCACTTCTGGCTGCTCGCTGCTGGTGCTTGGAGTGTTCCCCCCCCCATTCGTAGCACATTTTCCCAGTGGGGAATGTCGGAAAAACCATACAGCGGAGTGTCCTTTGCATTAGCTGTCATTCTCTGGGGAATGAGGTACTCCCTGGGAACGGAGTGGAGGAAAAAGAAAAAGAGGATTCCTCTAACAGGGCTGCCTCGCCCTTTTCCTGGAGTTCTACCATCCTGTAGGTTTTCACTCCAGCCCTAAAGGTACCTCCGCACCTTTGGTATACAATGCATGCCATTAATTTTTTATGGAGTGGCTTCCGGGGTGCAATGGAGGCAGTGCTGTGGTACGTTTGACGGTTCTGTATTTGCATAGAATAATCTCCTCAGTTATTATATGCAAATTAGTTGCATCCAGCACAGCTCACCTGGCTCACAAAAAAACTCAGGTCAAACTTTCAAATGAGGCATTGCAGATCAAACCTGAATCAAGATTCAGGAATTGCTGCAGTTTGCTGCAGTTGCACACCGGGGACCGGGGTTCGATTCTCAGTCCTGCCAAAAGCCAAGTTTGGCCGGCTCACGTGGGGCAGCAATAATTGGCTCGCTGCTCCAGAGGGAGGGACTTGGCAGGGTTATTAGATCGCCGCACAATAAGCACCTCGGGCGCCTCGGAATCACGGCAAAGGGCACGAGACGAGACGGCTTGAAGAAGGCGTGTCGCTCTCATTCGGGCCGCTGAGGGACGGGGTACGGGCGGTACATCTAATACGACTACCTCCAATTGAATCAGACGAGGTACAATTGGCTACCAAATTGGGAGAAAAATTGAAAAATCTGAAAAAAAAAAAAAAGATTCAGGAATTGCATTACTTAGTTCTCACCTCAAATGTTTTCAATTTAGGAGGAATAAGAAGTAGTTTATCAATGGCTCGCCATATTGCCGAAACCAACGAACACAGTGCATCTACCCAATCAGGTGCTCACAGTGTTAAGCAGTGGTTGGTTAAGTTCCATTGTTCGTATTGATCCAATGGAACCCTCTATCTGACTGAACCCACCAACAGTACTGCCCATAAAATGGACAACTTGGGGTTCCAATGCATCACCGTGCATGGAGGCCACATTTGGTGTGAAGGTAAATTCTCAAAGCGCACCTCATTCAGCAGCTGGAGATCTCATCGAGTTGCTAGTCAGTAGAATGAGGTGTGCCAAATTACGGTTTAAATGACAACTCACCGGATGGTAGATCTCCACGAACTGAGTTGAGCAGCCCTGCTCTGATCGGCTGGAGTGCACTAAATCTGCTCTAAAGCAGTTGCTTCAGTTCCCATGTGTCCAATGCAGTTAATGTACCAACCTCTCATGCTTTTAATTACTACATATTATTTATTTTATTGCTGCTGTTGCAACAAAAAGCTCCCGAGATAGAATGAATAGTAAGAAACCATGGGGGGAACCAGACTTTGGGTGGGTAGGGGGGTTGGTGGGGGGAGGCTGTCTCCCTCTGGCCTGTGTGATGCTAGAGTTCATAGCCACCAAAATGTCTGCTAAATGTTCTAATCGTTCTAAATCACATCAGGACTGGCTGAATGCAAATAGCTGGAGTTGCCGGTTCTGGAATGGGGTGGAGTGGTTACCAAGATGCATGTGTGCACACACTTGAAGATTGTGTGTGTGTGTGTGTGTGATGTGTTTGTGTCAACTTAATGTATTTCTGAAATTTCAGTTACAGTGCTAGCTATCTTCAACGAGCTCCATGCAGATGTGGACCTGTACGCCCTGCTGTTTGGGGAAAGCGTCATGAACGATGCTGTTGCCATAGTGCTGTCCTCGTAAGTAGCTGTCCGCCTTGGAGTCGTCATTGAAGATTCTTCCTGTAAATCTGTGGACCATTGGAGCCTTTTTTTTTTTTTTTCTTTTACTGAGAGAATATTTACTAAAGGCCCGGACACACCTAACCGACGGACGTCGGTGGCGCCCTGTCGGCCGAGTCTTTCCGGTGTGTCCCGGACGCCGACACTCCGTCGGCGTGTTTTGGAGGGCTCGGAGCCGTCGATGAGAGAGAGCTCTCTGATTGGCTGTCCAGCTAGCGAATCAGTGCACGAGAAGAGAAACGGAAGCGACGAAAGCAAGCAAACAAGGAAGTCAAGAGGACACAGACAAGTTACTATCACTACCAGACATAATTTTCGATTAGTATTACTAAATAGCGAGAGAACAAGGAAATTGCTGCAAACTTTGTTGTGAGCGAGACAATGGCTGCTTCTAGGTCCAACGCAATGCAAACGCATTCCCCGGTCTTCCGGTTTCCAACTCTCCTGGTGTGGAGAGTTATTACCTCTCACGCAGGCGCAGAACGTACGTGCAACTCGGCCGTCGGCGGACCGTCGTTGCGGTGTGTTCGGCACAGCCAACATTAACGCCGCGTATCGACGCGAGGCGATCTTTGCCGGCGCTCCGCGGCCGACCGTCGGTTTGGTGTGTCCGGGCCTTAAGGGTTTTTCCCCTTTTCACAAGACAATTCCAGGTTCTATATGTCTGCATATCTGAAATACTGCACTGTTGTGTGAGAACAGCTTTGAGATCATTGCAGTGCTATGCTGCAGTGTGTATCACCATAGCTCCCCCTGCTGGCCAGGCAGCCAAAACGCAGCTTTTATCATTTTTAATTTTTACTGGAAATTTCCAGGTGGCTTTTACATATGTTTAACATGGACACTGAGCTGTGTCTGTCAGTTTGTCATAGTAACATTCTGTGTTTGGAGATGGCTGGTGTTAAATGTTATTCCTGTTTCATCAACAGCTCCATTGTGGCTTACCAGCCGAGTGGAGCCAACACCCACACCTTTGATGCCGCTGCCTTCTTCAAATCGGTGGGCATCTTCCTGGGAATCTTCAGTGGGTCCTTTGCTATGGGTGCAGTCACCGGTGTGGTCACTGCCCTCATATCCTTTTCAAACCCAACATTGACTATCTCAAAATACCACTATATGTTTTCTGTTCTCCCAAAGTCACAGTGTAATACAGAAGTATTAGCTCAGATGGAGGCATTGTCCGACATTGTTCTTCTGGACTGATCATTCACATTAATTTTAAGAAAAGATTGAGCACTGCAATGCAAAGTGTAGAGGCTACGGTCCTAGTGCCTACGGGTCTGCAGGACCCCTGGACTATGGGTTCATTGACGAAATTAGGGTTTTGGCTGGCAGGGTTTGTTCTTCATTGCACAACAGCGGCCCCTCTGCAGGCTGTCTATGTCTGTTTACAAACCTCTTGTGGCAGCATAAAGAACAAGCAGCTTGACTTAACAGGATTTTGGGGGTTTTGTCTGCCCCCTTTTGAATTGATGAAGGAAGTATTTGTGGTCGCATAGACCTACAATTGAGTTTCTAAAATATAGGGGAAACGTAGAGGTAGAAAATGTCCAGAAAAGTGAAATTAAATGTTGAAGTCTCCTTAATACAGCATTCACGTGACCAAGTTCACCAAGCTCCACTGCTTCCCTCTCCTGGAAACAGCCCTCTTCTTCCTCATGTCCTGGAGCACCTTCCTACTGGCTGAGGCCTGTGGCTTTACTGGTCAGTAAGAGACAAAACTGGGGGGGGGGGGCTGGTCGGCTGAGTGTGTGAGTGAGTCAGACCTGGATCAAGTACGTACTTCTTTTGGATTTAAATACTTTTCTGCGTTTGATTGCTCTTGCCTGATGCAGCTGAGATGAGCAAGAAGTGGGGTCAATGTCTCATTGATCTATTTTACAAGAGAGACCTGGCCAAGAGGCATCATAAAACAAATAAACATGATGGTTACATACAGATAACAAACATTTAGATTATCCAGTTAAAAAGTTCGTTTCGGGATTACATATTTTCAATCAAATGCTTTTGTTAATTTTTTGGTTCTTGTTTGTCATTTTATGCTTCACAATAAACAATTGTGGTACTCAATGTCACATTTCAACAGTCATGTTTCTTGAAAAACGGCCATATGATCAAATACAACACTGGATTTGCATCCGTCTGTTAAGGCAGTTGCAGGTCACATCTGTCTGTTCAGGGAGATCTAGCGTGCAGGTCACATCCGTCTGTTAAGGGAGATGTAATGTGCAGGTCGCATCTGTGTGCCCATAAGGGGTTAAAAAAGCTGGGCAGAGACTGACTGTAAGGGTTGCCACGGTTCCTCTCCCGCTGCATGCAGTGGTGATGTCACAGTGCCGGCTCTCTCACTGTTTCTGTGTGTGTACCTGTGTCCGTCTCTCAGGTGTGGTGGCCGTGCTGTTCTGTGGGATCACCCAGGCCCATTACACCTATAACAACCTCTCAGAGGAGTCCACCAAACGTACCAAACAGGTGAGGAAACCAGGCCCTGCCCCAACATTCAGAAAAACTGAAAACGCTGCAATACATTGTAAACGTGTTAAATTTATGAATAATATAATCATATATGTACTTTACATTTAAAATCATTGTACAATACTTGAATGGGTTTGTCAGGTTTCTACTATAGTTTCTTCTCAGTCCAAATACATGCACTAGGGTAGTTGAAAACTCCACATTTCTGTAGATACTAATGTATGAGTGAATGGTGTGTGGGCCCTGCAATGGATTTGTTCCCCTGTCCAGGGTGTATTCCTGGCTCTTTCTCATTGCATGCTGGTATAGAGTCGAGCCCACCACCCCCGCTGCAACCCCCGGCCACAATTAAACGGATTAGTGATGAGCGTGTCTCATTACCCACTAGTGACCCCTGCTGGTCAATTCTGCCTTGTGTTCAGCCTGTTGAGCAGCACATAGACTGATTTGCTACGATTATTAGCATGTGAAAAACCTTTTAGCACACGCAAAACAAATAACGCCACCAATGATTGGTGCAAAACAAATAACAATCATCACCCAATGAGTGATGGGACTAATCATTGCAAAAGGTCTTCGTTAATTTTGGTCTTTGCCCACAGTTTCTTTTTCAGAGTCCTTGTGGACTGCAGTGCGATAAGATGCCTGCCTGCTCTTTCTCAGATTGATAATGGAGTTTGCGGCAGAATACAGCAGGGCAATCCAAAGTGGGTGAAAAAGGGGATAAGAATTTTTGCTAGCAGCAACAATGTCTCAGCTGCCTCGTTCTGCGTCGTTAACTTTTATTGCGCAACCGCGTAAATATTACCGGGTAAAAAATATTTGCTGGCTACAGTACATCTGGTGCGGTCCTGACTGGCGGCTAAAGTACCAGGGTGGTATGGAGCGAGACGAAAGAAAGACGCTTACAGAAATTTCTGTACAGAACGCTTACCGACTCTGTGCTGTGTGTGGAAAAAAAACAAAAAAAAAACTCGTAACCACTTTTACAATAACACGTCTGTGAATCAACGTGGGGCCTTGAAGGAACTTACGCTTGAACGCGAAATTGTAATAAAACCAGCTAAGGGAGGCCCAGTAGTCATACAGGACAGCTATTGTTTTATAGTGCAACTCGTGAAATCCAATGTTTTTGTTTTAAATAAGCCTTTTCAAATGGTTTGGTTAATTAGTTGATTTTGCATATTCACATTTTGTAATTGCACCAGTGTATGCTTAAGCATGGCATGCCTATTTTAATTTTAATGCCTTATCTGGCCTTTCATACTTACCCTGTGGTCCCGTTCAGACCACATGTGGAGATGAGTTTAGTGTACATGAAATTTTCTAGGTTACCAGTGTGACAGAAATGACCTTATTTCCATCAATGTACTCCATTTTACATGACCATGACTGGATGTTGTTCTCAGCTTTATTAATCTTTTCAGTTAGCTTAAAGTGCACAGTTATAATAATAATAATAATAATAATAACAATATGTCATTATCACGTGGCTGGGGATTGTGGTTACTGAATTGGGAAAGTCCTGTTTCCAAATAGTGTCCGTTGCATTGCACGTCTTCAGGGGAGGCAGAGATGCCAATTATTTTGAGCTTTGTGAAGGTTGGAAGACATGAATAATGAATAATTCACTGAGAAACTGAAGAAGAGTGACAAGTGAGATTTAAAGGGATTCATTTTGTAATATCACAATGTGGGGTCATACTTGGAAAAATATAAAAAAGAAATAAAAGCCTTATAAATATTGAGTGTGTGTGTGTGTGTGTGTGTATTCGTGTGTGTGTGTGTGTGTGTGTGTGTGTATGTGTATTTGTGAATGTGTGTGTGTTTGCTTCATCCTCCAGCTCTTTGAAGCGTTGCACTTCCTGGCGGAGAACTTCATATTTTCCTACATGGGCCTGGCTCTCTTCACCTTCCAGAGCCACATCTTCAGCCCCATCTTCATCATCGGGGCTTTTGTATCCTTCCCCACGGCTGGAACCAAGACCATACTGCTGGGGGGGGGGGTCTGTGGGGGTCTGCCTCTATGACCCCCCACCCCGGCTGATGACAGGCTTCACTGCTGAAAAAAACAGCTCAAGCTTTAAAACAGCTGGTAGCTGGTTGACCAGTTCAGACTAGCTCCCAGCTCTACATGGTTTAGCTGGTTGACCAGTTCAGACTAGCTCCCAGCTCTACATGGTTTAGCTGGTTGACCAGTTCAGACTAGCTCCCGGCTCTACATGGTTTAGCTGGATGACCAGTTCAGACCAGCTCCCTGCTCTACATGGTTTAGCTGGTTGACCAGCTAATGACCAGTCAAGGTGAAACCAAAGCTGATTTGAACCAGTCATTGAGTTTTGCCCTTGATTTTTTTTTTTTTTTTTCAACAAGCCAGCGATTGCCACTTAATTTTATCTGCATTCATTACTGGGTTCATGAAAACTCACTCTCCCATCCCCTGTTCTACTGTTCAACTCTCGTATAACATTGTTTTGTATGGTACCTATTGTTAAGTTTAAACATATTTAAAATGTTTTTTTAGGCATTTCACCCATTGTATACCAAAAAAGACACAACAAAGTGACATAGTAAGAACTCATTTTTGGTGAAAAGGTGTTGGTAAGAACCCTGTAATTCTGAGATTGTGAGACAGGAAGAATGTTACTTTCACCTCATAAATGCAGGGATGTGTAAATGTGGGATTTGAGCCGCAGTCTCTGTGCTTTGTCAGAGCTGCTCTGTTAACTCTGCCTGCTCACATACTGATGAGAATAGAGACACTCGCACACTGTAGCTCCTCGCGCTATCTTTCCCTTTTGTGCTCTGCCCCCAGGGGTGGAAAGTCCATGGGTCAGAAAGTAAAAGTCCTGCCATGAGTTTCTTCCACCCATGAACTCAGCCAGCTGATTTCACAGATTAATTCTACCTCCTGGCTGAAGACAAAATACTGGGGAGGACTTTTGCTTTCCGGACCTGGATTTTGTGCGTTTGCGAGAGTTAGCCACCATAGCCCTGCCGTGGTGAATAATGCATGTTACTGCCGTCTCTTCAGGAAGTGCACTGTTGCATTTCACTCAAATGACCTCATGTGAACAAGCCCCTTGCCGGAATACAGGACAACTGGGCAAGTTGGCATTAGACCTGGGTCTATTGCTTATTCCTTGCATATTCAAATACTTTGCCTGATGCAATTCAGTCTGCCAATAGGCCCAGAAGGCAGAGTTTGCGCTTTTTGAGGGTATTTCATAGGTTCCAATACACACTGACCAGCCCAGTGAAGCATTGACCCATGTCTGGTCAGCAGGAAATCTTTTTAACGAAAAGAAAATTGTATTCCTCAACCGCCTGTTGGACAGATTGCCATTTTCATCGGGAGGGCCTGCAACATCTACCCCCTCTCTTTCATCCTGAACCTGGGCCGCCGCCACAAGATAAGCGGAAACTTCCAGCATATGATGATGTTTGCAGGTACTGATGTTTGCATCCTAATTTTATCTTATCACAAACCAGCAACCAACTGATACTTGACAGGACACAGGTGTGCAAATTGACACCGGGTGTTTTGACGCCTCCTAACACTTTGCAGTTATGAGAATTACAGCCTGGGTTGATCCAGTCTGGTCAGCCAGGTACCTCCAGTGTCAAATGGCTCCCTTGTTACCACAAGAATGTGAACTGGTCAGAGTTGGGCTCAGTTCCCTTTCAGTCCAGTCTGTTGAAGTTATTTGAAATTCTGTGAAATTCAACAAGTCTGATTAACTTGAGTATGGTAAGGATGATGGCATTCTAAATCCAGAATGTTTTTTCATTTTTTCATTACATTATATGATTACATTACATTTCATTCAGCAGAAGCTTTTATCCTAAGCAAGTTATGAGCAAGTCCATATCAACGTCATTAGAACAGGTCTGATAAGCTACGGAAAAATTGTACAGCCATGAAAATGATTTCCAGTACACATGGCAAATAAGCTATGTCAGTAAGGAATTAGGACTAACTACAATACCAGGAAATACAAATGCAAAAACAATATAAATACGATGCAACTACAACTGGACTAGACTCTGTAGCAATGGATACTCCTACAGAGGGTACTCCCGCAGAGAAGTCAAGGTACAGTGTGAAAAGGTGAGTCTTCAGACTGTGCTGTCTGAGCAGTTCTTCTAGGAATGGAACATATGTATTGATGTTATGCCGATATTTTTCCGATCGCAGGTCTACGTGGGGCCATGGCGTTCGCTCTGGCTATCAGGGACACGGCCACATACGCCCGGCAGATGATGTTCACCACCACACTCCTCATCGTCTTCTTCACCGTCTGGGTGTTCGGTGGGGGCACCACGCCCATGCTCTCCTGGCTACACATCAGGTGAGAAGCAATTCCCAGTATCTGTGTCTGTCCCTATCCATCTTTCTTTCTATCTCTCTATCACTGTGTCTTTCTCTATCTCTCTCTCTTTAGCTCTCACCCTCTCTGTAACTCTTTCTGTATCTCTATCACTGTCTCTAGCTCACCCTAGCTCTCTCTCTGGAACCGTATCTTTCTTTCTATCACTGTCTTTATCTCTCTGTAGCTCTCTCCCACTCTTTTCCCCCCTTCTCTGTCTCTATACATCTTCCTGTCCATCTATCTCTCAGGACCGAGAGGTGTCTGGGTTTTGCATCATTTAATCATCAAGCACTTGCTAGTATTGTCCAGGAGGTGGAGCAGTTGTCCACCTCCCAAGCGTTCCTGTACTCCTCTCACCGAAGCTGCTGTAATCTGGGGAGACAGCAGTGGGAGGGATATTTAATGAGAAAACAGGAGAGCTCTGAAAAGGAAAGCACTGGCAGCTTGTGATTGCGAAGGTTTTGACAACAGAGCTGACATGCACGTCTCAAATGCACCGCTTTACCCGGCCTGAAACTGGATGAAACCAGAAGCGGACCATTCACATTGCAGGACCTAAGCCTGGCAGTCTACTATCTTACATATAGCGCCCACAACACCGCTATAAGCCACTAGCGTGGGCGCCAAAAGGAAGCGAGCTTCGCAACGTATCCAATGTAACTCCAGACTGACTCGGCCTTTGCTCTGCTGGGCGGGGGGCAGGGCCCGTTTAAGCAGGAGCCACAGTTTTCCAAAATAAAGAAGATTACTTATAAGGATGGAATCTTTGGCAGCTGCCTCTCCCCTCCGCCACTAAAGAGCCGGGTTTTAATGCCACACTAATGCCCACGTGTGCACTGCTGAGTGACCTCGGGTCACAGTAAGGTCAAGCTGGGCCACCTGGCCCAAAGTAATCTACTGGTGCGTTTGTTGAAATGGTGCTGGCTCTGAAAGTAACCAAGACACTGAGGGGAGTGGTCAAGCAGCTGCTGTGTGTTCCAGAATTTTCTTGCCAGTGAAATAAGAAATCGCTTTTGGGGGTTGTGTGTTGGAGCAAGCGGCGTCAGAGGTGTTGTGTGCAGAGATGAAGTGAGTGAGTTCAGGAATTGGCTCCATCTTTGCGCTATGTGGCCCAACCGGACACTTGGCTATTGCTTGAGCAATAAATACAAATCCTAATTATTTTTTTAAATTTCTCCTTTACCCCGACCAGCCACAACATTAAAACCACCTGCTTAAACCAGTTTTTTCAGGATTAAAAATGCTTTAAACTGTATAAACACTTAATATTTAATTATATGATATGTGCACTTATATATGCAGTTAATCAAAGTAAATAGCCTGGTGGTGAAATGACAGGTGATCTAGGAATAGATCCCATGCATTTTGGTCTTTCTTAAAAAAATAAATATATATATTCTAGGCATGATCATGAACACCAGTACATACCAAGAAATTTAAATAACAAAATAACTTCCCCCGCCTCCCAATGAGCTTACAAGATTTCCATTTTCATTTAAAAAAGCAAACTTTTTATTGCAATTCACTTGAGTCTGTTGCTCTCTAGACTTTGTAAGAAAATATGTTTACCTTTCATATAACTTGATATATACGGGCGACATGGCTCAGGCAGTAAGAGCAGTCGTCTGGCAGTGGGAGGGTTGCCGATTCGATCCCCCGCCTGGGCTGTGTCGAAGTGTCCCTGAGCAAGACCTAACCCCCAAATTCTCCTGATGAGCTGGTCGGTGCCTTGCATGGCAGCCAATGGCCATTGGTGTGTGAATGTGTGTATGAATGGGTGAATGAGAAGCATCAATTGTACAGTGCTTTGGATAAAGGCGCTATAAAAATGCCAACCATTTACCATTTTACCATATCGCTTTTTCTGTAAATATGGAAATGTGGTTGCAACTTGTATACTGAAACCTGTTATTTGCATAAGCATTGGCCAGACAAATACCCGATATTGATATCCACAGAGAATTTCCATATTGTGTAGTCCTCCTAAATTTTCCAGCAGGGTTTCCAGCACGGCTGACGGTCCGTGCTTGGGCGTTTGTTTAATGTCCGTCCAAAGTCTTCTCCGACAGGGAACAATGCCTTTCTTGAGCTGTGGTCGAGAGCCTGCCAAAAAGAATGACGGAGGCTGATCTTTAATGGCAATCTCTCAGAAGTGGTCAAAGAAGGTCCCCTGAGAGGAAGAGAAGGGGGCTGGATCTGTGGTGCAGTACTGACAACCTTTACACTCTTTAGTGAGAAAAGGGCTTTTGCTCTTTATATTTGCCATGCATATACACTCACCAAGCACTTTTACATTTAATTTTTTTTACTTTATTACACCTACTTATTCATGCGATTATCTAATCAGCCAATTGTGTGGCAGCAGTGTAATGCATACAATCATGTAGATATGGGTCAGGAGCTTCAGTTAATCAACCATCAGAATGGAGGAAAAAATGTGATCTAAGTGACTGACCATGGAATGATTGTTGGTGGCAGACATGGTGGTTTGACTATCTCAGAAACTGCTGATCAGGAACTAGTCTCTAGAACTTGCAAAGAATGGTGCAAAAAAACAAAAATAAATCCAGTGAGCAGCAGTTCTGCAAACAAAAACGCCTGTTTTTGAGAGATGTCAGAGCAGAATGGTCAGACTGGTCAAAGCTGACAGGAAGCTGACTGTAACGCAAATAACTACACATTATAACAATGGTATGCAGACGAGCATCTCTGAACACAACACATCATAACTCTTAAGTGGATGGGCTACAGCAGTAGAAGTAAAAAAAAAAAATAGGTCTAATATTCCGAATAAAGTGCCCAGTGAGTGTATATGTATATTATACAGTGGGCTCCAGAATTTATTAAATAATTTTTTTTAAATTAAATAGAGCCTAAAAAAGGCTCCATATAATAAATAACATGGATGATGATCTAAAAAAATAAAATAAAATAACTTTAAATTTAAAAGACACAGATGGTAATTGACCATCACGAGTCAGGTAACGGGTACAAAAACATACCACTTAACACCGTACGGGCAATAATAAAGAGGCATAAAACATATGGAGTGGCTGCAAACTTGCCAGGAAGACGATCCAAGTGCATATTATCCCCATGGACAGTAAGGAAGATAGTGAGGGAGGGCATAAGTAATCCAAGGGTCGCAGTTTAAGAATTGCAGAGATTGGTTGTGTCTCTGGGTCACCAAATCTAAATAAATAAATAAATAAACTTAAAATGGCACCTCCGTACCAGCAAACTCTTTGGAAGGGTGGCACGAAGACAGCCCTAAGTGAGCACAATAAACAAAACCAAACATCTTGAGTTTGCCAAACCTCATTGGAATTATGACTGGAAGAGAGTGCTATGGTCAGATGAGAACAAAATGGAATATTTTCACCATACAAACTATTGACATGTTTGCCATCAAAATGGAATTCACACGAGGAGAAGCAAGGAGAACAAATGATGTTTTGGAGATGTTTTGCTACCAGTGGTCCAGGGGCACAATGAATTCAACAAAGTACTAGGTCTGGTTGCCTCTGCTGAAAAGCTAAGTCTTGGTCGTAGGTAAATTGTCCAGCAGGACAATGACTCCAAGCATACATCAAAATCCACACAGAAATGGTGAACTACAAACAATGTTAAAACCATGTTCTGCAATGGCCTTCTCAGTCCCCAGACTTAAATCCCATGAAAAACCATGGTCTGAACTGATATCCCAAGGATATCAATGCATCTGAAAAGTTCTACTGGGAGGAATAGTTAGAAATCCCTCCAAATGTGTCCCTAATCTTGACACAAATTATGGGAAAAGTCTCATGACTATCATCTTTGCCAGGGGTGTTTGCACAAAGTATTAAACTGGAGGTGCCAATAACTGGAACCTGTTTTTTGCGGAAATACATTTTTTATTAGAAAAATAGACTTGATTGATTCCATTGAATCGTTAATAAAGTGCACTACTTTATGCATGTTTGAATTAATCATTCTGAAGCCCACTGGGGCTGGTCACATGGTATATATGTGAACTAGCGAAAGGGAAATAGTTTTTCCCAGAAATAAATGGATAAATGCAGTAATTGCATAAACATACAGGCATTTGTACGTATACTTATATTTGTACTTGTACTTATGAACGTGCATTTTTTTAGAACATAACAATTAATGCATTTCATATTTAATATCAAAGTGGAAATAATTCCATCTTTTTGTCCATGTGTTTAGATTTTTTAAAATCTTATTTGATCTTCAGTACACATTCAGTAAATTCAGTTTCCATAAGGATAGGTACTTGTAAGCATTTTTGCATGCATAGATCCATACATGCATGCGTATATACATACATACTGTACATACATGCATACATCCCCACATACACACATGCATGCATACAAATGTGCATAGATAAAGAACAGTTGTTTTCTCAGAATGCCGTAGTGCTGTGAGCTGCTGGGCTCAGGCTCCTCCATGGAGCGGTTCCACATGCTCTGTTTAGACTAGAGGGTTTTGGTGAATAAACATGGATCCCCTGTGCCTGCTAAATGTCTCTTCCACAGAACATCTGCTGGAAACTGTAGCCTCAGAGAGAGGGTTGGTGCAGTACACACAGAAAAAAGGGATCACTCGCTGGGGCTAATGCTAATCTCCGGCG
Source organism: Conger conger (assembly GCF_963514075.1). Taxonomy (NCBI): domain Eukaryota; kingdom Metazoa; phylum Chordata; class Actinopteri; order Anguilliformes; family Congridae; genus Conger; species Conger conger. Next base: position 53,042,063 of record NC_083762.1, read on the forward strand.
CTAAGTCCCCGTGATTACTGCACAGCTTGGCTGCTGCTTCCCCAGTGTTGCTCTGTATGTGCCAGTTCAGAATCACACTGCCTCTGAGCACTGGGACACACTGTGTTTGTATCCAACAACTGATCAACATGCTTTTGAAATTAGCACTGAGAGCAATTTCAGAGTTTTACTCACCATCTAAAATGTAATGACCTCTTGCTATGAATGCATTTATTATAAGAATACTCCCTGCTGATTAGTTATAGTGTAGTGTCCTTTCTCTGTACAATTAGTGACCTTTTCAAGGCATGTTAAACCATACATCCGTGCGATTTCAGAATCGTGCTACAGCATGCGGGATTTGAACATTCGAAAGCTGAATATCTTAAGGCTGCAGATGGAACCCTGCAGTTCTGAGATGGAACCCTGTAATTAAAATTAGAATAATAAGCTTTCGCAGTGGTGGTGGGCAGGGAGAAGCACAGGCACTCAGGTTATTATAACCTCCAGCAAAAAGAGCCATTTGAGACCTTTAACCTTTGTAAAGCCTGTATGAGCTTGTATTATGCACTGTACTGCTAAGTTCCTTTCTTATCTACAGTACCGTCACTCTTGTGAGATATGTGACCGGTTTACCGTGCACTTACGGACCAGAATACCTTGAGTTTCCAAGGCTGGTTTTGGATTGGGATTGAGGCCCAGTGTTTGGATTCATAGAACCACGTACTGATGAACATGCAAAGACGTACCCCAAAACGATGGGCTGCGAATCTCGCACTGGCTCTCCATGTACAGCTTTGCCTGTGCCATCAGCTGTTCATTGCAGTTTTTCCTGTGGTGTTGAACCAGAAACCCCTGTAATATCCCCCTTTAGCACCCACTGCTAATCTCCAGAAATGAAGCCATGTGCAAGAGGGGAGTTGAAGGTGTTATAAAAAAGACTGAAAGTTTCAAAAGGCACAGTCCCCAAATAAGTCAACACAACAGAAAAATTATTCATTTAAACAAGCCGTTTGGAGTTCCGTGAAGTGATGACATCACAAAGATATGCTTGTTTACTTCAGCACAGCCCCCTTGTCGCCGAAAAAAATCCAAGCGCTTGGCACAGTTGGCGTTCAGTTTGTTGGATTCAGTCACTAAAACAGCCTGTTCTTGGTAAAGCTCATGAGAGGCACTGGAGAATGGACATGTAAACCTGGATAGTGATTGTTTTTGGCACTTGAAACCACACAAACGTCTTCTTTTGGATATCAGGACCTAAAATGCAAGACTGGAAATGTGTCCAATATAGGACCTTTGAGTGTACTTCAGCACATTCGAAGCGGGGACCCATTCCACTGACAGCTCACCATCCGGTACTGACTGTGCTAACAGGCGGCGGGTTGGCCCAGAACATTTGTCGCCCACGCACCGTTGCACTCCGCAATCTCTGCTGTGACCGTCCAAGTGTTGAAGCTCGAGCGCGTTAATGTCTAACAGCTGCCTTACCGGAGGGACCCCTTCAGAGTGCTGCAGCTTGAACGCTGTGCGTGGCTCAGGCTTTTGGCATCCTGACGTTTCTGTTGTTGAACCAGCTCTGCATTCTTCCGTTGGCCCCACATTTATTGCCATGCTCTCTTAGGAGTCAAATCAAAACATTGCTAATTATTTTCACATATTCTTTCTTTTGACCCCTCTTCCATGGAAGAAAATATGTTTGTCTGTTTTTGTCTGTTGGTTTATATGATCAAATCTAACCAAAGTTTATTGTAAATGTATGTTTTTGGATATTGGAGACTGTACTGTCAATTAAAATAATGGAAAGAAACAGACTCACTCCAGATGACACTATAAGGAATATTGTTGAGGATTGCCTCAAGCATGTAGAATTACAAAAACATAATTAGGTTGTGTGTTCACCTTGGTTGTCATGCTTTAACACCTTGATCTCAGTCAAATGTGCAGTGAAAGCTAGTCTGCACTATAATGTGACAATTTGTTGTCCATCTTTCATGAAATGTCTTTGTTGTACATCTCTCACCACCTGGTCCTGTTTTTTTTCCTCCAGTTTAATCCACTTGGTTTGTATACATAACTGACCTGTTCGGATGCTAACCTAACCTATACCGTGTATGGAGGATGTGACCCAGACATCCTAACCCCAGATGTGACCATTGAAGGTGCCTTTTTTCATTGTACCAGAGTTGGGGAGAGCATGGACTCAGAGGAGGAGCAGCTGATTAGAATGTGGCAGTATGCAAGGTGATATTTTGGGACACCATTGCTTCTGCTGCCTACGGCGATGGCGTACAAGGGGAGGAAGGATGTTGGGGGGGGGGGGACTGTCAGTGGACTGCGCACTGTGGGGGGCGGTGTTTTCTAAGAATGTGCTTTCCTGATAAGATTATTTTCACCATTGCTCCTGTAGAGAAGGCTCTGTTTCGGGGGGGAGGGAGCAGACAGAGGAGGGGCCTCACTAGCTCTTAATTAAGAAGAAGTGTGCAGAAAACTGCCAAAGGCTTACTTTTCATAAACACAATTGCATTCTCGGTGATGGATGTAATCAGAATTGACGCATTTTACAATTTTACATCACCGGCTCTCAAGAGAGTAGGATTTGGCAGAACTGACAGGGAAATTCAGCCTGTAAGGATTCACTCATCCTTTGCGATTCGTCTGTGGCTTTTATTATGAAGGAAAGACGTACAGACATTGCACTCAGCAGTCAGGGGTCTCTGAAAAAAAGCATCTGTATAACTGTGGTTCAGCCATTTTGTCCCACTGATAAGTTGAGGAACTAGGGCACCATACCAGGTGTTCTTAAACGAGCCAAACAGCTGGCAGGGAGGCGAGATGGCTGCACAAGTGAAAGCTCTCATTGACGGGAGCCTGTGGATTTCATGCTTGTGTGTAAGCGTTAGAAATATCCAGGCTGTGCTCTCTTTATTAAACAGGTTAGCCACATGGTGCCACATTACACCAGGGCAGGGGAAAACACGTGCTGTGCGCATATCGACATCCAAACAAAGCTCAGTGTGAACAAATCTTATCAGGATGGCACTTTCCTCTCTCCTTAAAACGCCGGCACCAGCTTGGGGAGCAATCTTGGACTTAATTGGGTTTTTTTGTTTTTAAATTGTGTAATCTTAAACGCTGCTTTTCCCTTCTCCAGAACTTTCTTTCTCACGGCTTGCCGCACGTCTGTCTTTGTTTGGTTCGCTCTCTCTGACTTATTGGGTGGCCTTTCCCTTCTCCATGGCCCCCACGCCTTCCGCTTTGGCTTCTCTGTGGGGTTGGCTTATAGGGGGGCCTTTTCTGGAGGAACCGGGGAGGTCATAAAACCTTGCAAACCCCTCACCATTTGCTTCGACCGTTACTGAGTGAAGCTATAGACCCTCAACTTAGCAGTACAAGCTGTTTTTTCAGAGAGCTCATTTTGAGACTAATGGGTTTCTGTGTTAAATTAAGAGGCTTTTATGAAATGAATCATGGCTAGTTCCTGGAACACTGAGCTGTGGTTAATTTACTTGAATAAAAATCCTTTCACTCAAAAAAGGCCTTTTTTTGTCTCTTGAGAACACATAAGCTGACTTTTTAATGATATAGAATCATTCATGATGAGTCATTGCTTTTTGATAAAAATGAATGTTCACAGTATTGGTGTTTTGGGTAGGAAAAAATAGTCAAGTCTTCCACATTTACATATATTGGAAAGTAGGGGAGGTTTGGAGGTTTGAGAGTGACTGCCTGAAGTAACTCTTTGCATACTGGGTGATGGAAGCACCAACTATGCTCATCCTTTATTTGCTTCAGGTTGAGGGAAATTCCTTAATTGATCATGAGGGAGCGGGGGGAGGATGGTGGTAGAGAATTGGCAGGGATGCTCACTGCATACGGGCGCCCCACTTTACCCCGGAATCATGGTCCGGGACTCGATGCGGCTTGAAGAAGGCGTGTCAATCTCTTTCCGGCCATCAGGGGGCAGGGTTGTAGCAGTGTTTCCTCAATATACATGGGTACAATTGGCCATCAAAATTTGGAGAAAATGGGGAAAAATCTTAAACAAATCTAAAATAAATAATATAAAATAAAATGTGGCATTCCAGCGATCATAGCAGTAATTTTCCTCCTAAAATCTATTTGAGCCTGTGACCCACTTTTATATTCTCGGCTAAAGCAGGTTTCCCTATAGGATTCAATAGTGCTCACGTCACCATTTTCCCCTCAGTCCTGACACACTTCCTAGTTCTGCTGATGAGAGTGAGTTATCCGGAGTACAAGATGCTTTCACTACCATGCTTGACGGGTGGAATGGTGCTTAATGGCTGAAGTTCTTTGTCAGGCTCCCAGCACAAGTGACGGTTTTCGGCCACAAATTTATATTTGTGCCTTGTTTGACCACAGAAACATCTTCCTGTTATCTGTAGCCAGGAAATCCATTTTTGCAGAGCATGAGAGAATTGTAAAACTATTTTATTTAATGCTTGTGAATGTGAATTAAGATGGACTTGGTATGCATCATGACGAAAGTAAACACAAGTAACCACAATTGCACTTAACAAAATGGTGTGAATTCTTGCAAAATGTCTCCGTAAGCTTCAAAGGCAGTAAGACTGTTGCTTGCACTCATGTAAAAGACGTGTGGGGCACAACCGTTATCTCTACCAATCACAGAGTATGTTGGTAACAACTCAGTTGATCAACAAAGATGATAATTGGTGGATAATGGCTATACTATATACCAGGGTCACCACCATCTTTTTCCTGCTTGCTGTGCTGCTTACTACAGAAGATGGGCTTATCTATGAGTAATGAGGCAGAGTGAAGAACATTCTACTCAGTGACTTTGAGATGTTCTTAATGCTCCTCTGCTTTTTGCTTCTTTACCCTGTTACGCTTGACTGGTTTAAAAAGTGCTTCAGTTTTTACGCTTGGGTTGTCCTATCGCTCAGTGTGTTTTGGCTTGAAAGTCAATACTTAACTGAAGAAAACCGACTGACTGATGAATTTACTGTACAGAGCTTGCTACACTGCTCTTGTTCCAAGAGTACATTTGGTGCAGGCAGTGGATTTTTAATGCAAGTTCTGTTTTGAAGGGTTAATTATTGAATGATGACCACAAATGTGGAAACCTGAGACGAGGAGCTCTCATGCATGACAGTGTGTATGCCTGCGTGTGCTGGCGCACGTGTGTGTGTGTGTGTGGTGCCACCCTTGATAAAGATATGCAAAGAAGGCTTTATGAAATCAATAATTTAGTTAATGGGCTATAATGGGAAATATATTCTTTTAAACTAGTACAGTTGTACAATTTGTCCAAGAAAAAGATTTGTCATCAAGTAATATTCATTCCCAAAATTACGGGTTTCTCAATTATTTACCCCCCTGTATTCAGTACTGTGTACACCATCCCTTTGCAAGGATAACAGAACTATATCCTCTATAGTTTTTTGAGAGTGGGGACATCTCTTACCGTTCGTCTATACAGAACCTTTCAAGATCCTTCAGATAATTTGGTCTGTGGACTGCCCAATTCAGTGTGAATCTGGCAAATGTGTTCCCGAAAGTTCATTTGGTGAGCTGCATACAAAGTGTGCAACTCATGTCCGTGTGAGCTCAAAGTGTGAGCTAGCGTGATGACCAGCAGCGACTGACATCATGTGCTCTGGTAGAGAGTGCAGGCCTGTGTGCACGTATCACGAATGTCAGTGATGGCTGCGATTAGTGCTGCAGCCTGAGCACGGCTGGGCATTCTGCATTGCAGACTAAATAATAATAAGATTTCACACATAACATATAGCTTTACATTCTGCAGGGTAGTGATCCTCAGCATACCTCAAATTCTATAAACACACACACCTACAAGTGCATTTCATGTCTCATCCTAAATCAGTGTTGGACCTTGGCTTCCCCATCACATGACCTCGTTTCAGGCCTGATATTTACCATTCTTAAGGATTTCCTGTATTGTTCGTTTAGCTTCACAAAGCTGCCTGCTCTCAGCTAGTTCGTATTCTTGAGAATAAAAATAGTTGTCCATTCTGTGTCATTTTTAGCATGCTTGTGAAAACACTCTTGGTGGTTTCACCTTTTTGCCATCATGTCGATACTGACCTTTCATGTGACGGAGGAGGGGGTTTAGTTACAGGGTATAATGCTGTGTTTTAGAACACAGCATTGTGAATGTCTGTAATTATAGATGATGCATAGATTTATATGTTTTCACCCGACCTGACTTTGTACCTAGGCTCTCTAGAGTCACTGACTGAATGACTGTTAAGCATCAAAGTTAGCACCTGGTACTTTCTCATGCACTCATCCGTTTAACATTTGGGTCCCTGTAGTCTTTCTTGTGGTCTTTCAAATTGTTTGTGTGTCTGAGAGTGTGTGTGTGCATCTGTACTTCTGTCTTTGTTGCACATGCATGTTTGGGCATTGCTGGTTTACCTGGTTTGGGTGTTGTGGGCAATGTGTGTCTGTGGGAAGCTTTGCAGCGCTGTGTGTGTTATCCTGTATCTCCCCACACCCACACGCTATCTCCCTCTCTTTTGTACTCAGTTTCTCACTCTCACTCTGTCTGACACACACACACACACACACACACAGCTGACTGTTCCTCTCTCCCTCCTCACAGGGTGGGTGTGGACCCAGACCAGGACCTTCACCCAGGTGGGGACAGCTTCCAGGTTCTCCAAGGAGTAAGTTCCACACTCCTCCATCCTGCACTACTCCTCCATCCCTCTACCCATTGTGTCTCCATGCGACACAACACTGGAGCCGGTCACGCATGCTTTCACATAAAGCGCCGTTGCCTGGTCTCGGCCTCTGTTATCTTTATGGAGCAGACCCCTCTCTGAAATCAAAGCACTGGGAGGGATCTCATTTCTCCTGAGACCCCCCAGGGCGATTAAACCATTGTAAGCAATGAAAATTCAAGATAAGCTCCTGAATAGCAGCTCCAAGTCTTTCTAAATCTACTGTAGCTGACAAGTGCCAGGTGTCTGCCTTGTACATGGCAATTCACACTTCACCCCAGGGGGCTAATTTGTTCAATTGGTCTTTCTCCTAAAGAAAATGTAGCATTTGTTTTTGAGAAATGCTATATGCTAATTGTAAGGTGGGGTGCAGATTCAGAAATGCCTTCTCCCATAACTCAGTTTCTCAGACTTGGTTCTCAGTTTTGTCCTGACTTGGTACTTTGCATCTCAGGAAGGTGCTGCTGTCTGTTTTCAAAGTTTTACTCAAATCAGATGTTGGTGACAACCACAGCACGCTGCCTTTATCACCCACGCTAACAGGAAGCCAAGAGAGGTGAAAATGGTCACACCTTCGGGCCTTACATGCAGGATGAAATTGTGCAAACTGAATAACCAAAAACCAGTTGCAGTTTTGAATATCACAGACGAGAGATGAAAACATGGTTCTGCATGCAGTTGCACGCAGGGAGGATATAGAGAGGAGTTTATTTTAAGTTCCTGCAGCGGAAATACAATGTTTGCTGCTTACCTTTCAGCGAGCTTGCTAATCTGCATCTACATCTAAGCTCTCTGTAACAGACCTGGGTCAAATACGTAATCGTTTTGGGTTCAAATACTTTACCGAGCTTGTCTGGTGTATTTCTACATATGAAATTCTCTTAAAGTGCAAACCGAAAAATATCTGAATCCGAAACCGTTACATGTTTGACCCAGGGCTGCTCTAGAATGGTCTTCGCCTCCAGCTAAATATCGGTTTCACAGAGACGGTCGGCGGAAGCGATGATATATGGAAATGACTTATGTTTAATGAACGGAATGATGTGAACTCCAGGAGGAACTGTAGTTCTCTTGGCTAACTCCCTGTACATCTGATCTGCTGTGGAGGTTTTGTGATTACACCAATGCCTGTTGTAAATTTTGGTGGAGGAGGGCAAACGGTGTTGGTTCTGTCGTTTGGGCCGTCTGAAGCAGTGTGTGCACAGCTGGGGCACAGCTGGGGGTGATTTGATGGGGCCCTGAACTATCACGCTGCTGTGTTGCCCATTGGCAGCCGGGTGTTGATGCTTATTGCCCCAAACATGCTAAAGGCTGCAAACCCCCTCCCTTGCCCCACCATCCCCAACTGAGCTGACCAGCTGTGTGCTCATTTCCCTTCATTTCTTTGTTTTTTCTGTTTTTTTCTTCTTTTTTTTAATCTTCATGTGCCCAAAGGCATCCTGGTCTCCTTGTCATTACTTATACTGGACATTGTCTTCTTTAACCACCCCTTTCTCGCTCTTTTTTTTTTTGTGATCAAAATTTAATTCTCCAAAAAATGTAAATGTAAATCACTCCCAAAAAAAAAAAATGTTCTTGTCCTGCTGGTTCTTCATTTCAATATTTTCTTTTAACCATGTTGGTGAATTTGTTGACCAAATGCACTGTCTCATAACCAAAAGGATGAATATGAATATGTCCAAATATTCTCGCACAACAAAACGGACAGATTTGTTGTCCAAATGCAGTCTTGGCTGCATGTGAAGCGGAGCCGCAGTTGGGTCTTGTGATGAGATGTGAGCTTTGTGTTGTGTTCTCTTTTGCCTACAGGACGGGACCCATCCTGAGGGGCACAGTAAGACCAAGCAGGAGAGTGCCTGGATGTTCAGGCTGTGGTACACTTTCGATCACAAGTATCCTTCTGTCGCGAGCTTCCTCTGACGATTGATGACTGGTTCTGTCAACTAAATGTTCCTCTTTGCTATGTGATACCATGAGTTCCATTTTGTCATCAATGAGTCAAACTGTGAATATGACTTTATATTTATACGTGATTTAACTACAAGGGGCATTTTTGGGTTTTCGCAGTGGCTTTCACTTATCATAGACAAGGATAAGCTGGGTGCTATGCAAATCCTGCCTGCACTAATGGGTAACTGAAGCAGAACACCGCTATGAAAAGATTTTCACTCTTCCTTTATCTCGGCCCATCTCATAGCATGACTGGTAGCAAGAAGTGGAAGCAGTCACTATACATTAAGTGAGCACTTTATTAGGTATTTATTAGACTCATTTTTAGACTTCTACTGCTGTAGCCTATCCACTTAAAGTTATGATGCGTTGTGTGTTCAGAGATGCTCTTCTGTATACCACTGTTGTAATGTGTGATTATTTGCATTACTGTCACTTTCCTGTCAGCTTTGACCAGTCTGGCCATTCTCCTCTGACGTCTCATCAACAAGGCATTTCTGTCTGCAGAACTGCTGCTCACTGGATTGTTTTTGTACCATTCTTTGCACCATTCTTTGCAAACTCTATAGACTAGTGCGCGTGAAAATCCCTTGAGATTAGCAGTTTCTGAGTGTAGGGGTCCTTGCACTGGCTCCAAATTATGTAGGGTCCTCACACGGGCCGCCAAATAACGTAGGGAAGCGCGCGTGTCGCTGGAACAAAGGAAAGGTAAAAGTGGGAGTAGCTAGCTTGGGTAAGCTAGAGTTCTGGGTGTGTTAATGAGTATCTGTGTTAGCTGTGAGAAGAGCGACGACTTGTGTAGTTCACTCTATATATGCGCGAAAGACAACAAATCAATTCACGTACATACACGGCTAACAGAATACATTCAAATGATAAGACAAAGCAAATATAGAAACACAGATTCAAAATAACAGTTAAGACTAAGCTAACACTGGCTATGCCTGCAAATGCTTGTTTAGTCTTACTGAGTCCATACGCATTGCTGGATCCAAAAGACGTGCTGTCCTTATAGGAGCCGCGATGGTGCTCTGTCCGAGTCTCGGAGCAGATGAGCTGAAGCGAATGGCCAAAAAGGGTGCGTCGAAGACGTGAACGAAGAGAGTGAAGAGAAGAGAAGAAGCAGAAGAAAAAGATCCCAAGAACGTGGCTTGCTCTTATACGGGAAAGTTTATTGCTCCCGGCATTACGGGATTGGCTGAACCAAGCTAGACGTCATGCGGGGTGGACGTCGCGGAATTGTCCTGTGGGAATGTGGAAGTTGTAGTTCCTACATGAGCTAATCAAACCACCCTGTCTGCCACCAACAATCATTCCACAGTCAAAGTCACTTAGATCACATTTTTTCCCTATTCTGATGGTTGATGTGAACATTAACTGAAAGTTTATAAATGCTAAAAAAGTAAAAGGACCCTGTGCAGAAGTTCAGGAACCCTTTTGGATTATTCTTTGTTACTTTTTTAAATGATGATTTCTAAGGCCCAGACCCAGGTGATTTACTCGTTAGGGCTTCAATGAGTCAGCTGAATATAATTCCAGGGCTACACTTTTTATTCAGAAGTAACACGAGTTCTAAAGTATCCAACTGACTATTCTGTCTGGTGTTAACAACCATGGGTTCCTCTAAACAGCTGTCCAAGAATGTCAAAATTATGATGGTTAATTTCCACCAAGAAGGAGAAGGCTACAAAAAACTCTCAATGTTTCAAAGACCTATTTCCGCTGTCAAAAATATTATTAGAAAATGGAAGGTAAATGGAACAGTTGAAGACAAGCGCATGGTCTGGAAGACCAAGAAAGATTTCAGATAGAATGGCCTGAGACCTGCTGAGAAATGTTCAGAAGGACCCAGACTTCACTGCAAAAAATCTGCACAGGTCTATCTGTTCACAGGACAACAATACAATGTACTTTAAACAGCAAAGACCTACATGAGTTTCCAGAAATAAGCCTTGCCTACAGCCTCAATACAAAATTAAGCATCTGAAGTATGCAAAAGATAACATTGAGAAGCCTTAAGCCTTTTCAAACAATGTGCCATCACAAGGTATCTTTTGGAGAAAATGTTAAGCATGGAGGTGGATTCATTATGCTTTGGGGTTGTGTGTGGCAGCTGGGGGCACAGGAAATATTGTGCGAGTGGAAGGAAGAATGGATTCCATCAAATATTAAGTCATTCTAGAGGCTAATGTTCAGAGGTCAGTCCAGACATTGAACTCGAAGAGAGGTTGGTATTCCATCAAGACAATGATCCCAATCATACCTCAAAATCAACCATGAAGAACCTTCAAGAAAGACAGATAAAGGTTTTGGAATAACTTGAGCAGACTTGAATAGTATTTAAAATCTGTGGAGTGATCTCAAACGTGCCATATATGCAAGGAGGCCGAAGAATATTTCTGAGCTAAAGGTGTTCTGCCTCTAAGAATGGGGGAAAATTCCAAAAAGCGAGAATTGATAGACTCTTACCTGGCTACAGGAAGTGTTTGGAAGCTGTTATAGATGTTACAGGAGGCGTTACAAAGTACGAGCTGACAGGGCCTTTTTCCTTTCTTTTAAAAAAAAAAAGTATAGTAAAAGTAATATTGCTTTTCAATTTGAAGAAATTTGTCATGTTTAACTTCCTACCATTTAGAGGTCAGTTTTGCTTATGTTCACCAAGATATGAATTATAAAGGCTTTTTGACCAGGAATGCATATGACTATATGTAGGACTGCATACAAAGCAATAAAGCAGGATACTGTAACAGCTCTGGTTGGAAGTCTCAAATTGTTGCAATACACTGAAAACAGTGCAATGCTTCGCAATATGTGGGAAAATATAGCAATATATTGTTTCTTTCTTTAACAATCTTTTTGTAGTCGCAGGGCCCTTAGCTGAGCTTAAGAAACGTGGCAGGCAGCCTGTAAAGACCACCCCCTTTTCTGCTTTAATTATGAGCTTGACCGAGGGGGCTGTCCTCTGGCATCTGTTGCCTTGTCACACCCCTGCATGAACCACGTTTCCCATAGTTCCCCTGACAACCGCGCAGGAGAAATGAGGTGATGCAGTCAACATAAGCAACACCTCTTTTGGTGCCTGCTGTTAATACTCTCACTGTTGTAGATGAACAGCCTACACCACCTCCTTTCATTTTCCAGGTAATGAGGTTTCAATCCTCTGGAACAGGGTCTTCAGTGTGTTACCATGGAGACCTGCAGACAAATCTTGAGAGTAGTATGGTAGCAGCCGGCGGTGACGTGTGTAGTCCTGTGGTTTGGGTGTTTGTGGAATTCTCTTGTGGCATGCATGGTAAAGGTGGAAGGATACCTTTTTTCCTTCAAAACACTGGGTGTGCTTCAACCTTTCCTCTCTGTAGACCAGAACCGTGGTGCCGCTCACGGAGCTTCTGTCGCTGAATTCCAATGACTGCTTGTCGCTCCCTTTTTGATCCTGTTTGATGTTCCATCGCCGAAAGGCCTGATATCCGTATATTCACACAGAATGTTCTGAAATGGGGACGCCTTTCTCTAAAGAAAGAAAAAAAGATATATGGTGGTGATGTTTTTGTCCCTCTGTTTAATACTGCAGGCTCTTTTGTGCTCATCAGGGAACATCTTTTCTAATTAGCCACCTGTGCCTATTGGAGGAGGTTACGCTTTGAAGATTCAAATCGTGTAAGATGTGAACTGTGAAATGGAATTAAGTTCAGCTTGGTGGAATTACCTCCTCATAGAACAAATTAATTTTCCATATAAATGTTAAAGTTTAAATTTAAACATAAGGATGCTTCACCTGAAACTGATTAACTGAGAGGTTACTTCCATTTTGTGATCTAATAGTAGCGAATATTTTGCAAACATTAAGGGGGGTACAAGTGGTTACACAGTGAGTTGGGAAGAAAATAGCAATCTTGACAGTGAAGGTTTGTCTATCTCCAGTGGTCTCATTTTAATATTAATGTACAATGACACAGCGTATATAAAAATGCTGACTCATGCCTTTAGCTCCTCCCTCCCTGTTTGAGTTCATTTGAGTTCACTCAGAAAAAGGGTTATCATACCCACGGGCAGACTAAAACTGTCATATGATAGCTTCTTAATGGTCAAACAAATTAGCAGTGCAGCCATAGCTGACAAGCATGATAAAGTTGTAAAGCCATTAACCTCTGTTCCACCCTTGTCTTGAGTATGCATTACCATGAGGCCCTCTCTATGAGACAGTGTTTCTTTGAATCTGGTGGTCATGCTTATTGTCCTGTAGGTTGTGCAGGATCCTCTTGTCCTGCTAGCCAACTTGTCACAAGGTGGAAGAAGCATTGAGCAGAGTTCAGTTTCTGGTGGCAGAAGGAGGGCTATATTATCTTGCGGCCTCATTACTTCTAATACCACACGCAACTCTCCCCCTTTCATATACCCAGTGATAAAATCCAGAGCTGAATTTCCCAGTGGAGCAGCTCTGTTTTGGTAGAATTGCCTGGTCTTGTAGCCCGTGAAGAAGGAGATGGTGAACTCGGGCCTGGTAGTAAAGGCCTCAGGAGAGCTTTCCCAACAGTCTCTTTCTCACTCATCTTGTGCTTTGCATAGCTGTGTGTATACTCTCATATCTCTGTTGATCTCTTTGTGCACTCTGACTATGATAGACAAAAATACACACTCTCTTGCTTGCTCACACACAAACACACACTATCTCCCTCCCTCTGTCTCTCTCCAAATGTCTTGGAGCTTGTGATTCTTTTGTGTTGATGATACCAGATGGAGGAAAGAGCCATCCCTTCTCCACACCAGGGGGCATGAGGCTAGAAGAACAGAGCTCTCTCTGTTCAGGCTGTGTGCTTGGCCCCTTTCCACATCAGATACCTCTATGCAATATTTTGCTTTACTTTTTCAATTGATCACATGCTCTTTCTAGGAGCAACTTGCAAGAGTACATGCAGCCGTTGTCCAAGAGCAGTTGTCCGTGTCAAAATGGACAGTTGCAGTCCGCACGTACGGGAAGAAGTTAAGGCTCAAGTTAATATGCTTGCTGTTCATCCTACTCTTCTGCATGGTTTGCTTGTGAAATTAGGTCTTTTACTAGCACTTGGATCCATGCATTTTGGGGAAGGATAAAACAATTACTATCATTTTACGCAATGGGACAATACTGTTTGTCTCAGCAAAATTATATTAGTAACGATTCATTTTTCGTGCCCTCATTTTCTGGCACATGAAACCGAAATTAGTGGTTTGTTCAAAATGGTTCAGTTAAGAAAGGCCTTTCACTTTTCATGAAGCGGCAGTGAAAAGCACTCTCAACAGTAATCATTGTTTTCCTTTTGAAGTGTTCACCCCATTTTAAATGATTGACTGCTTATAATTTCATTCATTCCAATCAGTAATGTGCATGACTTAAATGAGTGTGTGTGGCAGGCTACTACTAGTTTCAGGTCTTTTCGTTGAACCGTTGGTTTTGGGTGGGTTCCTTGACTGCCCCCTCCAGTTACTTGAAGCCCATCCTGACACACAGTGGACCCCCCCTCACCACCACCCTGCCCAGCTGCTGTGGGGCCCTGGCGCGCTGTCTGACCAGCCCACAGGCGTATGAGGTGAGTGACTTGTGTATACACACACAGGCACATATGCACACATATATTATACAGTGAGGTCTGTAAATATTTGGACAGTGGTACAATTTCTGTTCTTTTGTTTCAAATTACAGAAATTGTGCCACTGTCTAAATACTAATGGACCTTACTGTATACACATACACTGAACACGCCTACTTCCCCAGTTCTTCAATCTTGTCTGACCTCCTACTGTAAAACTGCTTTGGTAAGCCGTATTTGAAGTGTTATGCAGTGTCTGACATTTCCACGCAGTTACCACGCAAATGTAGGAAGCAGTTTTGCTCTAAATGTGTGTGCTTATGTATGCATGTGTAAGGGTGGGGTTGTAAGTTAACCTCTTAGTTATGCAAAGTATAGCACAGTGATGCATGGCTCAACCCGGCCTTTTTATAGCCATTGTTTGATTGTTTACCGTAAATACAGGAACAGCTGCAGTCTTTTGACATGCATATATGAGTGGTTAATTTTGCTCTAAAATCACTCTTTGTCTAATAATCCACATGCTAGTAATTATTTTGTCCACTGTTGAGAGTCAAAGAATGGCTCAAACCTGTATCCCTTGTCATTATCCTGTTTTTCTGCAATTCGCAACAATCTACAGTGCACAATCAGGGAACTGAAAGATGTAATTTCCCCAGTTCCTCTATCACATTAGAGTTAACTAATGTTCGGTTTTACCAGTATTTGTAAGAATGGCGTGAGTGTCTGAAAATAAACCAGTGTTACTAAATATGACCAGAGAAAATGGCTCTTCTTGTTGCTGTTCTATTGTTGTTCTTTACCCATGTATAGTCTCCTTATTGTTCCATAACCCATTATATTCCAGGTACGTAGAATGCTTCCATTCACAATTCTTTTACTCATTAATTTCAGTTTATTCTGTTAATTCAACATAATGTTGTGTTCAGAAATTAGTGCCATGGTCCAGCTCACCAATTCCACAGATAGAACATTTTGTTCTCTCCGCACAGTTGGACCGCTTCTCTGCCATAGTGGTGCAAATGAAAGGGAAGATTTCCTTTAACGAGAAATTCAGACTTAAAATCCCCTCCCCCTCTCAGGTTTTCCCACTGTCTTAAAACTGTGGGTGAATGCAACTCTCCCTCTGTCTTTTGTCTTCTTGTAAAAGCTGCGTGACAGAGAGAACATTGTTCTCTTTTTCTATTTGTCATCCAAAATGGATGCATTTGCAGAGCGAGACAGTTACAGCTTGGTGGCTCGCCGGCTGCAGATTTCGGGCGTCGTCCACATGGGCGAGATGAGGGAGACGCATCCCTTTGTCTTTTTCTCCTTAAAAATGAAGAATAGAGAGGACTGGTGTACAGAGCCCTCGGAAAGCATGTCATCATCCCTATAGCTCATGCTTACATCCCACTTCTGCTTATTATGTATTTATATAGTCTTATGTAAATTATTGTGTAGGCGAGACGGATGGAACAGACTCACTGCAAAAAATGTGTCTTCAAGTGTTTTAGTCTTGTAATGAGACTTAAAATTGTATTTTCTTCTCTCAAGTAGAAAATATTAGCTTATTGTAAGCTATTATGTTTTATTGTAGGTTTGCTTGACAAGTGAAATCTTCTTACACCATTGGCAAATCTTGGAATGAGACAAAGTGTCTCACCTCATTCCAATATTCTCTTTCTGTCCAAAGCAGGAAGTACCAAAGGAGGGTGGACTAGTGGCTCTTGTTGTATAATAATAAAAATTGTGTGTTTTATAGTTATAGTTATTCATTGTTTACCTGACAAAATAATTTACAATAACACACTGATAATGTCTAAAGTATTGTAAAGCTATCCTTGGATATTTAATCTGTATGTTTGAAAGATTGAGAAGGTGTTTTAAATATGTAAATATACTGTATATGTAAAGTCCTCTACAATACCAGCAAATCCTTTCACTGCTGTGGTTCACAGCCTGCTGCAATCCGGTCCTGATTTTGACTATGCAGGTCTGCCAACCTTATGTAACTGGGATTACCATGTTTGATCCTTTCCGTCAGAATTTAATCCTTCATTTGATCTTCTGTAATGGCAGTCCATGCTCGGTGTTTCAGTTGGACATGGATTTATTTTTTGTGACATGGTGCTTTAGTTTAATCAGATTTTTTTTTAAAGAAGTGTGTGTGCGTGTGTGTGTGGGTGGGTGTGTGTGAATGCTTATGTTTACATATTGATGTCAGTGGATGTAGATGTACTGTACGTGCGTATGTACAGTGCAGTCCGTAAGTATCTGGACAGTGGTACGATTTCTGTCCCTTTGGCTCTGTGCTCCAGCACACTGGCTTGGAAATTAATCTGAGTGGAGACTGTCACCTTTAGTTTAATTTAATTCCATATTGGGTGATGCTTGTAGGAATCACTACATACCCCCCGTTTTAGGGAACCAAGAGTAAGTAGACGGTAGCTTCTCAGCTGTTCAGTCAGGTGCATTCACTCGCTTCCTTAGTGCAGGTATAAGAAAGCTTTCAGTATCCAGTCTTAGTTCTCAGCTTTTAATTGCCTTAGGAGTCTGTTATTGGCGTTTGTCAAGATGAGGACCAGAATGCCAATGACATAAGAAAAAGTAAGAAATAAGAAAAAAAAAACATAGAAACATAGGCCAAACAATAGTCACAAACTATTTGGAACATCATGTAATTTCTACATGGATCACCCAATATGGATACCCACAAATTAAAGGTGACAGTCTGCACTTTAACCTCATTAATTGTTTTATTTCAATGTCCAATGTCCTGGAGTACAGAGCCAAAAGAACTGAAATTGTACCTGTCAAAATTGTCCCTGTCAAAATACTTATGGACAGTGCAGTCCCTTCTTAGACTTCTACTCAGCTCACGCTCCCATTGTTTTTATGTGTAATTTTCCAATTTGTTGGAATTTTTCTGTGCGTTTGTGTCATACACCTGTACCCACATGATTCTCCCTACCTGCAGAGCCACGAGCCGCTGAGGGACACTGACTCTGACCTCATCCTGAACGACGGTGACCTGACGCTCACCTATGGCGACACGGCCATCACAGCCAACGGGGCGTCAGGTGGGCGGGAATCCCAGGCGGGGCGGCCTAATGGGCAGCGGCGCTCCAGCACGTCCGAGGAGGCGCTGGAGCGAGACCTGGAGGCGCGGGACCAGGAGCTCATGAGCCGGGGAACGCGTCTGGTGTTCCCCATTGAGGACCACGCCTGAACCATCCTTCCCCACCCCTTTCCCCCCCAAAAAAAACACCCCTTGTCGGCTGCCCCTTCCGTACCGCCCCCATGCCCCCCAAATCCTGCCCCCACCCACCCCCTCCTCGATCAGCGCAAACAAGATGGCGGAGATGGATCGGACACAGGAGCCACAGAGGGGAGCGAGTTCGAGTTGGGCCTCAACAAAGTTACAGCCAACTTGGTCAAGCTGGCCAACCCCCCGTTTGAGCTCTTGTTTTGGAGAAGTGGCGGGGGAGTGAGAAGGAACAACAGGAATTTAATGAGCCTCTCCTGTGCCAGAGCAGAGTTGAGCAGGCCTGGTACATGGGGTGAGAGCCAGGACCATGTCCATGTACTGTACTGTGCAATGCAGGCTTCTCTACCATTCATTTATTTTGTCTTTGTTGTTGTTTTTTGTTCTGTGGCTTGTATGGAATGGGAAATCCCTTGAGGGCGTGCTGAAGTATCGTCAGGTCTCAAGACCTAGTTCAGTGCACTACTTTCGCTCTTCCTTTGTATGGAAGTTGAGGTTGAAAGCTGAAAGTGTATTTGCGGATGGAAGCCTGGAAAGACTGCTGGTCACTCTGTCGTAAATGTCAGGCCTCAGGCGTAATTTTACCCGTCTGTGTCTGTCAGTCATCATCCTTGTCTCTCGCACACACTGCTGCTATTAGACTGAAAGACTGAGCATTATTAAAGAACTTAGGGATGCCTGGCCCCTGCAGTCCTCTGAGCCATGGTCTCCATTAGCCAACCAGACCTCTACAGTTAGCATGATAATCAACCAGCCATTACATTCCAACCCTGGTTCCCTCCCAAGGGCATTCTCTAACCATAAATATTACATGGAACTGACGAGGGACTTTTATTTTGAAATTATTTATAGATTCTAACAAAGCAGAAATTAAAGCCACATCGATTGTGGTGATACAACCCAGTACACATTAAACTCATCCACTGTTTACAACTGAAGAACGGATAGGGAAAGTGTTGTAATTCCTGTGCATTGCTGGTGACTAATGAGTTTGAAGAGATCAACACAAAACCTTTGGTTTTTTTACTGAAATATACTTTCCCAATTAATGTCTGCATTATGTCTGCTATATGGAAATCTGTTGCTGCGTTCCTTTGGTGTAACAATTGTCAGAGTCTTTTTTCTTGTTTAATTGATTCCTATAGTATCCATTTTTAATAGGTTCATTTTCAAGCGAGCAATCTGAACATTAGTGTGTGTTAGCAGTTGAACAAGTGGAGCAGTGCCACTTCTCCTTGCCAGTCTTACCCTTGTCTTTTGAGGTCACATTACATTGTAGAAGATGAGGTATGTGCATTAACACCCCTCCTCCTGCTCTGTCACTCCCATCCGAAGAGAGTACCTGTGTTCTCAAGTAGCACTGGGTTATCTGAAACCATCAGGTTAAGACTGCAAACTACATCTTAACTTGGCAATGCTTAGCTCTTTCCTTTTATATATTGACTGGCCCATAGGTTATTGCGTTCAATAGTTTGGCCGCTCTTCTTGGGTATTATCTTTGGATCTTTTTTTTATTATTCCCACCACCCATGACAGCCCACTACCCATAGCTTTAAAATGTGCAGTCAAACATTTCCACCATATACTTTTTCCTCTACATTTCTAGACCTGCATATAGTACTGTTTAAAACAACAATAATTTAGGCTTTATCGTTAGCAGTTTACAACTGGACCAGCTGTATATCTGGTCTCCCTCATGAACCATGGGTCCACGAACGCGGTTTACTCTGATTTGCTTTCAAACATAGCTTCTTTTGTCTTCTGGCTGTTCCAGCAGAGACGCAGTTTTCTCTCGCAGCTGTGTTGGTCTACAGCTCGATGATGAATCTTGAGCAGCTGTTCCCCACAGGAGACAACATCCTAAGCGCTTGAGCTGCTGACACTTTGACATATCCTGGGGGGGGGGGGGGGGATTCGTGTGCATGTGCCCCGTCTTTCTCTATGTAACGCATACCAGTCGCAAGAGGCTCGACTGATGAATCTGCCCCGTTGTTTAAAGAACTACGCTCTTAGTGTATGCTTCAGCATTGTTTCAGCATGTATTCACGTAGAGTGTACAGAATCTTGCCTGTGCACTATGAATATTCATGATCGTGATGCTAGTCTTAAGACTGAAAGAGTGGGTAAAAAAACATGAGACAATGCTTGGGATTGTTTTGTTTTTTGTTTCATTTAGTTCGTTTTTCTTTCAAATTTGGTCATCGATGGGGGAGAAACTGCAACAGAAGTCTCATTCTTTGTTCGGGGAGGACATTTCGATGAGTCCGGTTATACAATCCGCCTTAGAGCAATCATTTGTAGAGCTGGATTACGTGGTGTGGTGGGAGTTGGGGAATTTTTTGAGCCAGCTTGAATAGGATAGCGTTAAACTGTGAATGCCACGCCTTGCAGGATAACAGGACATTGTGGAGACATGCATGTGTTAGAAACCCACACTTGCATTCTCCAGTGACGGTAATGAATTATTTACATACAACTTCAAGAGCCATCTATGATTCCCTGTCAGGACTTCCTGGATACATGATCAGTGTTGTTCACTTGAGTATCATAGGCTACTGCTACTGTTATATATTGTATTTTTATATGCCTCAAAATATCTCCTGATGTTCACAGTCTCAAACGCAAATGGGAGCGGAACCAGCAGGTAACCATGGTCTGGGCATTAGTGTATGTTAAGTTGGTGTGCAGTTAGACAGTTTGTTAATTCTGCCCGGAATTTTATCTGGACTGATGTGGACAAAGTGTTTACGTGAATTAAGATGTTACAGTAAATTACTCTTAATAAAACGTGGGGATGGAGTGTAATATTAATGAAGTGCAAATAACTTTACACAGAGGCCAGGAACTGGAGGCAGGGTCTCTATGGGACCTGACATGGCAGTTGCCGCATTGGGACAGTCAGTGGAAGCTTATGCACTTGGGCCCAAAGCTGGAGATGGTATGCTATGAAAGTGTAGCATCAATGTAGTAACGTACCGTGGAGAAACACAGTGACCGTAGCAACTAGAGAGACAGCCAAAATTCATCATTACTTTTAAGGATGAGCCTCTACTGATAAAATGTAGTGAACTGGTGTACAGATTTTTTTCCCAATCTATTTTCCACAGAGTTTACATCATGTCACTATATCAACTCTATTAACTTAACTATTAACTAACTGAGCTAGTATGTTCATTGGCCTCAGCCTTCTTGGCTAAATAAAATTATCGTCTTTAGGCGTAATTTAGCTAGCTATTTGGTACTAGGTAACAATAGCTGGTATACACTGAACATAAATCGAATAAATGTAACATTCCCAATTGTGAGCGAAACAAGTGGGCTAACCATTTTATCGGTGCGATACGTGTGTTTCCATCGATCATGTGACGCCAAACAGTGACGTAGTCACTTTCATAGCGTATTATGAAACTGTGCAATCTATGTATGTCCTTTTGCTGCCTTTGAGGCTGTCTCTGCCCTTAACTTTGTGCAATATGTGTGGGGGAAAGCCAGCTGGCCATCCAGCTCCCAGCTGAACAATGGTGTTAACCTGGCTAGCGCTGTATGGCCTGGGCACCATCATCCCTGTGCGTTGTGAATGCCTCGAGCATACAGCCACAATCTGTTGTGGGAACCCGGTTTCATTTGAGATGTTCTGCATGTTGATTATATCTGTCAATAAAAAAGGAAAAACATATACTTCAAGTTGGCTTTTTTTTCTTTTTTTTTTTTTTTGGGAATTAAATTCTGAATTGTGAGACTGCTTCATCCCTCCTGGACTTTCCCGCTCTCATCATTTGTCTATCTGTTTTCCATCTTCAGCAATATGACCTTTTTGCAAATTTTTGCAAATTATATTCACATTACACTGATGTCTTCTAACATGTTCACCTTAATAGTAGTGATTTATGCTGACTACTGGGCTGACACACACACACACACACACACACACACACACAGGGTTTAAAGTTCTCCCAAAAAATTCTCCCAAGAAATGAATCCATAAATAAAAGGAAAAACACAACCACTCCCGGCCAAGTCAAGATAATGCATAACTTTGCTACTTTCCCACTAGAATTATATTATATACAGGAGGAATTGAATTCTGTGTAAAACATCAATGTGATAACATCCCTTCTTTTGTAACATGCAATGTTACAAAGGTCGTAAAACGTAAAAAAAAATGTTATCACTCGATCCCACGTCTTTTCTGGAAGTATCCGCTAAAATTCAAACCAAAGTTCAAACTCAGGAAGACACAAGCCTACTAGAGAGGGGAGTGAAAAATGAATGGAGATGGGCTTGGGTTGAAGAAAATGCTAGGGACGATATAATTCTTGATGCCCTAGTTAGCTATTATCATGATGATCTTGGCAAAGTTAGCTATAGCACAGCAAATTTTTTTTACAAAAAACTGCCCGCCTTAACTAAAGTTGGATTAAAACATTTAAATCGATTAAAAAGAAAAATAAGAAATCCGACATCTGATATCGAACAGCAGCATTTGCCGATTAAAATAACATCCCGCAGTTTGTCATTGAATCGATATCACATCGGAAAGTGAGTAATCGTACCTCCATAAAATACCAGCATAACTGGTTATATTAACATAATTAGCTAATATTTTGCTAGTTATTAACACAATTGTTTTGTCATGGTATTGCGAAACCACGTCTGTCGACATTTATAAGTAGACGAGTAGCCATTTAGAGTATTTAAATACATGTCCATCAAATATTTGTCGATTTGTTCTGGTCCCCTCCAATCACACAGCATCGCGCATCCTCATTTGACGTCAGTTAAATCGACTCCCCGCCCTTCAAATCTTCCCAAGAAAGATCTGTTCCACTCGTGTGTACGTTATATCATGGAAGCTCGTGCTGCTCTGCTTCCTTTTCAGCTTCTCTTTAACTGGGTGGTCCAACACCATGCCCAGGTCACTATCAGTCTGCATAATGCTGCACTCACATTAACAGGAAGTCTTTGAATGCTGCAGCTCAACTGGTCCAAACAATGGACATTTCCCAAGATATCCAAAATGAAACTGCTGTTGATTCCATGTAAATTCTTTCCCAAAATGACACCCACTTATATCTGGAGTACAACAGATGTCAAGTTTTAGGAATGAACATGAATACAATATTTACAGGAGCTGGGAATTAAACCATGCAAACAGGCAACATGCTCTTGATTTAGTATCATGCGACTGGTAACATTTATTTACTTAAATGGAAGGTTCACTTGGCAATTTTTTTACAGTGTTCAGAGTTTGAATTTAATACAGATCAGCTATCAAAATTCATTTTACTTGAAGGAAGGTACATGAAACTCCTCATGGAGTCACCCTCACACACGTCAAATATCAAGCACCGTAAATTTGTAAACAATGAGTACTGTTATGAACATCATCACTTTATATTTAACTAATTAAAATAATATAAATATTTATAAGGGGGGGAGGGGCTGGCAACTGAAAGCTTAAGTTAAAACATCGTCTGAGTTAAGATTGTTGAGTACCTACAACACATTTAGTTTGTCCTCCATTTGTGAATGTCCTAACTAAGGAAAGTCAATTTGACCCAAATGTCGTTTTCTGCACGGTTGGAGTTTACAGCTGGGAGGCACCCAATGTATAATCATGGGACACTGAGGAATTTCACAGGGGTGTGGTTGTTCTTTTGGTGAAGACACGGGGGAGGAGGAGCACCCCAGCTGTCTGAGATTTTCAGGACCATACTGCTCTGGGTTACATTCTGTCCCCTGAAGACAAGCCTATACTGCAGCCACCCCTACAGAAATGGAATGTACTGGAAATGTATCCTTAAATATTATCAATATATTGCAACACTTCACAACACGTTGGCAAATGTACACATTGTTTTGTTCAGATTTTATGATAATTGTTTCAATACACTATATACTATACTATATTCTATACACTATATTCACATATACACATATACAGTCCACATATTTACATCATATTGTGGTACATTCGGTTTCCATAAGGGAAGTGCACCCAGATATGACATAATTAATTAGTTCAGGATGTGTCCGTGATTAGTCACGTCTTAATACACCCCTCCTCCACCCATTAGTTAACACTTTGTTTACTCTAAAACACCCCCCTCCTCCCCACCAATCAAGTCTTATCCTTTATAGAACGCTGTTGGGTATTGACGTAGATGCACCAATGGGAAATGCTGCACACACACGTACAGCTCCTGAGAATTCAGGGTGGAAACGATAGGGGGGAAGGACAAAGCCAGAAGCGGTCCGGGTTCACCATTTCCCAGGTGACGAGCCCTGTGCCGATTAGGGCTTGCCGAGGATTGAGAGGGGATTACTGCCGGTGACATCTGGACATCAGCGGGCCTGTGCTCCCTTGTTCCCTCTCTCCAGTGAAGCCGTATCGGTCTCGGGAGAGGGGTCCGGAGCAGCTCTGTTCTCTGTACATATTTACACATGGCGTGGGGCCATCTGACTCCCTAGTCCTAAAATGGCTTCCTGGTTCTTTGCACAAAAAGATTGGCTGGTCTGGCACAGTTAGAGTAGAAGCCGGCCTGGATGTCAGCTTCCTCCTCACTGTCAGACAGTCTCCTCATCCTTGCTGTGCCCCAGCAGTGGTGACTCTCTCTGTACCGTATCCACCTCTCCCCTCGTCTTCTGTTCATCACACTGCAAAAAACAAATTAGAACAAGTATTTTTGTCTTATATTAAGACAAAAAGGCCCACACACATGATTTTGAGCTTTTCATATCATCCTGGAGCTTTCGATTTGTGTTCCATACCAATTAAAACAATTGCAATTTTGGTAGAAGTATGCATATTTTAAGGTCTAACTGCAATTTTTCTGGGCTGTTTGTAAAACTATTTACACACCTGACATGATGTATGTTTTGGCATAATCAGGGATGATGTTGCTAAATGCTAACACAGAGAGCTGACCACAGGAGGAGGAGGAGGAGGAGGAGGAGGAGGGGGAATTGGGTTGAGGGGGCAAGAAACCTACCTCACTGCTGTTTGGGAATGTTTTGTGGGCATTTTGCATACTAAAACCAGGAAGAGAATGCTGATGCGTGTGGGCCTTTAAAACAATTTTAAAAAATTATAATATTGCTAATGAGGTAAGACGGACTCATTTGAAGATTTGCCAAGGGGATACAAAACTGTAACTATGAACTTAACCTATTATGGACTAATGTGCCCTACAGAAAACCTATAGTAAGGCCTCGGAATGGCAATGTATTTCAACGGTCATGTGTCTTGAAAAACGGTCATGCGATCAAATACAACGCTGGCATCACATCCGTCTGTTAAGGGAGATATAACGTGCAGGTCACATCCACCCATAAGGGGTTAAAACAAGCTAATATTTTCTACTTGAGAAAAGAAAAATAAGGTCTTAAGTCATATTACAAGCCTAAAATGTGTGTTAAACAGGAGAAAGCAATGAGGCCCTATTTGCATCACCCTGCCTCTCTGAACTGTTCATGTTTACATAAGAGACTGACATATGCTTGTATAACCCTCAGGAGGAAATGACTCTTAAGTCTCAGATATGTAGCTGTAATATGTAGCTCAAATATCCAGCAGTTGTAACATCAGTTGCCATGTAACATCAGTTGCCCATTTGGATTTTCTCCTTCTCCAGCTAGTTTATTACATTAGCTGTAATCCACTCTGAATTGTGTGTTAGATTTATACAATTTCAATTTTTTTCACCATTCACACTTTGCCGGCCAGTGGAGAATGGGCACCCCCTCAATAGCCGGGTTCCTCCTGAGATTTCTTCCCCATCTGGATTTCTTTTCTCACCACAGCTTGAGGGTCTTTCCTTCCCTTTCTCTCTCTCTTATTGCCATTTGGTGGTTCAGGCCCTAGGTCTTTCTGTTAACAAAACTAAACAAAATCTCTTTATTTCTTTACTTATTAATCTTTTTAATCGCATTTTACCATTCTCTTACTCTGGAAAGTATCTTTGTGGCGGTCTTCTGTAAAAATCGCTATCCAAAGAAATTATTTGAAATGAATTTATAACCCACTGGCTAATCCCCAACTATCTCCCATACCCAAATGAGCTCAAAAGTCTGCATTCATATTGCCTTAAGCAGATTCCTCCATCAGCCAAACCGCCTCTCCGGCAGGGGGACGGGTCAGTAGGCCGTGCCATACCTCCGTGTAAGAGAAGACCCTGTGTGGAAAAGCTGTGTTGACAGCGGAGGATGCACAAAGGCTCCGCTGGTCCATGCTGTATCGGCTTGCCCAAGCCTGGCACCTCACCCAGTCTCAGGAACGTGAGTGACGGGCTAAAGCCAGGGAGCTCAGTCCCTTCAGCCAACAAGCGCGCATTGTTCCCTGTCGAGGGGTAAGGCCACATGGGCACGAGTCGCTGTCAGCACCACGCCACTGCTCCCAGTACAACACAAGAGCCTCTTATCAAACCCCAGTTCTCCCATCTGTGAGCAGCTCTACACTCCAGTGTCTTCCTTGGGTTAATCTATAATATGATCTGTAAGCAGGGCAGCCTGTAGCCTAGAGGCTAAGGTACATGACTGGGACTAGAAGGTTTGTTGGTTCAAGTCCCAGTGAAGCCATGAGTTGGGCGCTTGAGCAAGGCCCTTAACCCTGCATTTCTCCAGGGGGTGATTGTCCCCTGCTTAGTCTATTCAACTGTAAGTCACTTTGGATAAAAGTGTCAGCTAAATAACAATAACCATTTCAGCTGCAGGACTGATATAGACAGATAGCAGCCAATAAGAGAATAGGGACAAGGCACCAGCACCTGTACTTGCAGGTTATTGGGCCCTTAACCCTGCATTGCTCCAGGGGAGGATTGTCTCCAGCTTAGTCTAATCAACTGTACATCGCTCTGGATAAGAGCGTCTGCCAAATGCCAATAATATAATGAAATTAAAATCATTAGGTGTGTAATGATAACTTAATTCCTCATTGCATTTTAGTCCCTGTAGCCTGTGGAAAAACAGTGACAAATGAGTTGACAAATAATACATTTATGCATTTTACAAGGATGTAAAAATGCAATGGAATGCAAACAATTCGTTATAGGGCCATTCCCATTGACTGGAGTTTTTGTGTATTAGCCTATGTTATTTCAGTTTTATCGTACACAGAAGAGTGTATTAGATGCTTGGTTTCTGATGACCAGCCGGCTTTATAATGGCTAGTAGAAGTGCATGCAGTTTGAGGTTTAAAACAAAAACAAAATTCCAAAGAATATTACAGTAACTTTTTGTTCCAGATTTTGTGCATGTGTATGTTACTTAACTATTTTTCAACCATTTTTTTTTTTCAGACAGAACAATTTTGATATTTAGGGTAATAATTGGGAATAAAAGATATATTCTAAGAGACTAATGTACAGTCTCTGGAACCATAACATTGCTGTATGAAGAGCTTTGGAGCCATTATAAAGCCTGCAGGTCAATAGAAACTTCTACCGTAGAAGCATCTAAAATGTCCCTCATTAGACATTTTTTAAAAAAAACGTTCAGGCCAATCGGACTAAAACTGGGTTTGTGTATTTAGAGATTACTTTCCAAACTGGACATATGACAGATTCTAGGTGATTTTGTCAATTTTTTCTGAGCAATCTTACCAGCTAAACTGATTTGATTTATGCATCAAAATTAAAATGTGTATTTAGTCTCCAATGATGCTTCATCTGAATCTTGCAACTTGTAAACTTCATTTAGGCTACATGCAAGTTCGCAGTACACATAACGCACGGCGTGCGAAATTAAAAAATAACTCTTGCGTGCTATTCCACAGCATGGCCGTTTGAACTATGTCAAGTGAGTGAATTGCATTGTTGTTTATTTATTTTGTCTGCATCCCTACACTAGTTATTATTCGAAGCATGACACCATATCCCTAGCAATGTTGGAATTACGAAAATCTAGATTAGGATTACGATAAAGTGTCAATGAGTCATGTGCCGTTTCCTGCTAGTGACATTTTGTAATGAGGTTAGTTTCCACACGAAATTTCTCATTTCTACTGTCGGCATTTAAATGGTGTGCCCAAAACTAACTAATGTACACGCCACATTTTTCTATCTCTTCTTATTAAAGGGCACCACCTACTGAGGCTGAGAATCTAAGATGTTTTGACATATCAATTCCGATATTATCTTTGCATTATAAATATATAGAATATATGTTTATATAATGTAATATTATGTGTAGGATGATGATGACGGCTGCGATGGTGATATTATTATATGTCTAAATGTCTAACGTCACATCCACCCCTTTTTGTCTTCCTCATAGCTAACATATATGAATATGCTATTAATGCCGGTACATGCATTAAGATCGCATGCCTCGCAAATGCTCTTTCAACAAAATGGTTATCACACTGAAGTTCTTATATGCCTTGATCAGTTTAAAGCGATAAAATGGATGACGCTCGTCTTTAGAATCTCGAAAAAGGAAGAGAGAAAAAAACAGTAATTTAGGGTCGATGTTTATAGTGAAATAGGAATATTCAGCTGCTCAACCTACAGTATGAATTAGCAGCGCGTGCATACCATAAATATTACTTTAAAAACAAATACAACACAAAATAAATAGGCTATATAGAATAAATAGCCTCCAAACCAATATTTCAAGATATTGTCGGTTTGTTAATTTGTGGTTTATATGTATGCCATCTGATTCAGTATAAACCAAGATTAGCCTATGCTTCTGCCAAATAACTTGGATAATATCATACGTCCAGATGTTTACCTCCATTCTGTTTCTCGAGGCTTTACGTTTTATCCACAACACTCTGATATCCCAGCCGACGCATGACCTCGCTGCAGTAGGCTTCGACTCGATTGATCTGTTCAACGTTTAACCTCTCTCTCCAAGCAAATATAGCTTCCTTAGCATCCCTCGACGATATGACAAAGGGTTTCTCAGAAGAGTACCGTTCTCCGCGGGTCATGTTGACGACAAATTTCTCAATTTTAGGAAAAGATGTTAGGTTTGAGAAGCGGAACAGCCGTTGCAATTCCTCCACGGGATAAAGAACAAGGTCTTCGTAACGAATCTGAATATAATTTCTCTTCAACCATTGCGGTGCGTTCTCGACGAGCAACATGTCGTTTAGCCAGCTATCACATATCAGCTCCATTGCGCTCGCCACATAATTCTCCGCACGGTTAGACCTGTTGCTGGGCATTAGGAGCCGTTTGAATTTATCCGTCTGTTTCTTGCTGCGCAGCACTTGAACGCTCTCTTTCACCAGGGCCAGTTTGGATTTCAGCCTAGAGTTGTGCACAGCGCGCGGATCTCGAAAAAGCTGAATGATCCGAAGATTCAAACCAGGGTCCCTCATTAAAGGAACTAGCACACTCAGGTCTAACACACGAACGTCTTTAATCACCATAACGCGGTACTTTTTGCATTCTCTCTCCAAGTCCTTAATGTCCCTCGGCCGACATTTGTCGCAGACGTCTCCTCTCACCAGGCCAATTTCGTCTTTCTTGTAGGCGTTGCACAGAGGCTGTGAGCAGATAACCTTGTTCGTTTTCCACCCAAAAATAAATGAGGTACTGATGTTGCTAGTTCCAGCGTAGAGCTTAAGAACGGAGAAATCACAGCGGAAAAGTGAATTCATCATGTCCCGGACGGCTCCTTGAAGACTCACTGCGTCTCCAGGGTATAGGGATTGCCACATATTCCACATGGGTTCGTACAAATAAAACACGTCGGGGTGTTGATTGAATAGTTCGCCTAAAAAGGAAGACCCCGTTCTCCATGTGGCGTGCACATAAATGTTTATTTTATCGCTCCTATTGAAAGCGTCTCCCACCATTTCGGTAGCATTGTTGTTTCTGTCCACGTTACTCCACAGTGCCAGTGTTTTTTCCAAGTCAGGGCACTTTTGCTGTTGAAGTTCATGTTTATCATTGATCGTTTTACTCCTGTTATCCAAAACATAAGGAATTAACAGAAGTAACACAGAATATCCTAAAATCAAAATCAAGTATTTCTTCTGCAGCCGCCTCTTCATCTCCTCAGCCGCAGAAACGGACAGGAAGTCCTCCACTAGATATTTAGCGCACCTCTCTGCAAGCGAGCGACAGCCTTCGCCAAAGTTTAAGTGGAGGGACAAAACTGAAGCGTCAGCCAGAATTGGACACGCCCACTAAAATGTCAAAATAAGAGCTTCGAATCTCACTCGCCTCTTAAAGCTTCAGACAATTTAATATTAAAATCTTTATTTAAATATTTAATATTAAATAAAATATATATTAAAATGTTATTTCTGATGCATCAAACGCCCCCAAAATATGTGTATGTATATGTACAGTACATTTTTAATCTTCTGAAATATGCTAAATCTGATACAATCTTTTACCCATGACTGACCTTGTTTTAATTGTGTTCTGTTATTTAGGCTGTTGATACAACTTGATTGCCCTGTAGATATGTCAAAGTGGAAAATTACTGCGCAACATACACCGTTTTGGATTCTATTTACATGAAAGTAGATCCAGCCTGAAAGGATTGTGGCAGCCTGAGGAACAGAAAAAGGATGTGTGGAGTAAAAGTGAGGACTGAAAGTAGTAACCTGGAACCTCAGTAGGCATAAGATGTTGAAATAAAATCAGGACATTCGGGCTGTTGCAAAACATGCTTTCTGTTTATGCAAAGACGTTTTGGCAGGATCACATTTACAGAAGTTGCTGTAAAAAATGTTTGCATTAGCAATTTCATTAAAATGTACATCCTAACATAGTCAGCATTGCTGTAATCTTGCCTAACAGCATTTCTATTTTCAGTGTAAGACTTTAAGATCATTTTGAATTAATAAAGTTTTATTTACACTGTTACCCATCTGAATAGCAAATCTGGTTGGCTAGATCTCAAAGGGCCAAGCTAGGGAAATAGGTTGAGTCCTGAATGTTTGCTTTGGGCACTTTCACAGTTATGTTGATGTCTGGTCTCACACTTGTAAATCTGGCAACAGAACAAATGGTGCTTCTACACTGTAAAATGCAGTATTTCTACAGTAAAATGATTGCAAAAAACAAAATTTATTCAGTTGTTTCCCCTCCATAAAATGGTCTTTCGCTGGCAGCAATGCTGCCATTTTTCAAAGGATATATATATTTTTTACAACATATTCTACATTTACCCATACAGCCGTTTGATTACCCCCACTGAGCCTGCTCCACAGCAACAAACAACACCTGAGAACATAAATAGTGGTTATGAAGGGTTGTGAGGTACAGGATAGTTTATAGCTTGTACATTTACCAAATGTGTGGCTCAGGGAGTGGGAAATCTGAACAGCCCTAAATTTATGCTGGATTAGCTGCCAGATCACAAAACCCTGCTACGTTATATAGGTTTGGATATACATCAATTATGTCATTGCCTGCTTTTAAATGGTGATCAATGTGATGGTTACACTGCAGGTTTTCCAAATTGAATCTCAACTTCAAAAAGCATTTACATACAGTTTCTGGAAGACATGACCGTGCTTCAGTTCTCTGCCTGGAACAGGATGTAAATTGAATAATTGTTGGTCAATCTCCTTATTAATCTTCTATATGGGGAGGCTCAATTAGTATCTTTTAATCCAAAATGGATACTACAGAGACATCTGGTGGACACACAGCAAACTACATGTTGAAAGGCAAGTAAAAATACTGACCATAACACAGCAAAAGGGTGTCATTAAACATCAGACCTGGGTCAACTATGTAATTGTTTTGGATTCAAATACTGTTCTGTGCTCGATTGATCTTGTCTCATTTGAGTGCAATTGAGCCAACCAAAAGCACCAGAAGGCGGGGTTTGCACTTTTTGAGAGTATTTCATAGGTTCCAAAACACCAGACAAGCTCAGTAAAGCATAGAAAAGTATTTGAATCCAAAACAATTAAGGTCTGTTGAATATTAAAATAAACGTGCACTTTGCAGCCCATGGATAATTTCAGTAGCTGAACCTCTGCTCCACATGTCATTTTTCTTCTGTGCTTCTGTCTTGTACAATTTATATCTTGAATAATTTATTTCCATTGCTGTTGTTGTTATGGGATCACATGAGCTCTTGTAGTTTCAAAGGCTGTACCTCCTTTGTATGACTAAGCTTTGCTATGCAAATGACCTCACTGGTTTGATGATTAGATTTATTGATATGCAGAGTGCACTTTAAAGCTTTTTTAGATGAGAGAGGGGCCGGTTTATTCTACAGGAACGTCTCACCATCTCACATCAGTGGGATCTATAGCACATGTGTGGCTGGGGTACTGGTCCAGATTTGAAATTGAAATATGTAATTTGGTATATTGGAACCCATAGAATGAGCTAAAAAAAAGGTGCAAACTCACCCTTCTGGTCCTCTTGGCTGGCTCAATTGCAACAGGCAAGATCATTCAAGCGCAGAAAGTGTTGTTAAAACAATATGCTATCAAATCAATCATCCATCCATCCATCCATCCATTATCTGAACCCGCTTATCCTGAACAGGGTCACAGGGGGGCTGGAGCCTATCCCAGCATACATTGGGCGAAAGGCAGGAATACACCCTGGACAGGTCGCCAGTCCATCGCAGGGCACACACACCATTCACTCACACACTCACACACTCACACACTCACACACTCATACACTCATACCTACAGGCAATTTAGACTCTCCAATCAGCCTAACATGCATGTCTTTGGACTGTGGGAGGAAACCGGAGTACCCGGAGGAAACCCACACAGACACGGGGAGAACATGCAAACTCCGCACAGAGAGGCCCCGGCCAACGGGGATTCGAACCCAGGACCTCCTTGCTGTGAGGCGGCAGTGCTACCCACTGCACCATCCGTGCCGCCATGCTATCAAATCATATTTAAGTGAATTCATTATGTACTGATTATGCTCAAACTGGTGCAGCTGGCGAATCACCTGGCTCAATGTAAATGCAATACCTCCTACCTTCCGGCATTCTCAGTTTTGCAGATTTCAAGTCCTGAAACTTGAGAATGTCGTCTGTAGTTATGTTGCAAGTGTTTTTTATTGTTTGACTGGCTCAGATGGTTATCAGATATCTGAGAGGTCCAGGATGCAAGGAGAATCATTATCAGACTGTTTTATTATACTTTTAATCTCTAACTGAATAGCCACAGTGCAGAAAGCTTCATTAATGCTTAATCCAAATATTGTGGCTACAGAGACACCTGGTGGACAGGCAGCAGAATGCATGTCTGTGTCAAGACCATGACTGGATTTGGTTCCACACATTCTCTTCCCATTCCTTTGTCTTTGCTTGAGTGAGCGATTTGTGGCAAAATTTGAGTAGAAATTACACATACACACAGCTTATAAAGTATAATTGTTAAAAACGTCATGTTTTAAGAATTCAAGCTTTTTGTCCTCATAAAATAATTATGATTTTAAATGTCATCTATAGAATAAATCTATATTTTAACTCTCATTTTGTGGACCATGGTGGAATAACACTTAATTTCCCAGAATGCACAACTTCATCCAAAAGTTTACAAAATGGAGCCTAACAGTCTGAGAGCAGACTGAAATTGAAAAATTACATGGCGAACCTACTAAGCTCTCTGTCCTTGCCCATTTTGGTGAACCATCTCCAACAGCTACACCTGGAAATCACAGAGCTGTGTGCAATACAGCAATACAGCAGCCTGTGGTTCCATCAAGGCCACTTCAAATTTCAAAAGGCATCTACAGGTAACTTAAAATAAAGATAAACTGCAATAGGCATGTTATCATATATACAGTATTTATTATCATTACTGGCTATATGATGTCATTGGCCCACAGTAACTGTATATGCAAGAACATATACAGTATTGTGGCAATTGGATCATTTTTAATTAATTTTTTTTTGTACACTACAAAAACATCTGGAAATGGAATCTGAAAAATTTAGATTCCATTTACAAATTCCGAATTTAGTAAAAATATATATTCTCACTTTCAAAAGAAACACCCTGAACACCCTGAAAACAATTGACCACACAGCCCACCCTAACCTGTTTGCTACGGCTGCTCCACCTGCTGAAGCCAGTTCCAGTTCTATGTGGGCCCCAATGCAGTCAGGTCCAGAATTATTGGTGAAATTGAAACACCAATTGGTGAAAGCAAAAACACAGATAATGAGCTATATTTTATGTCCAAACATATGGGAAAACTATATACTTTTATCCTAATACAATTATTCTAATTCTTCATTTCTT
Source organism: Conger conger (assembly GCF_963514075.1). NCBI lineage: Eukaryota > Metazoa > Chordata > Actinopteri > Anguilliformes > Congridae > Conger > Conger conger. The sequence goes on from NC_083762.1 coordinate 53,075,738, forward strand.
TTTATTGAGCAATACTATTTTTTATGAAAAATGTAGGTGTCAAAATTATTGGCACCCTGAAAGATTATTTGAAATAAATGTTTACTTATTTAAGTTAATCTCAGCCTTAAGGAACTGTATTGTGGCCTTCCATCACTTCCTGTTTCCCTAGGGTATAAAAATGAGGTAACACACAGCCCTTTGTCGTCCATCACCATGGGGAAAGTCAAAGAACTGTCAAATCAAAAGAGACAGATGGTTGTTGACCTACACAAGTCAGGTAATGGGTACAAAAAAAATACACAAACGGTTAAACATACCACTAACCACTGTTAGGGCAATAATCATCATTCAAACATCTGGAACAGTTGCAAACGTTCCCCTCAACAAGCAAGTGCATGTTGCTCCCACGCACAGTGAGGAAGATGGTGAGGGAGGCAAAGAAGAACCCAAGGACCACAGTACAAGAACTGCAGACTTTAGTTGCATTTTGGGGTCACAAAGCCTCAAAATCAACCATAAGACACTACCTCCATACCAACAGGCTCCTTGGAAGGGTTGTACGAAGAAAGCCCTTACTGAGAGCAACCAACAAATTCAAGCGTCTGCAGTTTGCGAAATGTCATTGGAACTATGACTGGAACAGGGTGCTATGGTCAGATGAGACCAAAATCGAACTTTTTGGCCAGGTACACCGTCGGCATGTTTGGCGTCAAAAAAGGGATGCATACAAGGAAAAGCACCTCATACCTACCGTCAAATATGGTGGTGGATCATTGATGCTTTGGGGCTGTTTTGCTGCCAGTGGTTCAGGGGCTCTTGTTAAGATCAATAGCATAATGAATTCCACCAAGTACCAGGACATTTTAGCCAAAAACCTGGTTGCCTCTGCCAGGAAGCTGAGACTTGGTGGACGTAGGTGGACCTTCCAACAAGACAATGACCCCAAACATACTTCAAAATCAACACAGAAATGATTCCGTGAAAACAAAATCAATGTTTTGCAATAGCCATCTCAGTCTCTGGACTTAAACCCTATGGAAAACATGTGGTCTGAATTTAAGAGGGCAGTCCAAAAGCAGAAACCTAAGGATATGAAGGATCTTGAAAAGTTCTGCATTGAGAACTATATAGAAATAGGCTCAGTGCCATTATCCTTGCCAGGGGAGGCTGCACCGAGTACTAAAAACAGGGGTGTCAGTAATTGTGAAACCATTTTTTTTCGAAAGAAATTTATAATTTGAAAAATGTGTCATTTTGGTCAATTCCATTGAATCATGATTAATCATTATGTTGGAAAATTACAATATATCTGAGTAATGGTATTATTTGTTTTCTACAGTCTTTTTTGCTAATTTTCATCAAGGGTGCCAATAATTCTGGACCTGACTGTAGATAGTCATCAAGTGGCTCTAACCAACAGCATTGTTACATACATTGTGAATACATCTCTCTCTCTATTTAAAATAAGGATTTCATCGCAGTTTTGCAATTGGCTCAACCCTACACAATGCCCTTGTTGAAACCTCACTCAGAATCTCATTCCTGTGTGCCACTGCTATAAAAAATAATTTGATAAATCAGATGCAAAAAAGTTTGCTCGACATGGATCTATGGTCAAACCGATGAAAGGGAGGCATACAGCAGAGTGTATGAGGATCTTAATTTTTTTTTTTTTATAAACTTTATTTTGTACAATTAAAATAAAAAAACAAAACAAAAAATAAAGAACAAAATAACAATGATAATAAGTCTGAAATGGAATAGGAAGAAGCAAAGCTTATCCAGTCCTATCCCAATCTTAATAACTTACTGGACAAAGTTCTTTTTGCCACAAGTCTACACTGGCTGCTGAGATTCTGGATGCAGGTGCACAAAATTCAACCTGCCAATGCCACCTGCTGGAATAGCCAGCTGAAGTAGCTGAAGCCTGTCCTTAAACCTCCCTCTGATGTCCCTGCTCAGCTCCAGTACCCTGTCCAGCTCTCATACATTGAATGTAATATAATACAAGAAATGTGTAAAAGTGCTGCAACCCTTTAAGGAGGCTGCAGATATTTGTGGTAACCACCAGCCGGGTGATTCACTGCGTTTGAGGTTTAAGGCATGCAGTCAAATGCATGAAGATGACAGGTAACAACATGATTTTGTCTATCCTCCAGACTTCAGTTGAGAAGCGTCTTGCAAAATTTGAAGAAATGCAATGCTTCCAGGTAGCTTCTACTCTTGATCCAAGATTCAAACTGGACTGGTGTATTAGTGAAGGGGTCAAGTACATACAAGGATACTACAAGCATGTTCTCACAGAAAAACTAGTCTCACCCCCCAAGAGTCAGTACTGGCTATAATGACAGCAATACCCAACCAAAGAAATATGCCAAACTCTTCTCATACATGGAAAGTACCTGAGTGTACCTGAGTCAGCCGTGTGCAGCAGAGGACGCTGACCCTTTGCTGAGAAAACCAATCCAGCTTTCCTGACCTAGCACAACTTGCCTGAAAATACCTTATTATACCAGCTTCCTCTGAACCTGTTGAAATAATCTTAAGTGTACCAGGAAAAATATTCAGGTTGATAAAACCTTTGAGATTCTTTTGCTGATTAAATGTAACAATATTGAACAATGAGATTTGTGTATTGGAATATTGCCATTAATTGTTTTGCTAAGGTTTAAGTGAAAGACATCACCTAAGATCGAAGTAAAAGTTATTGTTCTACTTATATAGGAGCATATACTTGAATCTTCTTGTGTCTATTCTCATTTAGATATCTGTGTTAAATGTGAAAATAACCAAACTGATAAAGAACCAGAAACAATAACAAAAAATAAAACAGACACTTGACTCAACCCTATGTGGGGCTATAATCCCACGAGTAACCCCTTCACCACCCTATCCCATCTGTCAACCCATAGACACACACAAGAAACACCTCTGCAGACTCCTCACATTGGATTAGAAATGAAACACTAAATATGAATAAAGTGTGAAATTAATAATGTGTAGACTGTAACCTTTCATTTCATATCTGGAGCTTTGTAGGAATTAGATCCCTGTTTATACAAGGACCCCCAATTTTAGGAGACAAAAAGTAATTGGACAGTTGGCTTCTCAGCTGTTTCTGATTAGTCAGGTATATTCAATTGCTTCCTTAGTGCAGGTATACAAAACCTTTCAGTATCTAGTCTTGATTCTAGGCTTCTGATTGCTTTGGTGTCTGTTACTGGCACTTGTCAACACAAGGACCAGAATTGTGCCAACAAAAGCCAATGAAACCATTATGATTCTGGGAAATATGAAAAGAAAAGTCAGAGACATAGGCCAAACAATAGACTTACCAAAACAAACTGTTTGGAACAGCATTAAGCAGAAACACAGCACAACATGTGCTCATGAATTATTCTCAAACATCCCAATAAATGTTGACAAGACTAAAATGATGCGCTTCTCAACCATATCAGTTAATGGAGAATATGAGTTTGAAACTGCAAGTGATAGCCAGATATAGCAAGTTTCAATTTACAAATACCTTGATTTTCTCCTGTATAGCAAGCTGTCTTTTAAACATCATATTGAGAGTCTTACGAAAAAACTCAGATTAGATTCTGTATATCATGCAGCTTTACGATTTATTTCTGATTCAGGCTTTTGTACTCAGCACTTCATTTAATTCAAGAAGGTTGTTTTGTCATCCTAATATAACCGGAGAATGGAACACTGGTACACTTTCCTTTACAAAAATATCATACAGGAACTTCTCTATTTATGCTCTCTGTTGACTCCTCAGACTAGCAATAGTTTCGAACTTAGATCACAGGGACAAATCAATTCTGCCATTCCTCGAACCTGTAATGTTTTTTTGTGACAAAGCTTTGAAAGTCTTTATACCTTCTTGTTGTTGTGAGTTACAATCATTTTAAATTAGACTAGTATGGAATATTACAAAAACAGGATTAAAAACCACTTGCTCACTGAATGCACATGTGCTGGTGACTAAAGTACTGAAGTACTAATTTTACTGTAAATTATCACTTCATTATTATGTTTTTATGCTTTTATGGGAGACTTTTTGTGCTGCTATCTTGGCTAGGAATTTTGAGATTTTATTCTTCATAACATAAAGGTAAAGAAATAGCCTCCTCCATTTCACAGCATATGATAGTACAACACAAGCTACACACTTAAGTATGTTCTTCCTGGCTGTGTTATGCCAGGAAGGGAGATGGAACACTGCTGCTTAGCAGACAGCGTAGACCAGGTGTGGGCATTTCCGGTCCTGGAGGGTTAGTGTGTATGCAAGTTTTTGTTTCCACCAATTATCCTGGCTAAATGAAATAATTGGCTGCATGCACTGGTTCACTCAAATATTAGATAACAGTAAAACCGGGGACACAAGAGCAGTCTTCGGCTGTCATTCATCAAGAAATGTACTGTAGCTAAAATGTCAGATGACATAAAAGGCTAATTATGTAATTAAGACCAGAAGTTGGGATGAAATCCAGAAATGGATACGGCCCTCTTGAGACGGGTGCGTGGGGGTTGGACCCAAAATGCAGGACTCAGAAACAATAGTAATATAAAGACCCCTCAGGGCTTTATTCGGGACGAATCCCAGGAGAGTAGTCAACACAAGCAAAGTCCATACACGTAGATCCAGCCAAACAAAAAGTAAACAAACAAAAAGCACGGTGCCGAGGGAAGAGGCAAACTCGTAGTCGGTAGACGTGCAGGGAGGTCCGGTAGCAGGAGAGCTGTCAGCGAGGCAGATGAACAGACGGACGGCAGGCAGAGGCGTAGTCGTGGACGAAGCGGGAGTCGAAACCATGAAACAATCAGCGAAGCAAAAGTACAAAAACGGTAGGCGAGGACGGAGTCAAAAAACAAACGATGGTCACAAAACAGAAATCAATAAACAATGGTCGGTAACAGGCTTGGATCGTAACGTGTAATCAATAGTGTTGCGTGGTAAACAGAGGCAGACAATTTCGCGAAGAACAGTTGAGCGACTGGGCTATAAATGCGGGTGTAGACAGGTGTAGACAATTAGTTAGAGCGTAGCAAGGAAATGGAAAACAGGTGCGATGGATGACAAGTTTAACAAGGAGATTAGTAATCGTTAGTAATAAACCTATCCTGCCCTAGCATTAGTAAATTAGTAAATGACATGCACGAGAAACGTAAGGTAACATGAACACATGATTAGTCTTGTTAGTTTCTACCCAATCCTGATCTAGCGTTAGTCGTTTTAGTAAATAGACAAATGGAAATAATTAGGGAGTGGATGACAGAAGGAGCGAGAGAGAAAAGGCGGAACGCAAGGTTTGCGGAAAGACATGTAAAAGTGTATGCATAAACAACGACCAGTTAACGTAACAATAAACATAAATCAAAACATAATACAAAACGAAACTAAGACGATAACCATTCAATATAACAAGGTAATATAATCGTAACGAAACATAACTAGACATGACGAGAAAATAAATCGTAACAAGAAATAAACTAAACAACATGACGAACCTAGACTAACATAATACATGATAAGACACTACGTGACTAAGACAACATGAATAAACATAAAACATGGCGAGACAGACCTGAAACGTGACAGGACCCCCCCCCTTAACGACCGACTCCTGGCGGTCCTTGGAATTTATCAGGGTGGTCACGATGGAAGTCTCTGATGAGCGATTTGTCCAGAATGAGACTGGGAGCGACCCAGGAACGCTCCTCAGGGCCATAGCCCTCCCAGTCAACCAAGTATTGAACCCCACGGCCCCTCTTACGAATGTTCAAGAGTTTGTTAACAGTAAATGCAGGGTGGTTGTCAATAATGCGGGGGGGAGGTGGTGGGGGATCCGGGGGACATATGGGGTGAGAGGATACAGGATTAATACAGGAGACATGGAATGTGGGGTGAATCTTAAGGGAAGCAGGGAGTGACAGTTTAACAGAGGAAGGGTTGATGATACTGTGGATCTTAAAGGGACCAATAAAGCGGGGTTGCAGTTTGTGGGAAGTGGCTTGGAGGGGAATGTCCTTAGTGGACAGCCAGACGGAGTCACCTGGTTTGTAGGCCGGAGCTGGAGTGCGGTGGCGATCAGCAACACGCCGATTACGATCTGCCGTGCGTAAGAGCGCGGCCTTGGCGTCCCTCCAAATCTTGGCACATCGTTTCATGTGGGTGGAGAGGGAGGGAACAGCGATCTCAGCTTCTTGGTCGGGAAACAGTGGAGGTTGGTAGCCCAGGGAGACCTCAAATGGAGATTTCCCGGTGGCAGCGCAGGGTAAGGTGTTGTGTGCGTACTCCACCCAGGTGAGCATCTTGCTCCATGAAGCCGGATTCTGGGCAGAGACACAACGTAGCGCGGCTCCCAAATCCTGGTTGGCCCTCTCGGTTTGCCCATTGGATTGAGGGTGGTAGCCGGATGAGAGGCTGGCTGTGCACCGAGGGCCAGGCAGAAAGCTTTCCATTGAGAAATGAATTGTGGGCCCCGGTCGGATACAATGTCTGAGGGGATTCCATGGATGCGGAACACTTCCTTAATAAGTACATCCGCAGTCTCTTGGGCAGTGGGTAACCCTGGCAGGGGGATGAAGTGGGCCGCCTTACTGAATCGGTCCACCACAGTGAGGATGGTGGTGTTACCTTCGGAAGGGGGAAGTCCGGTAACGAAGTCCACGCCGATGTGGCTCCAGGGTCGGCTGGGCACAGGCAGAGGTTGGAGTAGACCAGCCGGGGCTTGGTGGGAGGCCTTGCTTCTGGCACAGGTGGTACATGCCTTGATGAAGCGCCTGGTGTCAGGGATCATGGAGCTCCACCAGAATCTCCGCTTCAGCACCGCCAAGGTGCGGGTAAAGCCGGGATGGCAGGAAAGGAGGGATGAATGGGCCCATTGCAGCACCTGTGTCCGAGCGGCTGAGGGAACGTATAGGCGTGATCCGGGGTTGGACCTGGGATCGGGATCCTCCCGTAGAGCCCTCTGGATCACCGCCTCGATCTTCCACGTGACAGATCCGATAGTGCAGGAGGCAGGAAGGATGTTCTCGGGAACCTCACGCTCAGAACAGGTGTTGAATTGACGGGACAGGGCGTCGGGCTTAACGTTCTTCGAACCCGGGCGGTAGGTCAGTTGAACCTCCCGAAGAACAGCGCCCATCTAGCCTGTCGAGAGTTCAGCCTCTTGGCTGTCTGGAGGTATGCCAGGTTCTTGTGTTCGGTCCAAACGATGAACGGCTTCTCGGCCCCCTCCAGCCAATGTCTCCACTCCTCCAGCGCCAGTTTGACTGCCAGCAGCTCTCGGTTTCCAACGTCATAGTTCCTCTCTGCAGGGGACAGCTTCTTGGAGAAGAAGGCGCAGGGGTGTAGTCGGTTGTCAGCGGCCGCCACCTGAGAGAGCACTGCTCCCACCCCTGTGTCGGAAGCATCCGTCTCGACCACAAACTGGCGGGTCGGGTCGGGGTGTACCAGGATGGGAGCAGAAGAGAACAGTCTCTTGACCTTGGTGAAGGCCGTCTCAGCTTCGGGGCTCCACCGGAATGGCACCGCAGGGGACGTGAGCTTGGTTAAGGGGGCGACCACTTGACTATAGGATCTGATGAACCTTCGGTAGAAGTTGGCGAATCCCAAGAAGCGTTGGAGCTGCTTACGTGAGGTGGGTGTGGGCCAATCGGTAACTGCCAGAATCTTCTTGGGATCCGCCCTGATCCGTCCCCTCTCTAGGATAAACCCCAGGAACTCAACTGTGTCGGAGTGGAAGACGCACTTCTCCGCCTTGACGAATAATCTGTTCTCAAGGAGTCTCTGTAGAACTTGCCTGACGTGGTGCTCATGATCCTTGGCATTGGTGGAGTAGATCAAGATGTCATCCAGGTAGACGAACACATGTCGACCCAACAAGTCCCGAACAACATCATTCACCAAGGCCTGGAACACAGCAGGAGCATTGGTGAGGCCGAATGGCATGACCAGGTATTCGAAGTGTCCGAGAGAGGTGTTGAAGGCGGTCTTCCATTCATCGCCCTCACGGATACGGACCAGGTGGTAAGCGTTGCGGAGATCCAACTTGGTGAAGATGGTGGCCTTGTGAAGTGGGTGGAACGCGGAGTCCATCAGGAGCAGAGGATACTTGTTCCTCACCGTGATGTTGTTCAGCTCCCTGTAGTCGATGCACGGGCGTAGGGAGCCATCTTTCTTCTGAACAAAGAAGAATCCCGCACCGACGGGAGAGGAAGAAGGGCGAATTAGTCCGTTAGCCAGGCAGTCACGGATGTATTTCTCCATCGCCTCACTTTCTGGTCTGGAGACGTTGTATAGGCGACTTGAGGGAAGTGACGAACCAGGAAGGAGCTCGATGGCGCAGTCGTAGGGTCGATGAGGCGGCAAAGACTGAGCTTGTGTCTTGGAGAACACTGTGCCCAGGTCATGGTAAGGAGAGGGGACCCTCTCCAGGGAGAGTTTGGGAGTCTGTGGTAGGGCTGGCACTCCCTCTGCTGGTGGTGGGGCGGAACGCAAGCAGGACAGATGGCACTTAGAATCCCATGCTTGCACTTGGTTAGAACTCCAGTTGATCGTGGGGTTGTGTTTCTGGAGCCAGGGTAATCCCAAGATGAGTTGGTCATTAGGGGTCTGGATGACGCGGAACTGGATCATCTCCCGATGGTTCCCAGAAATGATCAGTTGTACGGGAATAGTGATGTGCGTCATGCGGCAGAAAGTCCTTCCATCCAGCGACCGCGCATTCTCAGGGTGGGGTAGAGGGAGGGTGAGAATGTTCAGTTCAGACACCAGAACTTTGTCGATGAGGTTGGCATCCGCTCCAGAATCCACCAATGCGTTAACCCAGGTTGTTCCGTCGGGGAGAATCAGCAGGGTGGTGAGCGTGGGACGATGGTTGTCTCTGTCAGAACCCTCATGCCTGTCGACTGCTCTCACCTCTACTGGTCGCCTGGTCCTGAAGGAGCACCGAGCCTGGGTGTGACCCGGCCTCCCACAGTAGAAGCACGAGCCGGTGGTTCTGCGGCGTGCTCGTTCCTCGGTAGAGATCTTGGTACCGGCCCGGGACAGGTCCATGGGTTCGGGTCCCTCCGACTGCTGCTCCTCTTGTCGCGGACTTGGCCCCTGCCTGGGGTACGGGTTGCCGGGAAGGATCGGTCTTTCCGACAGGCGTTGTCTGGCACGGTTGTCCAGGCGGATCGTGGTGCACACAAGTTGGTCGAGCTGGGTGATGGGGTCCAGTCGCGCCAAACCGTCCTGGAGCGTCTCACTCAGGCTGGCCAGGAAGAGATTCGCTAATGCTGCATCGTTCCAACTAGTAGCCGCCGCGAGGGTGCGGAAGTCGATGGAGTGATCTGCCGCGGTCTTCCGTCCCTGGCGCAGAGCAATCAGTCTCTGGGATGGCTCCTGGTCGCTGGATGCGTGTTGGAACACCTTCCGAATCTCATCGGCGAAGACTGGGTAACGAGGAGGAAAAGAATCCCCGGACCACACCGCCGTAGCCCAATCCAATGCCCTCCCCTTGAGCAGTCCCATCACATAGCCTATCCGACGGTCGTCGCTGTTGTAGGTCTGGGGCTGTTGCTTGAAAACAAACTTGCATTGTAGTAGGAACGCCTTGCACCTCTCAGGTTCTCCACCGAACCTCTCCGGAGGGGGTTGTTGGGGCTCCCGGAATTGCCAGGCTCCCGAGGGGTTGACCGCCGGGGAAGTGGGTGGGTGGGTGGGTTCCTCCCGTGGTTGTGGCAGGACCGCGACGGCGAGCCTCCTCATCTCTGCACACAGTTCACGAATCTCCAGGTGAAGCTCGGAGATTCCTTGTGAATGCAGCCGGACGATGGCTCCTTGTTCCTGGAGGGCGTGGAACATGGCAGTTGAGTCAGCAGGGTCCATAGTGGAGAAATTGTTCTGAGACGGGTGCGTGGGGGTTGGACCCAAAATGCACGACTCAGAAACAATAGTAATATAAAGACCCCTCAGGGCTTTATTCGGGACGAATCCCAGGAGAGTAGTCAACACAAGCAAAGTCCATACACGTAGAGCCAGCCAAACAAAAAGTAAACAAACAAAAAGCACGGTGCCGAGGGAAGAGGCAAACTCGTAGTCGGTAGACGTGCAGGGAGGTCCGGTTTCTGTCACAAAACAGAAATCAATAAACAATGGTCGGTAACAGGCTTGGATCGTAACGTGTAATCAATAGTGGTAAATGCTCAAGAGTTGCGTGGTAAACAGAGGCAGACAATTTCGCGAAGAACAGTTGCGCGACTGGGCTATAAATGCGGGTGTAGACAGGTGTAGACAATTAGTTAGAGCGTAGCAAGGAAATGGAAAACAGGTGCGATGGATGACAAGTTTAACAAGGAGATTAGTAATCGTTAGTAATAAACCTGCCCTAGCATTAGTAAATTAGTAAATGACATGCACGAGAAACGTAAGGTAACATGAACACATGATTAGTCTTGTTAGTTTCTACCCAATCCTGATCTAGCGTTAGTCGTTTTAGTAAATAGACAAATGGAAATAATTAGGGAGTGGATGACAGAAGGAGCGAGAGAGAAAAGGCGGAACGCAAGGTTTGCGGAAAGACATGTAAAAGTGTATGCATAAACAACGACCAGTTAACGTAACAATAAACATAAATCAAAACATAATACAAAATGAAACTAAGACGATAACCATTCAACATAACAAGGTAATATAATCGTAACGAAACATAACTAGACATGACGAGAAAATAAATCGTAACAAGAAATAAACTAAACAACATGACGAACCTAGACTAACATAATACATGATAAGACACTACGTGACTAAGACATCATGAATAAACATAAAACATGGCGAGACAGACCTGAAACGTGACACCTCTTTGCCCATCTCTGGCATAGACCCTACATGCAGGGATAGCTGTGCAGCTGTGGTGAATGGTTATCGCTTCAGCTGTGGCCCATCATTGGGCTTTATAAAAGGCCTTACTCCCAGGCCTTCTGAAACTGCTGAGAGTTGGAGCACAGGATTCTGGATTATAGGTGTTCTTGGGCAGTGGTCCTTCATTTTGTAATTTTCTTTGTTTGGGAGTGTTTTTGCTGTTTTGTTGCAGCAAGTAGGCAAATAAACTCTATTGTTTATCATTTCTATCTGTTCACCACGTGATGCAGTGGACAACCCCAGCACTGCATCAGAATTGGTGGAGAATAGGTGTTTAGAGCCCCCGGGTAATCAGACAGGTGCATCTTTATTTTTGCTTAATTTTCAACAATTAATTAATTTTACAAACACCCTCAAACCACTGTTCATCCTTCCCACAGTCTGTGAATATAATGCGTAATATAAAGCATTATTATTAACATTATCTAACGTGCCTCTATTAGATAATGTCCGAACCACACTTGCATTCAAAACATTTGAATCATTTCATGAATTTCATTTCATTTTGCCGTTCTGGGACCAATATGCACGAGACATCTTTTGGAAAGGCACATACGCTATTCAAACTAATCCTGAAAATCTCATAAAAATCTGGGTAGTTTTTATTCAAAAGATGAGTGAAAATATTTGCATTTTCATAAGTCTGTTTTTTGCGTTCTTCTACAAACTGTTTGAAGAGCTATACAGTTACTCACCCAATTACAACACATCTTACTTTTAAACGGACTAGTGCCTTTTGCAAAAGGCGGGTTTTCATGTGCTACTGTTGATATAAAAATGTATATTATCAAAGCCCCTTGAAAATGAACGGTGAAAAGTTAGCTTGTCTGTCAGCCAGTGACTCTATGATGTAAGGCATGGTGCAACTGCAAGCCACGCGACTCACAGAACATACAATTATACATTGCCAGAGCCATATGGAGCCAAAATGGCGGAACGGTAGTGATGTCACTCCAGCAAAGAATTTAACGGCTCTGGGGCCTCATTTATGACCATCATCAGTTTTTGTAAATGGATACCATCCCATTTTTTAAACGGTTAACTGTGTAACCGATACTGTTTGTATCTTTTTCTTTTTTTTTTTAAACTGTACTGACAAATTGAATTGCATTTTCAACTTTATTTTGGGCCTTCTTAATAGCTACGCATCAAAATTGTAAAAATAGTTCAGAGAGATTGCCAAATGCCAATAATGTAATGTTCAGCTCTTCTGCACACCACTGTTGTAATATGTGGTTATTTGCGTTACTGTCACGACTCTGTCAGCTTTGATCAGTCTGGCCATTCTCATCTGACGTCTCTCATTAACAAGGCATTTCTTGTTACATTTTCCCCCATTCTGATGGTTGATGTGAACATTAACGCCCCTGACCCGTATCTACATGATTGTGTAACAAGTCTGAGCCCTTGTTATGTGGGACCTCCAGTAGCGTTCACACGTTCTTCGTCAGTTGGCAATGGCAGGCAAATACAGGAGTCCATCGAGAGTAATGAAGTTCTGTTTATTGTAGAATGCATTCTGCATCATCAACTGTTCAAACATTGTCGATAGAAATACTGAAGATACAACTTGAGAAAGACAAATAGCCTGCGACAGTACTTCGCTAGCACCAGTTACTAGGTGAAACACACACACAGCCTCTTGCCGGGCTGATAATTACCATTCCTTTTGGAGAGATTTGTCTCAGAGATTCCCCAGTTTACCCAATGGCTCCAACGTGGACTTCAACAACATGAACAACCACGCCTCGCTTTTCACGGGCCAGGGTTTTATAACCAAATGTATCACTTAATGCAGTTCTCACTTAGGTCCGCTCCAGACTGCTTAAACTAGTTGTGTTTTCTCACCCTAATTTTTACACACAAAATCAGGAATAATATTTACAATACAATGCAGATCCATAAACAACCTGGTTCATTAAAAAGTGCATGAAAACCCTTAACAGCATATGCTATTCCGAACACTTAGATGTAGCTCCCTCCAGTAAGAGGCATGAGGCATGAGATCTTGATTAAAAAACGGGGCTTTATTCCAAATGGATTAACCAATTCAACCCATAAGAACTGGGTTGAAAGAGAAGAAAAAAAATTCAATAAATTAAATGCATATACAGTTATGTCTTGTATTCACATTGTATTCACATTCACAATACCTTGTACGCCAAATAGCTAGCTAACATTTGTCTACTGAGCTAACACATTCAAACAGATAGCTAGCTAATAGCCTACATTCCAAAGTAACCCATAGAAAATGAACTTAAAACTCAAACATATCTCGTAGGCTGCTTACAACTAAAGAGGGGCCAAAGCTGTCTTTCTTGTTATCTTTTTTCTTCTAATTTGTATTATTAAACTCAATGAATAATTCAACTCTTTTCCGTGATTTTTTCTTCTTGAGCCGTCTTTTGGCGCTTTGCTTGCAAGGTGTTTATTTATTACTGGCAGAAACTCGAGCGGGAAAGAATAGTTCTGCCCCTAGGACTACTATAACATTAAGTAGGAACCAAAATAATTGCAAGGTGCCAACTTAACTAACGTGAGGCAGTTACACTCCCACCAAATCACCAATCACATGTGATTTCTTAGAACAACTTAGAGGACAAACATACTGCATATAAAACATTAATTTGGAAATGCTATCTATTTCACTATAGACTAACTGATGTACAGAGGGAGTCTAAGATACTGGAGTCTTCAGTCTGCTTCCAACAGTGTAACTGTCTTCTGGATGAGCCTCTCCAGGTGAACAGGTTTGGAGATGCACTTTTCTTTTCCATCCAAGGTTGAGTCACTGATAAGCAACTTGAGTCTTCTCACTGTTCCGTCCTTTCCTGGGTACACTTCAATAACCTTTGCCACTCTCCATTGGTTTCGTGGTGTAGCATCATCTTGCAGAAGAACGACATCATTGACCTTTGCGTTTCGGCGATCCTTGATCCACTTCTGTCAGTGTTGGATATTTAGGTACTACTCCTTCTTCCACCGTGCCCAGAAGTTGTTGGCTAAGAGTTTAACTCGGCGCCATCTCTTGCAGAGGTAAAGATCTTCCTTGACTAACTTTGCAGGAGGTAGGGAGAAGATCTTGGACTTCATGGTCAGGATATAGTTTGGTGTCAAGGGCTCTGGACTGGATGAATCATTCAGATAATCAGCGGTCAGAGGTCTGCTATTTACAACTTCCATGACTTCGTATAGGAATGTTTGTACAGAGGAGCAGTCAAGTTGTTTGGCTGACTGTTCTAGAATGGACGTCAAGCCACTTCTGATAGTGCAAATTTGTCTTTCCCAGGAGCGACCTATATGACTTGAAGCTGGGGTGTTGATGATGAACTCAGATCCCAGTTCTGTGAGTTCTTCTTGATCCATCTCTTACAATGTTTCAACAAACTCACGCCTAGCACCGACAAAGTTTGTCCCTTGATCACATCTTATCTGGTCCGAAGCAGTCTATCCCACAGAAAGAGAATGGAGGGGTTGCTTCCATTCGCTCTTTTGGGAGGTCTGCTATCCTTTGTTGTTCTTTGCATCTTCTGAACTTCCTGCACGTTGTGCAATTGTAAATATGGGATGATACTGCATTGCTACATCCTAGGATGCATGTGCCATTGGATCGGAGCTCATTCATGGTCATTCCTCGTCCTTGATGGAGTACTCTCTCATGATAGTGCTTGACGAGTAATGCCAACACTGGGTGGGTGTTGTTCAAATTATACATTCATGTGATTATTTTATTATTAATTGCTTATCCTATTATGAATTGCTTATGCTGGAGTGATCCAGATCATACATAATTATTAAAGTACCATAACTTGCTTTGTGCTAATGAATATTATTTTCTGTAACTGTGTGAGTTGAGATGTCTCTCCCTTTCTGTACTGTGGGCCTCCAAGGCTACGGCCATAAACTGTGTGTTCTATATTATTTTGTCTTTGGTGCCTGTGAGCCTGCAGAACCAAAAACATAAGACCTCACCACGGAGGCTACCCTGGGGATTATCCTCCCCCTGGACATAGGGAGTTAAAACAAGATAAGATAGACTTCTCAGACGCGCAGGGAATGCGCAGGCCCATGCGTATACATCATGCTGGAATGTTTTGAGAACATATATCTACATAAACCGTACCTTGAAGGGGGGAGATATGAATAAACAATATGTAGTAAGGAGAAGAGTGGGGAATTGTCTTTGAATATTGATCATTGGGAATGTTTAATCAAAGGGGGCTTACATTTGTTGCGCTCCACGCATACATGTATCCAGACAAAGGAGAGAAACCTCTGTCCTTGTTTTTGCATACAACTTACTGTCTCTGTCTCTGAGTGTTTTCTTCCAGGAATAAATTAAATTCCCACCACATTTGGGGGCCCGTCCGGGATACCAATATCTCACCTGCACTCCCTGGAGAATCAGCGCTGACTGCAAACCGTGCACGGGTCGTCTGCGAGACGATATAGAGAAAGACCTCTAATATAAAATATTAAGAAGAGCTCTTTTATTTAATTGAGTTAAATCGAAACAATGTCTTCTAGTGCTCATGGACTGATAGCCCTACTTGTAGGCAATATTACCCCGGCTTGTATTTGGGGGCCGGCCTTTATTTGTCCGAATCGGCCACGCCCCCGGCTATTATCCGAGGCCCGGCTTCAAATAGAATCCCGGACACAATTTGAGGATTTACTGTACTTGCTGTTGCGCCTTGGCAGCCTTTAGCTTTTTAATTGTCTCCAGTCACTCTAGCTGTCTGCACTTGGCTTCTTGCACCCTTTGTCTTTCCACAGTTTCGGCCTCTTGTTTGGCTCGTAAATGGGCAGCTTCAGCTTCAATTCTTTGAAATTCTTCAATATGATGTTCTTGCTCTAGCAGTGCTTCTAAAGTGGCTTCATTGGCAGCAACTTCAGCAGCGGCGTCTAGTCTGTTGACAGAATACAGGCTTGAGTGTTTTTTGCTCTTGAGTTGCTTTGAGGATGAGCGGGGGACTTGGTGCGGTGAGAGTTGATGCTTATTTTGTCTGAGGCTGCAGACTTAAATACAGACGCTGTCTCTTTCCCACCTTGCTCTTCATCCCTTTGACCTTCACCCGTTCTTGTGTCTAGATGACCTCTTGCAGTCTCTATGATCGTCCTTGTTACTGCTACTGCTTCACGTGTCTACTCTGCGATGTGTGTCATGGTTGGGAATGTTGATGCGCCTTAACTCTTCATAAACAACGTTCAGATACTTGAGGTGTTGCTTACCTTTGTGATGTGTTCGTGCAGCAGGTTGTTTGAGTAGTGTCCACTCAGCACTTGATGGGCATCTTTAGTGATAGACTTCCCATTCTTGTTGCTCACACTGAAACGATGTGCAACTCTTCTTACTTGCTCATCGTGCAGCTCTTGGCCCCTTTCGGTTAACTTACGGACTCTTTGTCTTCTTTGTGGTTCTTGTGAGGGAGCATTGTTATTAGCTCCTGTGCCTTCGGCTGGTTGTGGTTGCATGTCTGTGGAGTGCTGCTGCACCATGTCTTCACCTACACTCTGTCACTCTCAGCTCCCTCTCTATCACTCTCAGAGGAAGACTCAGGCTCTGACATTTTACTTGATTTACTTTAATTTTTACTTTAGTTTGGGTTAAATCTAATCTAGCTTTTACCTGAGTAATTACCTCGTTATACAGTATTATAAGTTAGATCAAATTTAGCTTAAGCTTAGTTGAGTAGTTATCTTATTTTGATATATAGCCTATAACCTGCAGCTAATAACAATATTTTGACCTATTTTTGTAGTTTATAGTGTTATTTAAACTTGAATCACCACAAGGGACAATGAAACAAAACAAAAAAATATTAACTCTTAATTAGCCTTAAGTAGCCTAATAGCCATTCGCCCTTAAATGCACTATATTGCTGGTTCTATTTTACTCTAGCCTACTACCAGTTCTTAGTAAATATTTACAGCATAGGCCTACCCATAAGTAAACACAATGAACTTCAATAAACTTCCACTCGAAAAGCTAGGTAAACAACATTAACTTGTTATGTGAAATGCAATCTCTTAGTTGCAGCTTTATTTCTTGTTATCTTCTTTCTTCTAATTTGTATTACTAAACTCATTGAATAATTCAACACCTTTCTGTGATTCTTTCTTCTTGAACCATCTTTTGGCACTTTGCTTGCAAGGTGTTTCTTTATTTATTACCGGCGGAAACTCGAACGGCAAAGAATAGTTCCGCCCCTTGGACTACTATAAGATTAGATTGGAACCAAAATAATTGTAAGGTGCCAACTTAACTAACTAATGTGAGGCAGTTACACTTAGTATAATGTTATTGCAATGTAAAACATGTTTAATTCTGCAAAAATCCAGGGTGATGATGTTGAACTTGTGACAGTGTGTTCACTAGCGCCCCCATGTGCATCTTGCTTGTTAACATGCTGCTTTTATGTGGATTACAACCAAATACATAAACCCACTTCCTGTTTTAAATTGCCAAATTTGTTTGTCGGATATGACCCACCTTTTGTGCCAATGCCAAACGACATTTCGTAATCTGATATGTGTAATAATAACAACACAAAATTTTTGCATCGCCTAACTGGGGGAATGGTTCCCTGCCATCTCTGCTTTCTGGATCTGGACAGTGCCAGATTTTGTGGGTTTGGTTTTCATAGTAGCCTATGTGGGTGTGAGCAGTTCCACTGAAACTATGCTGGGGGAGTGGAGGAGGGTGGAGTTTTAGCTGTTTTGTTCCTACACTTCGAAAAATGGGACACTGGAGGGAGGGAGTCCACAAGGTTTCCAGGACAGGGAGTGGAGGCGGATGGTAGTGGATTTAAATGTGGGCGCACCTGTTGTCATGACAGGCTATTTCTGACGTCTTTCAAGATGGAAGTTAGCTCAGATATCATTAGCTATTGATAGATTGCTAGATTGTTAGTTACTAATATCTAGCGATACAACAGTACAAAGCTATAATTAAGCTATTCAACTTAAAAAACAAAATTTGTGTTACCCCAACTAATGTGTTACTTACCTTGCTACCTATCTATCTATACTTCAGGCTTAAGTTACCCTGCTGCTCTAGGATCTGATTTCCCAAAATAACTAAGTAACATTGTGTCTTTACATCCTCATACTTTATACCACAAAAAACAGCATCTCTGGTTAGTCTGTAGCTATTCTATCCATCGAATGTCTGTCGGTGTGTCTTGTTGGGTTAGCTAGCTAGCTCTATGCTTAGCTAGCTAGTCTATATCCGCTTGTTGGTAAAGTAATGTTAACATAACTAGCTAGCTAACACAATTTAGCTATGATGGAAACCTGCAGCTAGCTTTGTTATTAAGTCCTGTAAAGCATAAACCAACAACAGCAGTAGACTAGTTGTCACCACCAAGCTTACAAAATAACATTGCCTTAATATAACGTTTCCCACAGATATCAACAGCTAGCACATCCTGGTATGAGGCATGACATCTTCTCTATTCATTCTCTTTCACTGCCCGCTGCTACATTAATTACATGGATAGCTATCATAGCTAGCAACATAGGCAGAGCTAGCTAGTAACTGGCTTTGATCGTGCTGTAACATTAGCTAGTTTGAACAGTAAAGTTAGCCAAACTTCGTCACCTATGGTTGGTTGGTCACGTAGCAAGCTAGCAAACATATATTTAGCGAACAGTTATTGAAATGATCGTGTGATGGAGCTGTCATGTCATTTTTTTTTCTGTTGTTGCACTCTGGGATGAGGTTGCCCCATAGGATCTTGGATCAGATTTCCCTCCCCAAATCCTAACCTTAACCATGAGCAAATGGAAAAGAAAAACTATGCTCACACAACCCTACAGAAGATGGATGGCTTCTGTTACTAGAAAGTAACAACACACATAATAGGTACATTTTAAGTACATATAGCAACAAAATACTTGATTTCTAGAATTTAATCAACTCCTGCGTTCCTCTGAAAAGAATCTATTTGGTTGTTGATTCAAAGAGAATATTTGATTGAATCCTCAGCAGCCTGCCCAGTGGTACATGTTGTTTGAAGTAGACCACCATAGTTACAGTACCCAGGTATTAATGCATTGTGTGTTTGAAGCTTTGTCAGTGCATAGGTCAAGATTATGTTCTCGGTGCTTCTATGAATTTCCTGTCTTTTGGCTTTTGCCAATCATTATCTCTTCTTTAAAACATAGTTTTTGGGTTCAGTGTTCTCATGCACTGTTTTGGAAAGCTGACAGTGACAAACCAGACAGAGCCTGCCATCTTTTCGTAGTGTTCTAGTAAGAAAATGTTTGAACAGGTGACTTTATGAAATGTTGAATTTAGTGTGCTACACACGATATATATTATTTGTCTTTTTGAAGTTTTCACTTTAGCTAACCAACTATATTATTAAGCAAGCAACTTATTTGGCTATGTAGCTAGCTGGCTATATAACTAAAATATGATAAGACAAACGATGTGCTAGTCTGCAGATACCCTGTTCGACTGATTTGGTGGTTTTGTTTCAGTTGGCGTTTCGCCAGGGAGTTTCTTTCCTGTTTTTTTTTTACTTCTCCTTTAGTGGCCCCACACAGTTGTGAGGGGTTCCTAGATTACATCAGTGGTTATCCGACTTATCGTGGGTAACTAGAATCCTGTCCTGGTCGCTCTTGGACTCCGGCCCCCACTCCCTCACAATTTTTTGGTCACTGTCAGCAGTCACATTAGCAGTTCGGGTTTTCATGTGGGAGGACTTGGAAGCCTGTCCTGGGGGATCTGGGAGATCATCTCTGCCTGGTTGCTGAGGCCTACCCCAGCCCCAGGATGGACCACAGAGGACCTGAGCGCCTGGCTGGGCCATGAAGAGGAGCCCCTCGATGATTCGGAGGAGGAAGAGGCCTGGAATGAGCTGGAGGGGTGTTTAAGGTGGCTGTGGTGTGGGAACCTACACCACCATGGGTACTGTGCTGTACCTGAAGACCCCCCAAAAGCCTCCACTCAGTAATAAGGCCCCGCAAGTGGCCACAGCTCCACCACACTGCCCAGAGATCCAGACGAGGGTCCCCCGCAGCCTCCCCATGTGGGCCCTCTAGACGACGGCACCCTGAAGCCTGCTCTAAATTACCAGCCACTTTTCTTTAAAAAAAGAAAATTGCACTTATGATGAATATAGTTTTTTGGTTAGAACTGCTCTTCATGTGTGTTTTGCTATTTATAGATTTTATGTTTTTAACTTGTTGAACAACATACGCACTTGTTAGTCGCTTTGGATTAAAAGCGTCTGCTAAATGACTAAAATGTAAATGTTTCGACAGGGGTATGCAAGAGCATCTCTGAACACACATTACATCAAACTTTGAAGTGGATGGGCTACAGCAGGAGAAGACCAATAAATTAAAAAAGATAAGTTGGCAGTGAGTGCACTTTATTTAATTTTATTTAATTGTTGCACAAATTAAGTATGTTGACACTCTTTAGTTCCCAACTACTTTCTTTGATTATGTTCCATTTCATAAAAAACTGCAGTAAATTTGGATACAGAAAACAGATCCTTTGCAATGAGCAAGCTCTCTTGCTTTTTAAAATACCACCCCATTTTATCATGAGCACAACAATTTTCAGGCCACACCTTTTCTTGTTAACTATAAAGGGTTAAAGTGTGTTTGATTTTTGCTGCGGTTCTGCAGTTGCAGACAAAATTAGCAAATTGCAGAATAATTATTTTGTCGTGAGCCAAATCAGCCGTCTTGGATCTCTCTGTGTGACATACTCACAGACTGCCAATTTTGTGAATCTTAGCCTCCAAAGGAAGCCTGGCAGTATCAGATATTTTCTGCCAAAATTGTGCAATGTGACAGTTGCTACAAACACAGCCAATGGACATCTAATGAACAACCATTTGGAGCAGCGTAATACAACACATGACATACCGTAAACGAGACACATAGCACTCTAGCCACAATAAACACATTGTTTCAACATGAATTCATTCAGTAACTATTTCTAGTGTCACCTTTGATACTAAAATATTACTAGGATGTGGATAAAGTAGCCAAGGCTAATTAAGTTCACTGTTAAAAAGGTAGGCCTATCGCTTTTGCTACCACTCTCAAACAATATAGGCAGCTGAGAATTGACTGACATTTTTTACCAATTAGTTAGTGTCATAAATATGTTGGTTATAGGGCACTATATACATGTGTGAAGTTTTCAACAAAAATACTGTTTACAAGCATGAAAAAATTTACTTCGGAATATTTCAGAACGTAGATAGAACCCTTTAAGCCCACGAGTTCTGGTTTTCAGTCCAGGTGGATCTCCCACCTGGACGACTGCTATTCCCTCCTTGCTGGCCTCCCTGCCTCCACCATCAGACCTCTGCAGCTCATCCAGAAGGCTGCTGCTCATCTGCGGTGTTGTAAAAATAGGTTATCGAACATAACCGCAATCATCAAAAAGGCCTAGCGGAAGATGTAGCCAATTTCCTTACACAGCTGAAAAAATTCAACCTGCCTCTGATGGCTCAATTTTACACTTACAGCATTGAACCCATCCTCAGCTCCTGCATAACTGTCTGGGTTAGGTCAGCTATCATAAGGGACAGGGCCAGACTGTCATCCGGTCTGTGGAGAGGACCATAGGATGCAACCTGCCCACATTCCAGGACCACCTACTATGACTCCAAGTCCAGAAACCTTGTAAGAAAGATAATTGCTGACCCCTCACACCCTGGCCACCACATATCACAAGCTCTCTCCTCTGGGAAGTGGTTCCAGACAATGAGAACAACAAACTGATACTATAGCAGCTTCTTCCCCAGGCAGTGGCATAACTGAATGCACACCACTTTACCACTTTGCACTTGCACCTTGCTCTCTACAGCTGGTATCTATTCCCTTCACTAACTGTCAGTACCTGTATAATATGTTAACTATACTGCAGTTGCTATTACCTATACTCCATGTGCAATACTACTCTCGTGATTTGTGTAATTCTATCAATTTTTATAGATTTCTTTTTCATTTATTTACATTTACATTGATTTATTTTGATATCCTTAATATCCCTTTGTTTATCTTCCCTTTCTAATAATCTTTCTAAAAAGCTGAAGTTGCAGTTGCATATTTGTTTAATGTGATCTTTATGAGCAAAACTGAGTCAAATTCATTGCATGTGAAAATTTAATTGGTCAATAAATCTGATTCTGTCTTGTGGCACTTTCTTTAGTTGCATTACAAATGATTATTTGTTATGATAACATTGCACTTATTGATTACAAATGGGTGGCGGTGTCGCATTTATGGCAATATCACATTTTTATGATTTTTTTGTTCCAGTGATGTTCCCCATTTCTGCCGTTGCTTTGGATTAATAGTGCCTGCTAAGTGATTGTAATGTAAAGTAACGTCATTTAATGTTTAAACTAAATAAAAAAATAAAATGAAAATAAGTTGCTGATTGTAATAACAACATTGTCTCGTCGTGCCAAACGTTACCAGTGGTCCTAAATATTTCGCTGAACTGTACGCCCCTAGCGGATATTATGTACATTACACCCTACCGAAGTTTCCTGCTCCCTAAACCAACTCGTTCGCTAGCTGCGAGATAGGAACTCCCAGCACGGGTTCTCTCCCTGCCTGGCTGTGATCACCGTCGGCCGTGGCAGGAATCGGCGGTGACCGGAAAAAGGAAAGTTTTGAAAAGTATTTAGCTATCTAGATAGCTAACAAGTTTTCCTTTGACGCAAAGACGAGGGACAGTCATTGCCCAGCGGGCTTTCTAAAAGATCAACCCCTCTGGATTTTTGCCTTGATTTACTCAGGAAGTTTGGGTTGCACAGCCAGTTGGCTAGTTAACTTAGCTAGCTAGACGGATTGCTAAGGTAAGAAAGTTGTTGTTAATCTTGGGTGTTGTCTGCATTTTTTTGTAGATTTGCTTTACGATTGTGATCTAGCTACATCTTAGATTGATCTTGTTGGTAACTTAAGCGAACTAAACTAACAAGATGACTACATTGCTAGGGTGTTTAGCGAGCAACGTTTGTTAGGTATAAATAGAAAAGGGAACATTGCTGTTTATTTCCGATAAATAGTCACTGACTCTTTCAGCTCATTCTTGTAGGCCAGCCTATGACTCATACTGTGTGCGGCTGTTAGAGCGAATTGTGGATTTTAAGTTTCGAACCGAGTTAACGTTAGCTAATTTAACTACTAAACTAGGTACCCAAGTTACGTGACAAACTTGCGAGAGCTAGAGCTCCGCCTAAAAAGGTGGATTGCTACGATTAGGTTGTTGGGTGGAAATCCATAATGGATACATTTCCCAAACTAGCGAGTCAAGTAAATTAGTTTTGCTAGGTGCAAATCTGTATGCTTAAATCTAGACATAACATTTACATAATATTTCTTAGACTATTTTGTTCATGGCTAGCCGGCTAACGTTTGATAAACTACGTAAGAATAATCACACCAGAAGGTAGAACTAAAATACACCATTTAAAACTTACTGGTTTGCTAATGCTACCTAGCCATCTAGCGCTGGCTATCTCTTGCCTTTTGCACGCCGATAAAATGTAAGTTATCTTGCTAGCTAGAGCTAATCTCTTCCAAGAAGTTCTGGACCATAATTTGAATTGACCGTGTGTATACTTTTCTGATTAAATGACGTTGTAAAACGTAAATTAACGTTGTTAATATTTAAGACGATTTAAGCAAAATGGGTGAAACGCAACTAACGCCAGCTAGCCTATTTGACATCTAAGGTGTAGTTGGTTACCCAAATTGATCCGTACCATTCTTGTTACATTGGTAGCTTTTTTATTTTTGGCATTTTTGGCATCGCCCTGTTAGCTCCATCCATTCAGTAAAGTCTCTGAACCACAATTGAAAGTTTTTATTTTTATGCAGGTCGCAATATTGAATCGAATCGATTTGATATAGAAGCATCAGTGGTCTGTTATTGGATAGCTTTGGAAACGTAGAAATAATACGCAAGTAATCTATTATCTTTCACTGCTGTAAGTTGTCTTACGTCCTATAGATCAATTGTCGAGCTTATTTAACTGGATAATGAACGAAAGTAGTTGTCCCCCAGAAAAAAACCCTACACATTTCAGAAAAGGAAACCTGGGAGTAATACGTTGGAGATACAAAGAATTAACTAAATTAATTCGCCTAAAATTAACTTGTTTGGTGGAAATGGTGCTGAATACCGAATTGGCAAAGTTCACAATATCGAATACAAATGTGTGTTCTTGTTTTCGCTTTCGTTATTTGTGAAATAATACATTTATATGAAGGTAAAGCGGTATGAGTATTGTAAGTGCATTGATGCAATACAGTCAGTTTATGTTTCACATAGAATTAATGTGTGCTGCAGATGGTGGAAAAATAACAGCTTATTGTGGAAGATGCACGTCTGAAACACAAATACTAAAATCAACACAATAACTGTGTTTTCAGCATAAATTCATTAATTTCATTTTGTATGATACATCTTGTCTGTACGCTAACTTCTTTCATTAAGCTGCATTATGAAATCGTAGTTCACTTTTCTGTGCCATTTCATGGTTTTTGTATTTTGTGATCATTAAAAAGGAACAAACAAACAAGCAAGGGTTAACCGACAATCTGTAACAGCTATAGATTGAAATACAAATACGATTGAAATGAAAAGGGAGCATTCAGAAAAAAATGCATGCATTCAGAAAAAAAGACAATGCCGTTAACATAATAGTAAATGGATGGCATTTATATAGCGCCTTTATAAAGCACTGTACAATTGATGCTTCTCATTCACCCATTCGTACGCTCACACAGCAATGCCAATTGGCTACCATGCAGCTCGTCAGGTGCATTTGGGGCTTAGGTGTCTAGCTCAGGGACACTTCAACACACCCAGGGTAGCATCGAACCGGCAACCCTCCGACTGCTAGACGACTGCTCTTACCGCCTGAGTCAATGTCATCCCATACTTGTAGATGTAGATGAAAGGTATTTTGTTCAGTTTAGGAATAGTACTTCAATGATGTATATCCAGAAGTATGGCGCAAGTCTCAAGTTAAGGTGTGAATCATCATTTACGAGGCACAAATGACATCTCTTGTTCAGATCATTCCCTTGTTAATCCTGTGATTCATGCTTGTCCTATCGTATCATGGTTCACTGGCAAAAACTTGGGTGACATTAACTTTGCTTGTAAGTATAAAGTATTTGGATAGCCCACTAACAAGCTTGTTCAGTTCAGTTGAGCTTGCTTGTTAGTTTAATCTGATCGCTGGCTCATCATATTTATTCACTCATCACTATAGCCTATATAGCGCATTTCCATAACTGCATTCTCCATTTTGCTGAGTGTAGAGTACATCTAAATGGTAAAAATGGTTGGCATTTATATAGCGCCTTTATCCAAAGCGCTGTACAATTGATGCTTCTCATTCACCCATTCATACACACATTCACACACTGACGGTGATTGGCTGCCATGCAAGGCACCGACCAGCTCGTCAGGAGCAATTGGGGGTTAGGTGTCTTGCTCAGGGACACTTCGACACAGCCCGGGCAGGGGTTCGAACCAGCAACCCTCCGACTGCCAGACGACTGCTCTTACTGCCTGAGCCATGTCGCCCCATAAATAGGCTGTGAATGTACATTTTCTGTACATTACCTTTTTTGTATCAGTGATGCTGGTTTTTCCTGCACCATTTTGTCTGGTTTCAATTACCAAGGAGCACACTGGAGCAGTTTTTGCATTATTGGTTTGGTAAGACTTATCAAGATAGTCACTAGATAAGTCTTACCAAAGACATTCACATTTTTAGCTTGCATTTTTACCCAGTGTCTCTTTATAGCTGGATTTGTTACTGAAGAAAGTCTGCTTGGGCTCCTTGCTCCATGACCCTACTTGGGGGTAGAGCTTGCAACCTTTACTTATACTAGATATTCAAAGGGACATTTTGTAATTTGTGAGTTAATTGACATCTTTAATAAAATTAGGTTTTATTAAAGATCTCACTAAAAATCTAATTTTATCCTGACTGAAAAACTGAATGCATGTAACATGCCTTGCCACATACTTGTTTATAGTCAGAACAGCATCAGATATAGTATTATAAATACTGTAACAGGTTGCTGATGAGTAATTTCTGAGCTTTGTGTGTCTGTGGTTACCACATTTTACTCACAAGGATTAAGGATTTCAGTTATGATTTGAAGAGACACTATGCCTGCTTAGCCTTAGGCAAGTGCTTAAGGAAGAGCCTGTGTAACTGTATGAAGTCACAAGTTGTTCTTTCAACACGTTACAATTTTTGACTGATTAATCTAACGCTTTTGTGTGCCGTTTTACCGCAGCCAATGCATGCACAAAATGCGATACATCGACGTGTTGCAGTATTTCCCCACATTCTTTGAACAGCGATTGGTATTTGTGCTCTGAGCCAGAGGGTAGTGAAGAGACGACTTGCCTGGGTTTCACAGCGACGCCCGGTGGCACCCAGGTGGGCTAAGTGGAGGAACAAGCGTCTGAGGTTTAGCTGAGGTTTAGGAAGGAGTGAAAACGGAAACAGCAGCAGGCGGAGGCCGTCAGCTGTGCCTGAGGGCCACACGCCCTTCTCTGGCCACTCGAGCAGAACCCATAACCCTTAGCTACTGCTCACAGACCATGCTTGCGCTGTTATTTGGGAGATTGCGACAAGTAATCGGCGAGCTGTGTAAAACTGTTTCCTGGTTTTCTTTATTTATTTTTGTCTGGGGTGTGGCCGTTTTCGGAGACCGACTCCTCCTTGTGCTCTTTTTAAGGCCAGTATTTGGAAAGGCTGCATGTTGGAATGGAGCGACGGTGTCCTTGGGACCACCTTTGGTTTTAACCCACTTTATTCTTGCTGGCTGTTGGCGCCCCTGCAATAACACAAACAGCTGTCATTGGCACAACCCCCCAGCACCCCCCCCCCCCCCCTTGTCTTCGAACTTTGGTTCTGGTTGTATCCTCTGGCATGACTGCCATTTAGCATTTGCCTGCTTTGTCTCATGACCACTTGCAGTGTTACGATGTTATTGATGTGGCCTTGTTGTAGTCAGGAGGATTTTGTTTTGCATTTGATGTTCTTCAGCTGCATATGGGAGGTTGAGTGCAGTACAGTACAGTGGAAGTGGTAATAGTTTCTCGGTGCATGTGGCTTTAGTGGGGAGATCACCAATCTGACTTGCTCAGGGAGAGCAAGTAGGGTGAACGTCAGGAAGTTATGAGTCACTGCTCAAAAACGGTCTGTTTAGTTACTGCTTTTTTATTTTTCAAAATTGAAATGTTGTGCCACCATTTCCCCTCTTTGTTATCCATTTTGTTGGGAAAAGAGATTCCAGCTGTGATGCTTTGCTTTTCCCCAGTCCCACCCGTAAAAAGATTTAAAGTATGGCCGTGTCGGTGAAGAGGCTTTCTGATTCACCAGGGTTGGTGACCACCTGCTGTTCCACAAAACCAGCCTTGAAAATCCCATGGGGGTTACACAGGGTTGTACTGTAAATCAACAGTTTGTAAAATAAGTTTGTACAAATAAGTTGTAACAAATAAGGCATCTGCTTCATGTGAATTTTGGCGACAATTAGTTTGGTTACAAGGCATTTAGCAGACGCTCTTATCCAGAGCAATGTACAACGAAGTTCAGATCAAACACAAGTACAAGTGCGAAGAGGAGAAGTTAACTTTCTGGAAGTTAACTTCTGGGGGAGTTATTAACTGTCAGGAAGTTAACTCCCCCAGTTTCCTTAGTGTTGTTGAATATTCAGATAATTAAATGCTTTTTTTAAATGCAGTTAGCTGCTCAAGATGCTATGGAGAAATCACAAACCGACCACGCAAACAAATCCTGATATCATCTGCAACCTTCCCTGCTCTCTGCTCCAATTGGCCAGCGTGTTCATGTGACAGACAGTCTTTGCTTGCTGTGGTAGTGTCACGGACTGTTTTCTCTGATTGGTTGATGTAGCAGTAAAATTATTGGATGCTTGGGTAATGTATCAGGGATGCTTACCGCAGTTGCTTACCACTTAACAACTTAGTTTCCATACAGAGAACCGTCTGCCACTGGAGGTTCATTTATTTACCGTTACGGTAAATAATAATCGTAATATTCGATGTTTTTGCGCTGTTATATGCTCAAATATGCTCAAAGCCCCAGGACATCAGGCTGACACAATGGGTGCTTAGCCTTCACGGTGGAAGCATGACCAAACCTGCAAGTGAGGCATGTTTTTAGTCAGAAGCTGAGCTGACTGTTTCTTTCCTTCTCCTTTCTCAACTAAGAGAGGCCACCCCTCCTTCTCCTCAGGAAGGAAGGAACAGGTCGAGACGGGCCGCAGCCTCTGCCTAGCTCTCGCTCTTGTGCCGGAACGCCACTTCCTTTTGGAATGCCATCCAGGCGCTTTCGGTTTGAGCAGCTGAGCAGGAGCAGAGAATCGGCTCTCAGCCTCCCCTGCATGCCGCACTAGAAACGTTGCGCGGCTGACCCGCCTGTGTGAACCTACAGGCTGCTTCCTATTGTGCGGGCCAGGGTGAAAACAATGCAGCATCAAACGAGCCCTTTTGTTTCACACCACAAATCCCTCTAATGAATAGAGGACAGGGGTGTCGGTGGGGGCTGGTCTCGCTTCTCCCCGGCAGGTGCGTCTGTGTGTGTCTGTGTGTGTCTGTGTGTGTCTGTGTGTGTCTGTGTGTGTCTGTGTGTGTCTCTGTCTCTGTCTCTGTCTCTGTCTCTGTCTCTGTCTCTGTCTCTGTCTCTGTCTCTGTCTCTGTCTCTGTCTCTGTCCTTGTTTTGGATTGGGCCTGGTGTCCCCTAATGGCTTCATTTTATCAGCGTGTCCGTGATGTCACATTAGTATCAGTTTTGCGGGTGCATATCGCCGAGGGACACCAACATATTGCTGAGCTTAATTCCAGAATTGGAGAATGCTGCTTGCTGGCTGTCTCATCCTGTTAAGGCACTTCTTTATTGGATGGATCATCTCTGGTGTTTGGGAGGGCTCTGCACAATTGGCTCAGGCATCACCCAGAGTAGAGGAAGTTTCAGTTGGCTGGGACTATTGCTTCTCCTCACTTGCCAGTGAGGATACCCGTTCCCTCAAATCTGTTTGTTGAGTTGCACGTGGGCCTTCTTCCTCTGAATCTGTGGGAGGCCAACTCCTCCTTCCAAGTCCTGAATCAATAGCAGAGTTTGCTGCAGTGAGCGCTGAGGAATATGGTAGGATGTTACAAATTGAGGAGGAAGAGGGCCTCAAAGTAGGAAAGGACCACATGATTCATGGTTATGTTCCCCTTCTACCATAGTCTCGCTCCAGTTTTATTAGTAACGATTTGAAATGTTGGGGTTTTATTGAATTTGGGCAGAGTGAGACTCAAAACGTATGACCCAAGCATTTGTGTCCTACAGGAGTGTTTTCATGGGGCTGAGGCCACAGTGTGGGCACACAGGTCGTGTGGACAGTACCCCACTGTGTGGTGACAGTTGGACAGCCTGCAGATCCTTCAGGCACACACTTAAATGGAGAGAGCAAGGTTTTTCTTGCATAGCGAATTCTGAGGCAGCTGCCTAAGTATCATTTTGTGCTGCCTCCGCTAAATTCTGATCGGTGTCTGCATGAAAAAACATTATTAATACAAGCTTTGTGCGTGGTTGATTTCAGTCATTTGTAACCGCAATGGCAGCATTACTCCAATGCGGCGCTGTGTTGTAATCAGCACTTTGCACCAGGCCACTGAAGAACAGGAAGCAGGTCTTAGCTTATGCCTTTTTCACCCTGACGGTCGGCTCTGCATGGAGTGCTTTACATTAGTTCATGGTCAGACGTTGCCCTGAGTTTGCTGCATTCAGACGGGGGAAATCTAGTTTTATTTTTCACCCAAGCATTATTTTCAAAAAGCTTCCGAAATTGTATCCTATCAGATTAATGTTTTCAACTTGTGGTCGGGCAGCCCCATGGAAGGCTGCATCTTTGGAATGTCATTTTACACTTGCCTTCTACTTCTACCAAGCATGTGACCTCTCGTTTTCAACTTTTAATTCAGACTAAAAGCTTTCTCTTGAAATGCTACCAATGGCTGTGTAAATGTTATGATCAATAAAGAAAACATGTGAAGACACTGAAAACAGTTGGCTCAAAGAAACGGGAATTATTATTCCGTGTGGTTCAAGTCTGCGTCATTGTCTGTTGTGATGTAAGAAATGAAGTACCCGGAATATCCGCTTTTATAGGTTGGGTGCATTTCCCCCCTTCCCTTCATGTGACCACTGTCAACTTTGAAGATATGACAACAAACCAATTTATTTTAGCGAGTGTGCATGGAGGAGGATGTGTGAAAAGATCATACAGTCATTATCTATCATTTCTGGCCATTAAAAAGTATAATTCACAAACAAGATGTTAAATTTGATCACAGGAGTGCAATTATCAAGTACCACCTCTGCATCATTTTGACAGAGAGACTGCCAGACCAACAGAGTAAAATATTGCCTTAAAAGTGAGAACAAGAGAATACTGTTTGGTACAGACTAGAGTGAGAGAGAAACTGTATATTTGTCCCCGACTTCCCCAATCCCTCCCTTCTTGCCCCTCCTCTTCTGTCCTCCTGCTGGTGTCCTCAGTATTTATGGCCATGGTGTTTAAAAACAATGGGACTTCTGCATCTGTGGTGGCCAGGTGTGAAAACATTGCCCTTGGCTTTGCTTGCTGTGAATCCTCTACTCATGAATTTGGCTGACACGTCAGGCTCGTAAGTGACTCCTTCCTCTCACTAGTGGAGGACCCAGCCCAGACCTCCGTCCCAAAACTCTTTAGGGTGGTGCGATGTTATCCTGACCGTCAGGCCCCAGTGAATACTGAGTTTCCTAACTGCAGGGATACAGGCCTGGGGCACCCGTGAAAAGAAAGCCCATTACAATGGTTACTGTCATAACGCTATGCACTTGGGTCCGTAAAATATTTGGACGGTGACACAAACTTTTAAGGGCAGTAATTCCTACACTATTCACTCCATATGGATACAAAGTGCAGACTGTCAGCTTCATATTTGAAGATGCGTGCATCCCTATCGAGTCCCTTTTAAAATGGTATCGCTGTCCAAATACTTGCGGACCTCACTGTCACGGTAAGGAGACTGGGTGTGTAACGCTGAAACTGCAGGATCGATTCCCCACTGTACTGTGGCACTAAACCACAGTTGCTTCTTCCGTAATATATTGTATGAGTAAGCTGGTACGAGTGTCTGCTAAAAGCCAAAATGTACGCTAAATGGTGGAGAGCTCACCAGCCCCCTCCATTTTGCTGTGTCTGGAAAGGAAGTTGTAGCCAGCGATTATGTGCTTCCCCTGTGAAGAGCGAGACGCCAGACTCTACCCTCTGCAGCTGTCTCAGGCCACAGGCTGGGTCTGTCTTTTCCTCCCATAGAGGGGCTCTGTGCTGGAGCAGCTTTTCCCTTCCCCCCGGGTCGCCCAGCTCCCCCAGACCCCCTTTAGTCCCCGAATGCGGCTGAAAACACACCCGGTTACTCGGGAGTCCTTGCTTGTGTAACTGTTCTCTGAGAATTTTGTAGGAGTTTACTGGCCCTAATCTGACATAGAGCTTGCAACCCTCAAACACTTTTTCAACATAATATAATTGTTTTAATTAATAAAAAAAAATTTTCATTTCCGATTTTTCCCTTTTTCTCCCAATTTGATACACTGTCTGATCCAATTAGAGCTACTATTAGATACACCACTCGCACCCCGTCCCTCAGCGGCCCGAAGGAGAGCGACATGCCTTCTTCAAGCCATCTCGTCTCATGCTCGTGACCGTGATTCCAAGGTGCCCAAGGTGCTTTATTGTGTGGCGATCCACTAACCCTGCCAAGTCCCTCCCTCTGGAGCAGTGAGCCAATTATGCTGCTCCACGTGAGCCGGCCAAACTAATAATAATAATAATAATTTGTATTATTAATAACAATAATACTTATAAATCAACATTCACATAGCATTATCAATAGCACTTTTATCACTCAAAATGCTTTACAGTGATGAAGGGGAGACTCAATACCACCAATTCATACATCCCACCCGGGTGATGCACGGCGTCAGAACGCTCAACTGTGACGCTTAACTGTCATGTATTTTTGTCGGTTACTCTGGATAAGAGCATCTGCTAGACGTTAAAATGTAATTATAAAGCGCTGAGCTCTTGCAAAGGGCCAGTTTCCCCTCAAGTGTTTCCCTGATATTCTGAACCCAACCCGTCGACTTCTTGAACGGAGATGCTCTGCTGTCATCACCTGCTAGTCCTGCCAATCACAGGCTGGAAGCAAAGGGGAACCAAAAATAAGGGCACATCGATCTGTTCACTAATAATGTGGCAAAAGCATGCCAATTGTAAATTTTCCCCAATGGTGAAAAATTTTCCCTCAGTGATGTGTAACCACAGCAGCTGAACCCACCGTCTATATAGTATTGATGCATAGCTGTGTCAAAAAGGTGGTGTTTTCGATATAGGGTGGCGATTGAGATGCGTTTAGACCAGGGTTACTCAACAAGGGCCGATCCATTTCAGGATTTTGTGCCTACTTCTAGTCTTAATTATTTAATTTTCTCAGTCATATCTTGTCTGATGTGTATGAGTACAGCTACAGCTGCAGACAGTCAGCGTGTGACTGTGTATCCTAATGATTTTACTGTGCTCCAGTGCAGGCTTGAACCACGGTCATTTATAGAGCTGTCAGCAAATTAAAAAGAAGGCAATTGGTTGGAACAAAAATTGAGCCCTCAAGGACTGGAGTTCTGCACCCCAAGTAGATTAAGACTATCACAACTTGCATAGAACAGTTTTTTCATTTTATTTTACATTTAGCAAGGGAGGTATTGAGAAATGACAATAGGAATGAATTTGGGTGTTTTCTCTCTTTAGGGGCTGCACAGATGGTGCATGTTTTGGAGGTTTAATGGGAAACAGTAGACAGTAGAGCTATGAGTGAGTCCTCACCTGCCACTGCCACTGCCAGAGCAGGAGCTGAAAAATTCAGCTGTGACTGTCTGACTTACCGGCAATCAGCAAATAACTACAACCTTGACTGATTTCCACAGTAATGAACCATTGAATGAAATTTACTAATACACTTTAATAATAATAATTAATAATAGTTATAAGCAAACATTACATTTAAACATGCTGCTTAATGTTGGAGTGAAACTTGGAATCTTCACAGTGGGGCAAAACGGGTGAAATACTTACAAAATCAAATAAGTAAAGTGTAAAATCAAAGATCAAGCTACTTAAACATTAGTTTTTTCAGCCAAGACTTTAATAATAATGCAACAATAAGTTTTCTTTCACAAAAGTGGAGAAAAGAATCAGTGTTGAATCTGTTGAATCTCAAAACTGTTGAATCTCAAAACACCTTCAGAGATTTCACCAAAAAGGGCAGTGCCTGAGTTCGACACAAACCAATGTTGACAAAAACAGGATTTCACACTATCGCCCCGAGTTGCGTTTCTAGGCGTTGCTCCAGCAACCACAGACACGGACAAAGTGGATACGACAGGGTGCCCGCCCTCTTTTCTTCTCTGGGTGAACATCTGCTCTGAAGTAAGAGGGGTTGAACACATCGGGCAGAAGCTCAACTGGCCTCACCTATTTTTGTGTTCACTTGTGAAAATGGGACTCTCACTGTTACCCTTGTAGGAATAGCATTTTCTTTTTGAGAGCAGGGGATAATGAGGGGGTTTTATCGAAATTCTTCTTTTTGACCGTCTGTGATGACTACCGCTGACTACACTTCCTGCCTCTGTGTACATGAGGGATTGTTTGTTGTCATGAGAGGGTGGCTTTGGTGATGAACTCTGGCCTCAGTTCTTTGTGCGTGTATGTCATGGCATCGCTTCTAGAATAGCATGCAGAAATATGTGTTCTTCCCTGTTAATAGTGTGCTTTTTCAATTTTTGGGATTGTTTCGGCCTCCTGTAGCCTGAATTTATGGTTCAGGCTGTGGCCAAAAACTGGAGATTCAAGTTCACACAACTTTGTTGTCCATCACATGACAACCAGAAAATACTATTTTGGTAAAACATGAAAAAAATGTTTACTGCAGTGGTCTTGATGCCTCCTGCCAGAGGGGAGGTAAGCAAACAGACAGTGGGTGGCCAGGGTGGGAGGGGTGTGTCGTGATCTTTTTCGTTTTGTGCCTGAGTCTGTTGGAGTAGAGTGCCTCAGTAGGCAAATATTAAAACTGCACATGGCTGTTCTCTCCCTGTGTGGTCCCTCTTTCCAGACAACATACAATCAAGTTATTTATTTATTTATTTATTTTTGGGGATGGATGTTTCTAGGTTATATGGTTCTGGTTCTAGGCTGGCATTGTTGCCATACGTATATACACGCTCAAGTCTGGGAATGTGCTCCTGTTATCCAGGTCTGACTGTAGCTCATAAAACTCAAATGGGAGTATTTCCTGTGGTCTGTTACTCAGGATATGAGTCTGCTGATGTGAAGACGTACTGTGTGACATGGTGCACATTATCCTAGCCCTTTCATCCACCTGTAG
The DNA here is from genome assembly GCF_963514075.1 of Conger conger. Lineage (NCBI taxonomy): Eukaryota > Metazoa > Chordata > Actinopteri > Anguilliformes > Congridae > Conger > Conger conger. The sequence continues at coordinate 53,110,156 of NC_083762.1, forward strand.
TCTGACCTTGACCTTCTTTGCCTGCAGTGCCATGGCGTCCACAGTGACACTGGAGGACGCCCTGTCCAATGTGGACCTGCTGGAGGAGCTGCCCCTCCCCGACCAGCAGCCCTGCATCGAACCCCTGCCTTCCTCCCTCATCTACCAGGTCAGAAAGACACCAAGGGCTGCTTGGCTGCTCCTTGGCTGCTTCAGGATACATGTTCTTCTATCTACCATGCACAATAAATGGTGGATGTGTTCTCTCCACAAAGGTCCTGTCAGACCTGGGTCAAATATGTAATTGTATTGAATTCAAATACTTTTCTATGCTTAACTTATCTGGTGTATTGGAACCTATGAAATGCCCTCAAAATGTGCAAACCCCACCTTCTGGTCCTCTTGGTTGGTTCAATTGCACCAGGCAAGATCAATCGAGCACAGAAAAGTATTTGAGTCCGAAATGATTACGTATTTGGTCTTTTAAATATTAAAATACAGGCGATTACTGTGCAGCCCTCGATACAGAACTGGAAGTGAATTCTGGGATTCTGTGTCACATATCAGTGGGAATCAACTGCATTCCTTGAATCAGTGTTGTCCACCGTACCATTGTATGCCTGCTGTGTACGTGTAGATTTTAAAGTGGACTGTTATTGTCCCCTGTAACGTTTCCTGAAGTAATATTGGGGTGCTGGTCCCAGGGTAATATGGAATTATCTGTCTCTGGAATGACTGAAAATGGCATTGCATATGGTTTCAGTTATTTTATATACATGCGAGTGCATAGGTACAGTGCACAAACTCGCGCACACTCTCTCACAGTTGTAGGTGTACGTGTGTTTTAAAAAAAATTTTTTTAAGCTTAGCTATATTTGTGTGTTTTCTCCTTTCCCAACAGCCCAACTTCAACACCAACTTTGAAGATCGGAATGCCTTCGTCACCGGCATCGCCAGATACATCGAGCAAGCCACCGTCCACTCCAGCATGGTAACCCTCCCGCTTAGTCACTTCTTCTGCGAGTACTTACAGAAGGACCGCTTCAGTGTATTGGAGAGGGGCTGGTGTTAATGAACTCGCTATAAAAGTCAGTTCAATCTCTGTCTCTTCCTGCCCTGACCTGGCATGGGGTCTCCGAGCCAAACACAAAGGCAGGAAAAGAAGGCGCTCATGGGAAATGTGGGTGACATCGAAAAGCTCGCTTAGCCTTTCAGAGGGCTGGCAGGTCCCGTTTGGCTCTGCGTGTCGCCTGTGGGAAGTTCTCTGACACTTTGGCCCTGCAGGCGGGGACCACCCGCGTTTGAGCAGTGACAAACGGCCGTTACCGTGGTTTTACTGCGCAGGAATGGTGCCGCTTTGTACCTTATTAGCGCAGGGTAATGGCCGTTTGGAGCTGAGTGATTTGAATCAAACGGCACTTTGTATGCAGGGAGCGGCAGCCCTGCACGTTTCACTGAGGGGTTCACTGCATCAAAGAGCCCATTCAGTGTGTGTGTGTGTGAGACTATGTGTGTGTGTGTGTGTGTGACTGTGTGTGTGTGACTGTGTGTGTGAGACTGTGTGTGAGACTGTGTGTGAGACTGTGTGTGAGACTGTGTGTGAGACTGTGTGTGAGACTGTGTGTGAGACTGTGTGTGAGACTGTGTGTGAGACTGTGTGTGAGACTGTGTGTGAGACTGTGTGTGTGTGAGACCGTGTGAGACCGTGTGAGACCGTGTGAGACCGTGTGAGACTGTGTGAGACTGTGAGAGTGTGAGAGTGTGAGAGTGTGAGAGTGTGAGAGTGTGAGAGTGTGAGAGTGTGAGAGTGTGAGAGTGTGAGAGTGACTGTGCGTGTGCGGTGGGAGAGAGCCACTGAAAGCCTTGGGCTGGAGTGGAATGAGACCCTTGTTTATTCATCCGGAATTTGGAGTAATGCCAAAAGTATCTAAGTTAAACATCTGAAATGTTTAATTTCTGTAGTCTATTTCTGATTGTTATGCATTAGAATTGAAATATAGTTTGTGTGCATGTTTGGTTCTGTGATAGCCCCTCTGGTATTATGAGTACAGTGAGAATGAAGATTTTTGATATGGTAATCTGTTGGTTGTTTTCCTGGACCCCATAGTAAGGTATTTCTCTGTCTCCAGAATGAGATGCTGGAGGAAGGGCAGGGCTACGCTGTGATGCTGTACACCTGGAGAAGCTGCTCACGGGCGATCCCACAAGTAAGGCTCTGTGTTTGTGCTTGTGTGTGGGCTTGCATGTATGATGTCGTTGTGATGCGTCTGTTTCTGTGATGTCGGTGTATGACTGTGCTTGCCTGTGTGCACATGCGTTTCTTTGTCTGTGTATGTCTGTGTGTATATATCTGTGTATATCTATGTATTAGTGTCGTCTGTCTGTGTGTGTATATCTGTGTGTCCTCTCACATTCACCCTGACTCCGCTGCTTTCTGACTGACTGCCCTGCTCTCCCTCCTCTCCCAGGTGAAGTGCAATGAGCAGCCTAACAGAGTGGAGATCTATGAGAAAACTGTGGAGGTGCTGGAGCCAGAGGTCACCAAGCTCATGAACTTCATGTACTTCCAGGTAACGCTGCCACCCAGCCATGAAACGATAAGCCAGTTCTGATGTGCCTATACAATCTTAAGTGCATTATTGTTTTAGTACGTTTCTTTGACTTGTCCAATTTATTGTGTTAGACCAAGCTTGAATTTTTAGTGTGTATAATGTATTGTTCCTCCTCACCCCCCCCCCAGCGTACCGCCATCGATCGTTTCTGCGGAGAGGTGCGGCGTCTCTGCCACGCGGAGAGGAGGAAGGACTTCGTGTCCGAGGCATATCTGCTGACCCTCGGCAAATTCATCAACATGTTCGCCGTGCTGGACGAGCTCAAGAACATGAAATGCAGCGTCAAGAACGACCACTCCGCCTACAAGAGGTAGCCGGGCCGCAAATGTACCCAGAATTCACTTCCTGTTTGTACTGAGTTCCTGCTTTTTTTTCATTGACACGGTTTGCGCCGTGTTACAGACCGTTACGGAACGTGACCGAGCTCATTTTGCAGGCCTCACCCCATTTCATTAGCCGTTCCTTTTTTTTTTACATTACATTACATTTTCTGCAGCTCGCTACATATGTGCGCTTACATATGTTGTGCAGTCTTATTGGTGCTGCTTCTTTATTGAAAGGAAAGAGGACATTCTGCCCTGCTTATATATTTTTTGGTTTTATTCAGACGGGTTGAAAGCGGAGAGTAACAGATAGAGAAGGGACGATAGTTCAGAAGGTGCCATGGTGGGCATCGAAACCCGAACCCCACGGGGCACTCGTATGTCACCCCCCTGCTCAGCGACCTCCACTGGCTGCCTGTTATGGCTCGCATCAAATTGAAAACTTTGGTGCTCGCGTACCGGGCAGTTAAGGGATCAGCCCCTGTATATATTCAATCACTCATCAAGACCTATACACCAACAAGACCCCTCCGTTCTGCTATTTTGTGCCGTGTGGCGCCTCCCCCTCGCCTCACCTGCACTTCTCGCTCATGACTGCTGTCTGGCCTGGTCCCACGGTGGTGGAATGACCTCCCGGTGGATGTCAGAACGGCAGAGTCTCTGACCTCTTTCAAGCGCAGACTGAAGACTCATCTCTTCAGGCTACACCTTTCCCTCCCTAACTCACCATCATGATTAGCCTTATATATGCCATAGACTATAATGGCACTTATACAGTTCTATAGATATTGTTGTGTTTTGTATTAGCTATTGTATTGTTGTACTCGGGGTATTCTAGCTGCCGACTGTGGTATGCTAGTTTGGAAGTTGATGTATTCTTCAAGGGTTCCGATTTGTATCTGTATGGTTACACTAGGACTCGGAAGTGTACTGTCCTCTCAGGTCATCTTCGCACTTGTACTTGTGTTCGATCTGCACTTCGTTGTACGTCACTCTGGGTAAGAGCGTCTGCTAAATGCCTTGTAATGTAATGTAATGTAATGTGACTCGAGTCATCTGCCCTACACACCGTGCCACATGTCACCCCTTAGGTGCCGTTTTTAAAGGGAAAAATTCATCCAAAAACCTACATGTATATATATATTTTTTTTGACATAAAAACCAGTGAGTACATTCTCAAACCACGAATATTAACATTTAGAAATTCTTTCACATGCATGTTTTTTTATTTATTTGTAAAAATAACCTTTGATGTTCAGCATTTAACAGCTGCCATGTTTAATTTAATCGATAGTGAATGAGTATCAATCAAATGTACATTTTATCCTGCAATCTTTTTTTATGACCTGACCTACACACTCCCTCAACCCACCAGTGTATCTAGACTGGGAAACCAATCATCTGGATTAAACTATTTGCGAGAATGTGTCAAGTTTAAGATGCTTCACTGAATATTGTTTGGCATGAAACTAATGAATCTCTCCCTCCCAATAGATGGCAGTATTGATCCAGCTCTTGTGTCATTTTAAGAACAGGGGACCCTGATGACTGTCGAAATGTCTTTCTTATCTGATGTTGGCTCCGTTGCTGTTCGATTTATCATTTAGTATTTAGTCACAGGAAGAAGCTTTTAGCTAAAAGCCACTTAGAGAAGTACATTTCACTGCGTAAGCAAAGTAAACCAAACAAGCTAAAATTAGTTTCCAAGAGTTCCTGAGATGAATGGGGTGAAATAGTTTAGTTAGTTTGTATGTACACATTGGCTGCACTTATTGCACAGCTAGTATGTAAATGGTAAATGGTTGGCATTTATATAGCGCCTTTATCCAAAGCGCTGTACAATTGATGCTTCTCATTCACCCATTCATACACACATTCACACACCGACGGTGATTGGCTGCCATGCAAGGCGCCGACCAGCTCGTCAGGAGCATTTGGGGGTTAGGCGTCTTGCTCAGGGACACTTCGACACAGCCCGGGCGGGGGATCGAACTGGCAACCCTCCGACTGCCAGACGACTGCTCTTACTGCCTGAGCCATGTACACATTGGCTGCACTTATTGCACAGCTAAATATTAAAAGGCCCACATGCAGCAGTGCTCTCTTCCTGGTTTTAGTATCTAAGACGCATCTCGTATCTCTTCCTGGTTTTAGTATCTTTTTTTTAAAAAACATTTTTTACAAAAGCCCCTAACCCCTCCCCCTCAGCCTCCTACGGTGTAGCATAAGTGAGGAGAATGCAATAGTGAAGGTGTGGGAGAGGGTTCGCAGAGCAAAATCACCAGTAAATAACCAACAACTAACTAATTTAGAAGATCAACAGGGTGTTTTATTTACTTGAACATTGTGGAACATAAACCGAAAGCTGGAAGATGATATGAGAAGCTTTAAAACACAAAAAATATGGGTGTGTTAATTTGGGACACTCTTTCTTTATTGGCCGGTTTTCAAGCCTACAGTTACAGCCTTTCACACTGTTCCTGCCTCTCCCTCCACAGGTGTGTTGGCACTCTGATATGTGCAGTACGTACGGTACCCAAATGCACACATACTGTCTCTCATTATTCAAACGTATACATACATTCTCTCCCTCTCCCTGTCTGTTCTGTCTCACTCTCACCCTCTCTCTTCGCCCCCTCCTCCAGAGCTGCCCAGTTCCTGAGGAAGATGTCAGAGCCCCAGTCCATCCAGGAGTCTCAGAACCTGTCCATGTTCCTGGCCAACCACAATAAAATCACCCAGGTAGCTACCTCCACCCTCCTTCACACCCTGTATGAGCTCACCCACCCTCCCAACACACCCTATATGAGCTCACTCACCCTCCTAACACACCCTATATGAGCTCACTCACCCTCCTAACACACCCTATATGAGCCCCCTCACCCTCCTAACACACCCTATATGAGCTCACTCACCCTCCTAACACACCCTATATCAGCTCACTCACCCCCCTAACACACCCTATATGAGCTCACTCACCCTCCTAACACACCCTATATGAGCCCCCTCACCCTTCTAACACACCCTATATGAGCACCCTCACCCTCCTAACACACCCTGTATGAGCTCACCTACCCTCCTAACACACCCTGTTTGAGCTCAATCACCCTCCTAACACACCCTGTATGAGCTTACCCATCCTTTACTCAGTTCTGACTGATTGTAACCCAAGAGTTTCCTCTGCCCCACAGTCCCTGCAGCAGCAGCTGGAGGTCATCAACGGCTACGACGAGCTCCTGGCCGACATCGTCAACCTGTGCGTGGACTACTACGAGAACAAGATGTACCTCACGCCCAACGAGAAACACATGCTGCTCAAAGTGAGCTCCGCATTCGTTACAGAAACCGAGACCTTGCACCAGGCTCCTAACTACAGTGTCCTGTCTGCTGAACATACTGCCTACTGCCTACTGCCTACTGCCTGCCTGGATACAGACTGTATCCAAAACGGCAAGTGGAGCACACTGGATGGGCAGAGGAGCAGGCGGGAGACCATTTCGGGTCCAGTCTCAGTCCAATAAATCAATCGGCTTTTTCTTATGAGGACTGACCTCCTCCTTCACTTCCACTGTAACATTGGAAAATAGTATGGAGGATATGTGGGCAGTATGTTTAGTAGGCTAAGTATTTTTAGGACAGAGTAGTTGGGAGGCTGTTTCAGGCTTGGTCACGCTCAGCGAAACCTTGGAAATGTGTATATTGTTGAGGCACTTTAACTACAGTAAATTTACAGAAAATGTTACTTAACAACTTTCTTATCCAGTGTACTCAATTTATATACTCAATAGTAGCAAGTGAGCAGTTTCGGATACCACCTGAGAATGCCGTCTTTGCCACCCATGCTGTCCTGTGGCAGGGCTGGATTTTCAAAACTAAGGCCATGTGTATAAATAAGTAGATCAATGATGTAATCAGCTTGAAGGATCCTGATGCTTCAGTCCGATGCAGTTGCACACCGAGGACCAGGGTTTGCGTCCTGGCCCTGCCAAAAAGCAGTTTGGCCGACACATGAGGGAGCAGCATTTAAAATGTATATATAAAAAGATGTAATCAGCAAGCAATTAAGCAAATGAATAACTGATATTTTGCCTATACCCATCATTTTTTAATGGGTTCGTAACTTTAGTATTTTTGTATATTTGATTCTGTATTTCTCATTGGGTAATGTCGAACAAACCGTTTGTCCATGCGTTTCTGAAAATGCTCTGTGCAGGTCATGGGCTTCGGTTTGTACCTGATGGATGGGTCCAGTACTAACATTTACAAACTGGACACCAAGAAGAGGATAAACCTGACCAAAATTGACAAGTTCTTCAAGGTGAGGGTTTGCGTGTGTCTTTTCTATATTTGTGTACACCTGTGTGTTTGTTCCACATGCACAAGTGTATTTGAGTGTCTCTGCATGCATCTATCTGCTGCTTGTGTGTTTGGTCTGCATGTGTATAGTCGGTGTGTAACAGTTATTATTATTATTTTTTTATTCCCCAGTGAGAGACTGTAAGTGTTTCTGAAAGAGAGAATAGTGTTTGTGTGTGTGCGGGAGAAAGCGAGCATTTGTATGAAAGATTAATTTCTTGAATCGCCCTCCATTGTGCCAAGGTGCACATAAAGTCAGTATCAGCACCTCAGTTCACCTCTAGATAACCCCCACTGCCACCCCTCGCTTGTCAGCCAGCCGTGAATGAAGTGGTGAAAAGATGCTCAGTTCCTGTTCCTAGCCAGCACTGCCACTTTCAATCTTCTTATTTTCCTCACCTCTTCTGAGCATAAAATGAAGAGGCTGGCTGCTGGGTTTACCCCCGCCAAACACCCCTCACCCACCCCCACCCCCAGGAAGAGGAACAGCAACATTTGAAGTGGCTCTCTCACTCTCGCTGATATCCCAAACCCAGCTATCTGGGTGTTCTTTTATACATTTTATTTTCAGTACAAAAAATGACCAAAATCTCAACACTCAACTCAATTAGTATCTATGTTTTACATTTAGACTTACATTCTTACTTTATTATTATTTTTCTTTTGCGATTTAAGACAAAAATATTACCAATGAGGTGAGCCATTTTGACTCATTTGAAGATTTTCCAGTGGGGTGAGAATGTCTTCAGTTTATTTTTGTATAGCGCTTTTGACAGAAGACTGTCACAAAGACGCTTTACAGAGTAACTCCCTGATGGGAAGAAATCTCGGGGCATGCCTTTTCTACACTAGAAAGAAAAAGTTATTTTGGAGTTTTGGATCAGCGATGTTGGCATCATGGGGAGGAGGGGAGGGCGGTTGAAATGAGAATAGGATGGGAAGGTGGCGCTGAGGAGCCTGAGGGTGCTTTGGGTTTTATCTGTGGACGGTTTTTAAGTTTTTGATAACGCTCCTCTCTCGCTTTACCACAGCAACTCCAGGTGGTGCCACTCTTTGGTGACATGCAGATTGAGCTGTCCCGCTACATCAAGAACAGCGCACACTTCGAGGATAACAAGTCCAGGTGAGACGCTCATTTTTCCCAACAGGACGTCAACAGCAGACAGCCTGAGCTGTAACAGAGCATGCATGCTCAGTCAACCTACTCACTAATAAATACAATAAATAGATATAAGGTTAATTAAGTATATTAAATAAATGAATCTCTGCCTTCAACTGGAGCCCCATCTTTACAAGATAATTTGGTAACAGATTTGTGAGGGTGTCCAGTCTCATCCAAGATGATGTGGGTGCAAGTTTTTAGCAAGTTGAGTCGGTTCATGAAGGTGTTGATTGAAGGCCATGATTAGCTGATAAAGGCAATAGAGTCCACCTTACCTCCCTTGCTATTCTTTTTTGCACCTGCATCACTGGTTTGGATATGTGTGTACTAGTATTTATATTGTTGATTTCCATTTAATTTCACTCAGTTCAGTAATGGAACAATCCCCTACTGCACACTGCATTTCAATTACATTTCGAGTTATTTCCAAAACTGACATGTCGGGCCTGGACTGCCAAGAGAAGTCAGGCATAAGAACGAGCATGGGAACAGCCCAATAGGAGATGAGGAGGCTGCTTGAGGGGGGAGGAGCTGTGGGGATGGGGAACCAATGGGAGCTGGTCAGTTAACAGCGGACCTCCCTTGTCTCTTTGTCTCTGCTTCTCAGGTGGTCCTGCACGTCGACAGGCAGCAGCCCCCAGTACAACATCTGCGAGCAGATGATTCAGATCCGCGAAGACCACATGCGCTTCATCTCCGAGTTGGCGCGCTACAGCAACATTGAGGTGTGTCCCCTTCTAACCGGCCCTGCGACCCTCATTCCAAGTCACAAGAGTCTTAAAATGGTGTCGTGATGGTTTTTTATTTCTTTTGATTAACACATAATGCATGCGAGTGAAGCTATTGGGCTTCATGCAAGAACAGTTTCGTATTCTCATCGTGAATACATTTTTTTCATACGAGGGGCTCGTACGAGTGTGCCATGACGGATTCAACAAACGCTCCTAACTTCAGGCCAAATGCAAATGCATGCGACTTGTGAATTAGCATCATTGATGCTCCAAAAATGCCATTTGTCCGGAAGATTCATTTATAAAAATAGCATTGAGCACCCAAGATGTCCACTTTATGGCCAGGAGATGTAACGTGCAGATCCCATACGTCTGTGAAGGGAGATATAATATGCAGGTTGCATCCGTCTGTTAAGGGGGTTGCAGCGTGCAGGTCACATCCGTCTGTTAAGGGAGATGTAACACGCAGGTCACATCCGCCTGTTAAGGGAGATGTAACACGCAGGTCACATCCGCCTGTTAAGGGAGATGTAGCGTGCAGGTCGCATCCGTCTGTTCAGGGAGATGTAACGTGCAGGTCGCCCCCCGCTCATAAGGGGTTAATTGGAGTATAATTGCTTTTTTCAAAAAATCACTTCACCAAGCGAGAGCCCCCTCGGTGTTTCTGCCCAAAGGGAAGAAAGCTTATTTAAATTTGAAAGGGGGACAGAAAAACCTGTGTGTAGTTTCATCTAGTTAACTTCACAATGTGTGCTGCTCGTACAAGAGAAGATGAAGTAAACTTTTATTTTGAAGTATTCATAATTAACAGCTGGTATTGTAATTGTTTCTTTTGTATGTTACTCTGAAGAAGTCCCTGCTGGGCCAGCCTTGAAGAAAGTGGTTTGATGCCGAGTGCTTCTTGCCTAGATTGGAGTGGGCTATAGTTCTCTTGTGTGAGAATATGCAACTGGTTTTTATATTTATATATTTAATATTTATATATATATTTTTTCCCCTCATTTTTACGTATTCACAGGACTGTTCCGCCCATCCCTGTAGTGATTCCCCCAGCTCTGTATTGTACTTCTTGTTTCTGAGTTTGGCTACCCTGCATTAAACTCAGTCTTCAGCCTCCATTTTGGTCTGCACCTCCAGGTGGTGACGGGGTCTGGACGCCAGGAGGCCCAGAAGACTGACTCTGAATACAGGAAACTGTTTGACCTGGCCCTGCAGGGCCTGCAGCTTCTGTCCCAATGGAGTGCCCATGTCATGGAAGTGGTGAGTCTCCCAGCCGTCTGATTGGCCGGCCCCTTCCCATGATGATGATGATGATGATGATGATGATGATGATGATGATGATGATGATGGAAATGCTACTAATTTGTACCAAATAAAATTCATACAACAACAGAATAAGGTTAGCTTCATTATGGGTTAGTGTTATGGTTCCCAAACTTCTCCTCTGGTACCGCCAGCCGAATCCAGGTATTTGATATGTTCCACCCCATCTGTGTCGGTGTGCGTGATAGGGCTAGGGCAGATGGGAGTGTTGGCTTCCTAACAATGTTATGTTTGCTTTGATTAGCTTGCTAGCTAGCTTGCTAATGTTTGCGAGTCTGTTCAAGTAGTTGGGAAGATGCAATAAAATGTTCGGATTTCAGGCCGGTTATTCACCTGGTGACCCTGAACGGGGAGCATCTGGAGGAAGCTCATTTGCTTGGTGCTAAGTTGAAATCAGTTGGGTTGAGAATTGACACTGCAAATATAAGGACGCTTCTTTTTCTTAACTGAGGTGTTGATCACAGAATAAGCCTACGCCTTTGGATGAATACATTCAATATTTAGATATCCCCCTCCATCTAATGATGTACAAACATCAGGCTGTCTGAAACTGCTGCACAGAAGACAAAAAGTTTTGTATACTGCTTTGGGGTATTGTCATGACTGTCAATACCCTGAAGATGTGTGCCATTGCAAATTAATGGTTTTTGGTTAACCTTAGCATTAGCATTGAGTGGATTTTTAACACACAATTTTACTAATGCTCAGTAACTCCCAGAACAGTGAAGTGAGCACATTGTCACAGCCGGTCTTGCATCTCTCTGTAGTTCTAGCTCCTTCTCTGTTGTCCAGTTACCTAGGGAGAGGAACTTTTAGCCCATACCGTTTATATTTAAGCCAACAGCAGTCAGCTTTCACAAGAAGGTTATCTGTCAGGCTGAGGTAATCATTAAGTGGCTTTTGGAATATTTGTTGAAGTTAAAAGCCTTTTATATTGGCCTGCTATAGTTTTGTTGTATTAATTATTTAACCATCATAAGTGCCAACCATAAGTGATGTTCATTTAAAGAAAGGCAAGAAAGTGAGACATTGCAGACATTGATGTTCTTGGCTTTTAGCACATAATGCAGCAGAGTGAATTCATTTTCAGATTACGTTAAACTACTGACAGCATTGTTTGCGATGGATAAATACTGCTAATATAGGACCCTTAAGGGGCTCCTCAGACTGCAGTAATTTTTATTGCAGACATTGATGTTGGCTTTTAGCCTGTAATGTAGTTTCCATGGTGAATGACAAGAAATTATATTAATAAACTACTGACTGAAATGAATGTGGTCTGAGATGCCCCTTAATTTAGGGTTTTCTATTAGCACTGATGTGACAGTGTGCAGGTTTTTTTTTTTTTTTTCTCTCAGTCAACCTATTGCTTGAAGTCTCCCTTGATCCCAATCCTTAGTGAGTGAGTCACACTGCGTTTACAGCTGTGTCATCTTGGGTCTTTTCTCAGTACTCTTGGAAGCTGGTGCACCCGACAGACAAGTACTCCAACAAGGAGTGCCCCGACAATGCGGAGGAGTACGAGAGAGCCACCCGATACAACTACACCAGCGAGGAAAAGTTTGCCCTGGTGGAGGTGAGTGGTGCTTCCTTGGAGCAGCAATAAAAAATTAAAACAGCGGAACGGGTGTTATATGAATGCAATAAATCCTTGCTGTGCATCTGAAATAGTAATAATTCTGAGAAAACAGTGCATACTGTGGGTATTGTTTAATGGGTGGCGGTCTGCAGCTTAGTGGCTATATGACTGGGACTTGAAAGGTTGGTGGTTCAGGCCCCGCTGTAGCCGTGTAGATCCATGCAGCTATTGCGCCCTTGAGCAAGGCCCTTTGCTACATTGCTCCAGGAGGAATTGCCCCTGAGATTGTCCAAAGCAATGCAAAGCATCAGCAAAATAACTGCATTGTAATGTAATGCAATGTTGGTCAGTCTGCAGCTGGGCTCTCAGACCCGTCCTCCAGGACCACAGTGTCTGCAGGTCCTTGGTGCATTTCAACTCCAGCTTGAATGAATGAAGTCACAGGTTAGCTAAAGAGTTAGCGCTTGCAAGGCCAAAATTGGCAGGCGGTTGAAAGGAAACACAAAAACCTGCAGACACTGTTGCCTTCCGGACAGGATCTATTGCAGTGTTGGTGGTCGGCATGTTGCCTGTATTTAACACTGCAAATGAACATGAGAATGATTGGCGTTTATGTAGTGCCTTTATTTAACTGACATGTTGAGTCACCCTCTGCCTGTGTTTATAGTCCTTAAATTCAGGTTACATAATATGCAGTTGACTGACCAACTGACTAACACTCGGTACCAAAACATTGTACATCTATGATAATTAAATTCAATTCAATTGTTTGAAAATGGGTTCTAATCGGCACAGCAAATGGCATGGGAGTGGGGAGGGATAAACAGTGCTGTCAGGCTGACGGATGACCAGATGTGCCGTTTCTCTCTGCCAGGTGATGGCGATGATCAAAGGTCTGCAGGTGCTGATGGGCCGCATGGAGAGCGTCTTCAACCAGGCCATTCGCCACACCATCTATGCCGCCCTGCAGGATTTCGCCCAGGTCGTCCTACGCGAGCCCTTGCGCCAGGCCATCAAGAAAAAGAAGAACGTCATCCAGAGGTACGGGTACCTGCATGGGACAAAATAAAAATAAATTGAAATATCGATATATCACTGTCGTAAAAATGTTAGTGTTGATCAGTTTCATGGTACGCGGGCTTGATGCACTGACAATGCACACCGGTGATGCTAATAAAATAGCAGTGACCGGGAATCAAATTGTAGATTCTAATAAATGCATCTCAGGGAACAAAATGCCATATTGAGCCAGTGCTCGGGTCATCATTAGAAATGATTAAATTGGCAAGTCATTAAAAATATGCCGTATGCTTACATTACATTAAGCAATTAGCTGAGTTACACAGCTTACATTGTTTTTACATATAGTGCCTGTATACTCCTGGACATTTTGTATATTTTGCTGTAAACTATAAAAATATAGGAAAAGGAACATATACTGGGTGAAGAGGTTATTGCAGAAAAAAAACTCCCAATAGTCATTGTAATTGATTTGATGACTGTGGGAATTGAGCCATTAGGTTTACCTCCCAGCTCTCAGCACTGTGAATGTTTGGTCGGTTGTGTGAATGTTTTGTCGGTTGTGAATGTTTGGTCAGTTGTGTCCCTTTGCTATTGCCTGACACTATCTTCATTGGCGAACACGCTCCCCCACGACCCCGGTTTGTAAGCCTTATTGCCATTTGCTTGCTTTTCGGTGATTGGCGCGGCTCTGTCTCCAGTGTTCTCCAGGCTATCAGGAAGACCATTTGCGATTGGGAGACCGGGCGTGAGCCCCACAATGACCCTGCCCTCCGCGGAGAGAAAGACCCCAAGGGGGGGTTTGACATTAAAGTGCCCCGACGTGCCGTGGGACCGTCCAGCACGCAGGTGCGCCCCGTGTGCCTCCCTCCCTCTCCTCTAACCTCAATTCCAACCCCATCTACAACACCCCCTCCTTCCCTCCCTCCCTCACCACTCCTTGTACCCCCCCGTAGCTGTACATGGTACGGACCATGCTGGAGTCCCTCGTGGCCGACAAGAGCGGCTCCAAGAAGACGCTCCGCAGCAGCCTGGAGGGGCCCACCATCCTGGAGATCGAGAAGTTCCACCGCGAGTCCTTCTTCTACACCCACCTGCTCAACTTCAGCGGTAAGGCTGCCCCCAACTGGCTGAAGCAGATGGAAATTAGCTCAAGCTAATTCTGGTACAATACATCAAATGGCAATATTTATGTTTAATATTGTACATGGTCCCTTACCGATGAATACAACAAATAAATTAGGTTCCTTGCAGTTTGGAACCTCAGCAGCAGTGAAGCTTTTTCACCAGGTGCAGAGCCACTACTAATTAATTAATGTTATGGGCTTCTGTACGCTTGTGTGGTGTCAGGCAAACTCTTAGCACCAAGTCCTCTTTAGCGTCCCAGTGTTGTTAGCATCACAGCCTGAAGCAGTTTCAGTTTTACTTGGTGATTCTACCAGACTGGTGCAAATTTTGGTATTCAGCCCTCACGTATAGAGAAGCAAGGAGTAAGTGAGTTTCTGTGGTCACAGGCTGCACTGTCCTCAGTGTACATCTGTGGATTCACCACTGGTGATGTGCTCATATCACTTGAACAGAACATATATATAAAGGTGATTATAAAGGTTACCTGTCTGAACACCAGCAAGGAGCGATACAATTCAAGGACATACTGTGACATACCGTCTTTTCTTTTGAATGCGTTTCTGACATTTAATAATTTAATTTCAATATTAATGGCCCTAGTACTTTTGAATTACAAATCGGTATTCACTCTTGTTCTCTCTTTTAAGGCAATATCGAATAGGCTTGTACCTCCCAAATCTCAGTTGGTCTCTTTCTCTGTCTTTATCTTTTTTGCTGCCAGTGAATGGGACTTGTTCTTGCTAACTGGTGACCTTTATCTCTTCTCTATACTGATTTGAACATACTCTCCAAAAGCAAATCAGCGTTGATGCGTTTAGGCAATCTTGTGCTCAAGAATCTGTTTTACTGCACTCCTGACCAAACAATCAGCAACCGTTAGTTTATTCTCCATTGGTCAGGCGAACGCTGTTGGTCATGTCGATTATTGATCTTTTTCTCAGAGACCCTTCAGCAGTGCTGTGACCTGTCCCAGCTTTGGTTCCGGGAGTTCTTCCTGGAGCTGACCATGGGCCGCAGGATCCAGTTCCCTATTGAGATGTCCATGCCCTGGATTCTCACCGACCACATCCTGGAGACCAAGGAGGCGTCCATGATGGAGTAAGAAGAAGAGGGGGCTCAGACAGATAGACACCTGCAGTAAAGCAGACAGATACGCACACCGACAACTGCCGGACGCTGATGCACACCGACAACCGACAGATACAGATGCACCCCGACAACCAATAGACACAGACGCACACCGACAACTCAGACACAGATGTGCGCCAACAACCAACAGATACAGACGCACACAGACAACTGACAGATACAGACGCACACCGACACCCGACAGACACCGACCGCAGGCCGACGCAGCTTATCTGCACACGCCCACTGCTTGTAAACTGTGGTCTCAAACCTTCACCTTTTGATCAAAAGAAATCGCCTTCTGTTCAGCCTATTCAGTGTAAAGCAATACATTCATTGATTTATGTTCCAGAAAGAAATTCTCTTCTGTAACGAATAGTGACCTTCGTGTCACTGCCTACACTTTAAAGGAGAACTGGAGCTTGTGAAAGACATTCCGTGAACATGCAGTCCTTTTATTCCAGGGCTGAAAGGCGTTTGTGGCTTGAGTACAGAGAAGCAGGCAAAGAAAGTTCAGTCGATCAATATTTATGTTAAAAGCAGAGAAGGCTCGTTTGGCGCGATGGAGATCTGAGTCACACAGGGCCGGTTTGCATTTTCTCTGAGCTTAAATGTGGTGTCTTGATGACCTCCTTTTACTTCTCTCTGCAGATATGTTCTCTATCCCCTGGACCTGTACAACGACAGTGCGCATTACGCACTCACAAAATTCAAGAAGCAGTTCCTGTACGATGAGATTGAAGCAGAGGTATGACTCAACTGCAGTTCACACACTTTTGGGCTCATTTCAAAATGAGTTGGTTCAGGTTTGGGGTCAGTTCCACTTCTGTCAGTAGGACATTATTTCACATTAAGCAAGATTAGTGTGTGTTTGTTTCTTGTAAAATGTGCCTTTCCTTCTGTTTGATTGATGATGTCAATACATGGAAAGAAAGTTGTTTATTCTGTTCAAGTCTACAAAAAAAGCGATATCCTCAAATTTACAAGTGAAATTTGACGCATTAAAAAAATAAAAAAAACAATAAAAAAAACACACAAACACGTTTTTTTTGTTTTTTTTTTGAAGGTGAACCTGTGCTTTGACCAGTTCGTCTATAAACTTGCTGACCAAATATTTGCCTACTACAAGATTCTTGCCGGAAGGTATGTAGCATGTTCATTGTTGCTATGAATAATAAAGGAGGAGAGCACATGCTAGTCTTTGCTCTCCCACACCAATAGCAAAGGGTCCACAAACAATTGCTGATGCACGATAACCCATTGCAAATCAGACCTGGGTCAGATACGTAATTGTTTTGGGTTCAAATACTTTTCTGTGCTTGATTTGATCTTGCCTGGTGCAGTTCATCCAACCAAGAGAACCAGAAGATGTGATTTTGTGACCGATGTCCTAGGTTCCAATATACCAGTCAAGCTCAGTATAGCGTAGAAAAGTATTTGTATTCAGAACAATTGGGCGGCGGGGGTTAAAGAAAAGGGCGGCACGGATGGTGCAGTGGGTAGCACTGCCACCTCACAGCAAGGAGGTCCTGGGTTCGAATCCCCGTCGGCCGGGGCCTCTCTGTGCGGAGTTTGCATGTTCTCCCCGTGTCTGCGTGGGTTTCCTCCGGGTACTCCGGTTTCCTCCCACAGTCCAAAGACATGCAGGTTAGGCTGATTGGAGAGTCTAAATTGCCCATAGGTATGAGTGTGTGAGTGAATGGTGTGTGTGCCCTGTGATGGACTGGCGACCTGTCCAGGGTGTATTCCTGCCTTTCGCCCAAAGTATGCTGGGATAGGCTCCAGTCCCCCTGCGACCCTGTTCAGGATAAGCGGGTTAAGATAATGGATGGATGGATGGATGGGTTAAAGAAAAGTGTTCAGTAGTTCAGTAAATGTTCAACCTCGATTGTAAATTTGTTGTGCTAACGTGCAGTGCTTCTTTTCTTCGCTTCTGACGTTAGCCTGCTCCTGGACAAGCGCTTGCGATCTGACTGCAAGAACCAGAGCGCTGTCATCCCCTGGCCGGCTACCAATCGATATGAGACCCTGCTGAAGCAGAGACATGTGCAGGTAGTGCCCGACTGTGTGTCTGTGTCTGTGTGTCTGTCTGTGTGTCTGTGTGTCTGTCTGTCTGTCTGTGTGTCTGTCTGTCTGTGTGTCTGTCTGTGTCTGTGTCTGTGTCTGTGTCTGTGTCTGTGTCTGTGTCTGTGTCTGTGTCTGTGTCTGTGTCTCTGTCTGTGTCTGTGTCTGTGTCTCTGTCTCTGTCTGTGTGTCTCTCTGTCTGTCTCTCTGTCTGTCTCTCTGTGTGTCTCTCTGTGTGTCTGTCTGTCTCTCTGTCTCTCTGTGTGTCTGTCTGTCTCTCTGTGTCTGTCTGTGTGTCTGTCTCTGTGTGTCTGTCGTCTGTGTCGTCTCTGTCTGTCTGTCTGTCTGTCTGTCTGTCTGTCTGTCTGTCTGTCTGTCTGTCTGTCTGTCTGTCTGTCTGTCTGTCTGTCTGTACATTTAGGAGGCATGTTTGGCTACAGTGTCTTAATGCATGTTGGGACATTTTGGGGAAAAACTTTGGTTTGTCATCACTAAACAGTGGGGGGTTTATCTATTTGCCAAAATAATTCCTCCTGTTGTAGTTGCTTGTTGTCTGCATTTTTATTTTAACAGTGGTGTGCAAAGATTTGGGCACCCCTGGACCAAAAGCCTTTTACAATTAATCTAAGTGAACCTGACTGCTAAATGGTACAGCGTTAAACATGACACATTACTTCAAATCTGAAAGCAAAATTACTTTTTATTTAAAGTTTTTTTTATTTTAATTTTTAAAAAAAAATTTTACAGTCTCAAAATAATCAAAAAGGAAAGAGGCCCTGTGCAAATGTGTGTTGAACATAGTGAACTTTTTCTGGACTCAAAAGTGTAATTTCAATGCTGAAATGGCTGTACAGACTGTTCTGCTTGGGGATTTAAAAAATATTAATCTAACGGTTATAAATGTTATTATACTTCTTGGCAAAGTATTTATTTTGAAGTCTACCCCCAGATCAAGATTTACATATGGAGCATTTTAAATAAATTGTTAAACATCACAGCAGAGTAGAAACATTGGTATCTCAGGGAAATTATAAATATAGTTTGTATGGTTCAAGGTGGGACAAAATCAGGCAGGCGGAGGGTTGGTGATAAGCCATACAAAGGCAACAGGAGTATACAGAAGTACAGATCTATATTGAGACATTCACAATGTTAAAATCTTAACTGTCCGAGCGATTAACCTGATGTTATTATTTTTACAGTATTTTTTCCATACATTTAATTTTGCCTGTGTCTTCATTTTGGCAATGTTTTGACTGCTTTCAAACTTCGGCTTGAGCCTCCATGTTGATAGTGGTGGTTTTTCACAGCCAATCAGTTGAGGTTGAGTGATGATTGATTTGATAGACTTCTTCCATAATTCCTTCAGCTTATTGGAACAATGCATGTATTGGCTCATTGGCATTTGTTTTACCTTTAATTTCTTCATTTGGTTGGTTTGCTTTCAGTTCATTACTTCAAATGTAGCAGCTCCCTGTGTGTAATGTCAGTGTGTGTGTCTGTCTCTGCTCTGCAGCTCTGCAGCTCCCTGCGTGTAACGTCAGTGTGTGTGTCTGTCTGTGCTCTGCAGCTCCTGGGCCGGTCCATAGACCTAAACCGCCTGATCACCCAGCGAGTGTCGGCCGCAATGTCCAAATCGCTGGAGTTGGCCATCAACCGCTTTGAGAGTGAGGACCTGACCTCCATCATGGTTAGTCTGCACACATACGCATACGCATACGCATACGCATACGCATACACATACACATACACATACACACACACACACACACTCAGTCACACAGGCCACAAGAAGCTCTCCATACAACAAATTTGCAACCATACAGTTATAACACTTTTGGATAGATGAGATTGTAAGCTTTCCATACATAAGTAACTTCATTATATTCTACTTTGTCTAACTTTGTATATGATTTTTACTTGAAAACTGATTAAAAGATGCGTGAAAAACAAATAATGTTGGAGGGATGAAAAAACAAGTGATAGCACATGGAAAGCTATCGTTGCCTCAATACCATCATACATTTTCTATTACTAGCCATAAAGACCATCCAAATATAACTGAGACATTGTCCTTCCTAGTGGGCATGATGGCCAAAATTTTTAGGGTGTTGCTCATGGACTAAGTGTTCAGCAGGGCTTAAATGATTTTTGTTTTCCATCGGTGCATTCCAAGCAGAACTAGTATTTTTCATTGTTTGGGTTCTAGCTCTCCTAAGCTCCTGTTTTGGACAATATAAATGGCAGTTTTGAATACAGGTTTGTTACAAGATCCTGGGTTGACTTGATTGGGATTGTACCCCATCCCAGGGGCGGCCTGTCGTGTAGTGGTTAAGGTCACATGGCTGGGACCCGCAAGGTCGGCGATTCGATTGCCGGTGTAGCCACAATAAGATCTGCACAGCCATTGGGCCCTTGAGCAAGGCACTTAATCCTGCATTGCTCCAGGGTGGATTGTCTCCTGCTTAGTCTAATCAACTGTACGTCGCTCTGGATACGAGCGTCTGCCAAATGCCATTAATGTAATCCCGCAGGAGCTGGAAGGCCTTTTGGAGATAAACCGCATGACCCACAAGCTCCTGGGAAAGTTCCTGACACTAGACAGCATCGACGCCATGTTCCGCGAAGCCAACCACAACGTCTCCGCCCCCTATGGCAGGATCACGCTCCATGTCTTCTGGGAGCTCAACTACGACTTCCTGCCCAACTACTGCTACAACGGCTCCACAAACCGGTACGTTATGGATGTTCACCACCCTCTATATATGTTTTCCTACAACTTTTTACCAATGTTATTCATTCAGCCTTTATCTGGCAGGTCCATAAAGAACAATAAGTTCAAAATAGACTACAATACAATTTATTAGGTAGACCTGTACACCAGCTTGTTAATGCAATGGCAGCGACTAAATGCATAAAAGATAAAAGCATTCAGCTGTGAGCAAGAAAGAGGTTCAGCTGTTTTTCAGACCAAATGTCAGATGGGGGAGAGATGTGGTCTAAGTCACTTTGACCGTGTCAAACCACCCTGTCTGGCACCCGCTTTGATTGTTGGTGCCAGGCAGGGTGGTTTGAGTATTTCAGAAACTGCTGATCTCCTGGGATTTTCACGCGGTTTGCAGAGAATGGTGTGAAAAACAAAAAACATCCAGTGAGCTGCTGTTCTGCTGCCAAAAATGTGTTGTTCTTGAGAGAGGTCAGAGGAGAAGAGCCAGACTAGAATAATTTAAATAATTTAAAATACAAATTGAAGTTTATTATTACTTATGACAGTATGATCTTATTTAAAGGGTTTTGAACAGGGGTGTCAAACTGCAGTTCTGAAGGGTCACAGTGTCTGCAGGTTTTATTTATTTATTTATTTTCTTTCTTCGCTCAACAGCCAATTAAGACCTTGAGAACAAGGTGTGTTGACTTTTTAGCCAATGAGTAACTGAGTGGGCGGCCTGTAGTGTAGTGGTTAAGGTAAACAACTGGGACACGCAAGGTTGGTGGTTCTAATCCCGGTGTAGCCACAATAAGATCCACACAGCCGTTGGGACCTTGACCAAGGCCCTTAACCCTGCATTGCTCCAGGGGAGGATTGTCTCCTGCTTAGTCTAATCAACTGTACGTCACTCTGGATAAGAGCGTCTGCCAAATGCCATTAATGTAATGTAATGTAATGAATCGCTCATGCTGAGCCACAGCAGACACTTTGGCCCTCCAGGACTGGTGTTTGACACCCCTGCTTTAAAAGTGCATGTGTATATTTGGTATATGGTGACACGCTTTAGCCATGAACAGTATCATTCATTCAGTGTCCCCCACTTCTCATCTCCCATCCACTGGAGAGAGTCTATTTTAACAGCCTCTTTCTCATTTTAGCTTAGAAGCTTAAAAATGCCAAATTCACCTCAGTGTCTGGCTTTTAAGACAAGTCACATCAGTGTCTAACTTTCCAGAGTTAATCTGCTAACAGGAAAACCAATGTCATTAAGTAGTGAGTGGCAATTCAATACTCAAGCACAGAGGTGCCCAATCTTATCCTAAAAGGGCCGGCGTGGGTGCAGGTTTTTGTTTTAACCCAGCAGTAACACACCTGATTATACTAATGAACTAATCGTGGTCTTTAATCAAGACCTTGATGAGTAGAATCAGCTGTCTTAGTACTGTGCTAAAACAACAACCTGCACACACACCGGCCCTTTCTGGATAAGATTGGACACCCCTGCTCAAGCATAAGAACTGAAGTTTAAAAATAGAAGGCATCACGTGACATATATCTTCATATTTGCAATCAGTGGCCTCGTTCAAAAGGAAGACAAAGAGAAAAGGGACACCCACATGATGACAAAGGTATTAACCCGATGTCTCTCGTAGGGTAAATATCCTGTGTTAGTGGCATTTTAAACTCTGGGTCAAAGATGTTCGTGCTTCTTTTGCGAATCTTTTATAAAAATGGGATCATAAAAACCCTTCAAAACACGATTCATAGCATAGCCCGCCCGGCTTTGTGTGTTCGACGTGTTGCAGGTTTTTATCCCAGCGGTTTGCTATAAGGTCCTATGACTGCCCCACACAATTCAGACACTTGGAAGCCTGTCTCTGTAGATGTGGAGAGAATATTGTCAGCATTTCGTGAGAAGAGGACCACAAATCCTTTTTGATAGCTTTTTGACTACCATCTATATAGCATTTTTCCAGGCACTCAAAACACTTTACAGTGATGAAGGGGAAGTTGCCTCAGCCCCCACCAATGTGTAGCACCCACCTGGGTGACACATGGCTGCCATTTACATGCCAGAATGCTCACCAATCTCTAGCTGAGGTGTCGACTCCTCTCGTCTTAGCACCTAGAATCTTTGTGTTCGTCCTTTATTTGAGCCAAATTTTTTGTGACGCACAATGGCCATTCTTGAAAATAATAAGCTCTCAGACTGTCCCTGTTATCTTGTATACATGGGGTTACACTGGAGGAGGTAGCAGTGTCTGGGCTTTTTTCAAGTTGATTCTCTGGAGGGAAAAAAATAAAAATAAAATCATCTTTTGAACCCATGTGATATCTGCACAGGAATCTGAGACGAGAGAGTACAGAATGGGGGGTAAAAGAATGTGAGAGGAATTCTAGTCAGGCTTTGTTCTACTGCAGGTTGTTTAGCTTTAAAGGCATACCATGCAGGATTTTCACCTTTTCACCATGAAAATATTATAAAGCAAACTTGCTCAGTCATTACTATGATACGCTGACAAAGTGTCTGTGTTCACTTTTGCCCAATACCTTGCTGGTCTGCTTGCGTTTGTTATTCTAAGAACTCCTTGCACCACTTCTGGGCGTGGGCCTTTTTTTATTTTTGTACTGTATCTGAAGAGCCATGTGTCCAATAAACTGAACTCATACGTTCTACGATCCAATAGTAGGAGGGCAGGAGGGGATGTGTATGGATTGGCTCCTACAGTGGTCAGCTGGGTTTGTCAGAGATTAGCCTGGGTGCTAACAGTGGCGGCTGGTGGGTTAGCAACTTGGGGGGTTGCCTCCTGGAAGAAATGGTCTAATCACTGTAAAATTGTCAATTTTGCTGTCAATTGGGGAGGATTCAACTAGTTGATAAAATTTGTTAATTCTACCATTAGTTTTAAACCAGATCACAAAAATAAAATGCTGAGTAAGGCCTCAAAATAATGGAGTGACATTGGCACTACCAAAATAGTTCTAATTGTTCAAATTACCCCAACTATATGAACAATATATTCATTTATTAACCACTATAGCTTGTGATACTGGTGACTGACAAACAATCTGCTCTTTTACTACACCTTTATGTGCTCATTTAAGGGCCCAGTCTCTTCCTGGTTTTAGTATCTAAAATGTTTTTTTTTGTCTCTAACCCTGCTCCCAGAGCCAAATTCCCCCTCCCCCTCCTGTAGTCAGCTCTCTGTGTTAACATTTAGCAATGGCATCTGATAATTATTCAAAAACATAACGTCATGTCACATGGAAAATCATTTTACAAACAGTTTGGAAAATGGCAGTTAGACCCTAAAATGTGCATACGCAAAATTGCCATTTTTTAAAATTGGATCTGTATGGAGCACAAATCCAGAGTTATATGAAAAGCTCCAAAAACAAACAGTAAGTGTGTGGGCCTTTAAGTGGCTCTGGATTAGCGAATCTGCTGAATGCCTACTTGTAAATGTAAAGGCCTTTCAAGGTGTTTTTGCCAACAGAACTGCCGCTCACTGGATGTTTTTTCCTCAGACTGTACACTGTAGACTGTTGTGGTGAAACTGGAGAGCAGCAGTTTCTCACATTTGGTGCCTACAATCTGGCGCCAAAATTCTGCGGCCGAGGTCACTTAGGTCACATTTCTTCCAGATTCTGATGTTTGCCAACAACTGAACCTCCTGACCATGGCTGCTTGCTTTAATGAATTGAGTTGCTGCCACATTATTGGCTGATAAGATATTTGCATTAGCAGGCCACAGGTCTTGCCGAATGTAATGGTCACTGAGTATGTACCCTGCTTCTCTTGCAGTATCCTGCCATTCTCCTTTTTCCCAGGAGAGATGTTAGGGCAGCACTTCAGAAACAGTCTCGCCTGTTCTAGCTGTCCATTGTGTATCTGGGGTGGTATTTTTGGTTGTGTTGTGGGATTGGCTTCAGGTGAGGCTGTAGAGGAAATCATTGTGGTGGTAGTGGTTGTGACTTCTGGTTGTGGCTGTCTTCTGCAGAATCACTGAGGCTGATGTTTTTTTGTGACCCTCCCCCTCTTCTCTCCTTCAATGTGTTCTCCTCCTCTTCCTTATCTTGCCTTCCTGCCATCCTGCTTCCTCCCTTTTTACTTTTTTTCCTTCTCTCTCCCTGCTTGATCTTCACTCACTGCATCCTCCCATTCTCCCCCTCCCCATCCCTCCCTCTCTCCCTCCCTGTATTTGTCCTGTTGTGCTCCCCCTCTCTCCCTCACTCTCGCTCTGCCCAGGTTTGTGAGAACCGTCCTGCCCTTCTCTCAGGAGTTCCAGAGGGACAAGCCGCCCAATGCCCAACCGCAGTACCTGTACGGGTCAAAGGTCAGTGCAGAGGACCCTTCTTCCTGTCACACGGAAAAATTTGCTAAGGAAGAGTTAATCGCCCCTGACACTCCACTGAGAGATAAACAGGCCGACAGATGGGGTGGCGATGAAAGCCCAAAAGCACAACTTCTGACCTGGATCAAATCCATAAGTGTTTTGGGATAATTTTTGGGGGGATTTGATTACTTTTTGACATTTAACTGAGATTGTATTGGAACTCTCAAAAATGGCAAACCCCCATCTTCTGGTCCACCTTGATGAGTATTTGTATCCAAAACAATTACGTATTTGTCCCTGGTCTGCCGTTTGCCTCCATTAGAGGTGAGGTCCTTTATTCGCAGTCCAACTTAACAAGAGTTATGAAGCCACTCTTTCTGTGTCGGCATCGCATGTCAGTTTTCAATGTTCATTGTTACACTTTCCTCAGCGGTCGATGAGCCAAGAATACATCTGTAGTGGGCAGCATTTCACCCGCAAGCCACTGTTTACATAGCTTTGGTAGACAACAGTCGCTACACTCATGACCAGGTTCTGAGGGCACTGGTTGGAGATTAGTCTTTGGGGTGTTTGTTACTGTGTTAAAGGGGGGTCTGTGCTGTGCCATGTGGGTCATGTGACCTGAAGGCCTGGCCCCTGAGTTGTGAGTTTCATGTGACTGAAGGGTTGTGCCCCAGGGGTCCATGTGAGGGCCAGTTTGAGAAGTGGTGGTGTCACTAATGCTGTGTGGCTTCTCTTATTTTAGAACTTAGATCGTAGAAAGTTGATTTAACTCTTTCTTGCTCTCAGGTTAGTGTGCCTGTGTCAGGGCATTGTTCACTTTTATTAATTACTGGTTCATCAAGACCATCCATTCAGTAGGGTTTAGATGAAGACATTATTGTGGAATCTCACTGAATTGCATGTATTGTGTTTTTTTTTTTTTTGTATAGTCTTTTTTTCTTTTTGAACAGCATGACCCTGAGTTTGAGCGTATCGCGTTTGTGCCCTTGTCATGTTGAGGCACCTGCACAAAAAGATTTTCTTCCAGGGTGCATCAAGTACAGTAATTGTCTTTCCATTTCAGTTTGCTTGAACTATTGTTCAGTGCCTGGAATGTTCTATAAGGGATTTTCAGTGAATTAACTGAATTTAAGCCAGTTCACAGGGCTCGGGTTTTGAAAGTGTTCGGTAGGTCTGGAAGTGTTCGGTAGATCTGGTACTGTTGCTCACCTGTATATCCACTCACCGAGCACTTTATTATTATTTTTACTTTCTTACACATGCTCATTCATGCAATTATCTAATCAGCCAATTGTGTTGCAGCAGTGCAATGCATACAATCATGTGGATACGCGTCAGGAGCTTCAATTAATGTTCACATCAGCCATCAGAATGGAGGAAAAAATGTCATCCAAGTGACTTTGACCGTGGAATGATTTTTGGTGGCAGACCAAAGTATCTCAGAAACTGCTGATCTCCTGGGATTTTCACACACACTTGTCTCTAGAGTTTGCAAAGAATGTTACTCAAATCACGGTCCTTGATTGGCCAAGATCTTCCCTCCCTTCTTTTCCTGGGAGTCAAATGACCATCGCAAATATCTTCAAAGGCTACTAGCACTGTTCTCTGAAAATAATTTTTATTTTACCGCATTATCATTTAACTTAACCATATCTGATTTTGAAGTAAATCTCTGGAAAAGGTTAAAATACATTTAAAGTTAATCCCAGGGCAAGAATTTAGTTGAACCTACCAAGCTCAGCTCAACCAAGCTTCTTTCTTTTTTTTTTTTTTGCCTTTAGTGCTTTAAGGCCATTAACCCCACATTGTTCTGGGGGGGATTTGCCCCTGTTTATTCTAATCCACTGTAAGTCACTTTGGATAAAAGTGTCAGCTAAATAAATTTAAAAAATCAATCAATAATCAGTTAATTAGTTGGACAGGGAAAAAAGGCCCTGAGTCCCGGCCCAAATTTGAATTTTCCTGCTGTTGGGACGGAGAACCTTGGGGTGTTTACTTCCAGGAGTGATGCAGTGCTGGAATATTCTGGAAACCAGGGCTCCCAAGCCCATGTCCTGGAAATGGGTCTGCTAGTTTTTGTTGTTACTCTGCTTTTGGTTCTTCAGTTCAGGCAGTTGATTTCACACTCAGTTCTTCCTTATTTTTTGGTCTTTCAGTCAGGTTTTCAACGAACTAATTAACTCCACCACACATCTAAACCAAACTCCCGTTGTCGCTGATTACCTTCCAATTCTACACATTGAAACTCTGCCTGGCTCTGTATTTAGGGCCATTAATTTATTTTATTCAAAGACTTTAGTCGAGGCCAGATGTTGGATATTAATTTGTGTCTGAAAGAAAATTGATTTTATTTTTCTAGCAAATGGCATTCACCAGACTTTGTTACAAAAAGCTCAGCTGGGTCATGGCTACTGGCTATCCATTAAATTCAACATAGCATTTTGAAATCCTTTTTATTTTCATCACCCTCTTCTTTCAAACACTGCAGTGCACTTTTCCTAAAGTAACAAAAGCATCGCAGGCCTTAATGTAATGTAATGTTTTATGCAGTTTGTCCCATGAGCATGAAGCAGGGCTTTGTCGCAGTAGCAGTAGCAGAAGGAATGATGAGAGACTGTGGTCCCCGCTCCTGGTCCTGGAGAGCCGCAAGCTCTGCTCCTTTTTGTTCGCTTAATATCAGCAACCAATTCAGACCCAATAAACCAGGTCATGTGTGTTTACCATGTAAATAACCCCTTCAATTGATCAATTAAGTGCTGAGAAACAACAAAAAGCAGCATGCACTGCCGCTCTCCAGGACCAGGAGCGAGGAACACTGCTGTAGGATATAGTCGCTGGGGCAGGTGGGAGGGTTTAAGGGGTTGCGCAGGGCTCCTCCCGGTCGGGGTGCGCTGACAGGGGGACCTGTTCCGGGGCACAGATGTGAGGCGGGGGGGTCGTGTGGCTGGGGTTCCCCGTGAAGGAGTCGGGCTGAGGGTCCCCTCCCGTAGAGTTGCCGGGGCTGGGGCCCCTGCCCCCCTTAGCGTTTCCATTCCCGGTCCAGTCGCGGTCCCACTGCCACCAGGCCTGGAGGCAGCCGTAGAGCAGGACCGCAGCGATGATCACCAGCAGGACGGTGCTGGCCAGCCACACCCCCATGGCCAGCTCCCCTCCGGCCCCGCCCCAGGCCCTGCCCCCGGGCTCCGGCTCCTGGAGCGTGTTGAAGACCTGGCAGCGGTCCCTGGAGGGGTTGGCGGGAACGGCGGCCCGGCAGGTCACGCACAGGACGTAGGCGGTGTGGGGGCTGAGCTCTCCCAGGCTGGTGCTGGTCTGGCCGGCAGGCACCGCCGCCTCGCGCAGGAAGTTCCTGTGCGCGTGTCCCGTCAGCAGGCTGTTCCAGTTGGGGTGGTACATGACGCTGTAGAAGCCCCCCCTGCAGCCCCCCGGGATGGGAGACCAGGCCACGGTGGCCGAGGTGGCGGTAACGTTCTGCACCGTTAGCGGCATTCTGTCTCCCTGTTTTTATTCTGACCGGGTCTTTGTCCCCTGGTGCTCTACAATGGGGAAACCTCCGGAAGCTCTGCAGCACTGAAAGACAGAGAGGGGATTTGTGCTGCTATTCACATCGTCACAGTCCACTTTCAACCTGCAAGTGCAGTAACTGCTTTACTTTCAAGGGCTGGGGTCTGGATGGAGCTGAAGTAATAGGTTTCATACGGGTGGTTTATGCCACCACAGCCTAACTGCTTGTATTGAGAAATAATTTTCACTGGGCTGGTCAATCCAAAATATTTGTATTTTGATTACCTTTGATATTTATCCGCAATATAAATAATTTCAGTTTCGTTTTGTCAATTCTGTTGATTGATACAAGACAGTAGGACAGCCATCTTGTGTTTTTGCAACCTTTCGACAGACAGTGTGTCCATCTCTAATGCAGATAACATGGTACATATACATTAATGCTGAAAATGTGTTTCCATGTCGAAAATGACATTGACAAAGCTAATCTGTTACTAGAATAAAATACTGTGCTGTGCATTAATAAATGCTGCATATTTGTCGTACTGAAGTTCAGTTTATATTGAAATCCTTGTTTTTTTTGCCATGATGAATGCACTCCCTCGCCCTGGCTAAAAGCTTCTGCGAATGGCCTTCATTGTGAATCGTAATAGATTTTTTATGTTTTCTCGCACTCAGCAGTTTTTTTGTATTTCTGCCCACTGTTTGTGAAAAGATATCCAAAGTTTTTCTGATATTGAGTTTCTGAGTCTGTAGGGATTTAATGGAGTCAAGCTGCCATTAAAGGGTAAATACTCATTATACATACATCATTTCTGGAAACATTGAACTGTAGTAAATCAGTTTTTCTTGTGAGATATGAGACTCTTGCATATGAATTATCTCAGGAGATGTTGTTCTGTCTCTTCTCTGGTGTACTGAGTAAAAGTGTGCTTCCAAGAATTGGGTCAGAGTGGAATTCATCTTGAGAGTAGCTGGATGGAACTCTGTTTTGCCATGGAGGATTTCAGTAGCCAACTCAGTCCCCACAGATAGCCGGTCAATTTGCGGTTTCCCATTCAGACCATAGAGTGACTTGAGAGTTTTGATGGATATCTTTGCTGGAAAGTCAAGTAAAAGTGGTGATAGTAAAAAATGACTGATATCTTTTCACTGTAGGAGACCTATAGAGGCCCAGTATAAAGAAAACAAATAATATGAAATCAAGGACATTTTTTAGTTGGGATTTTAAATGAATTTGTTATTTGGAAAAATAGTTATATTTTTATCTACTCTGGAGTGTGTCCATTTTGTAGGCTGCCAAGAGCCAGAAAATGTAACGTTAAGGATTCTTAAATGGAATCATTGCACAGGATTACCAGGTTTGGCATGCTGGGCAAATTTGTCAGATTCATTCAGTTGGTGCACCCGTCAGTTAGCAGCGCTCATTGGCAAAATACACATGAAGCTCCAAAAGTATGAGTGGTTGAGTGAAATTTGTTATTTGTTATTATACCTGATGTTTTTTGATTCAAGCTTGATTTGATGAAAAGATGAATGTGAGCCAAAATGGTTACCATTGTACAGAAACCGCTTTTAGTGTTGAAGTAGCCGCAGTTGTGCAAATGTGAGTTAATGGATGATTGACAGGCATTTCCTTTTGCGTGGGTTGTTCACACGTCAAAGTGCAGCGTGTGTCTGGTCTGGGTTCGAGCCTTTGTTTTCATCGCTGGAGGTTGCATTTGGAACGAACTGCACACTATCATGTAGTCCAATGGACTAACCATGGCTGAATCACAACAAATCTTTAAGCTGAGAGTGGACTGAAGAGTAAACCAAGAAGAACAACCTCACAGAAACTGGAGTATATCTATGAAAGCTGGCTGGAAAGTCATGAAAAAGAGAGCGACCACCAGTGCACCAAGATGTTACTTTATGTGCGATTAATCCTAGGAGCTGTGAACAGGAACCCTAAAACAATGATCATTGACATCACCAGCAGTCTCCACTGGGTTTGGGTGAAAATATCACAAGCCACTGTTTGCGGAAGACTTATAGAGGCTACACTATGCAAACTCTATCAGTAGTGAGAATCGAAAGGCCAAATTAGAATTTGACTGATGAGACCAAAACCTTTCCCAAATTGACGGAAAGCTGAAAGTGTGGAGAACGGAACCGCCTTTGATCCAAAGCACCCCCCTTCCCCTTCCCCTTCATGTGTGATTGGGATGTGTGTATGGCTGCTTCTGGAACAGGCTGACTAGCCTTTGTTGATGATATAATGGAGGATGGCAGGATTAGTTCAGACAGATTTTGTCTGGCTATGTACTATACAAAGAAATGCCTCCAGCTTTGCTTTTAAGTTCATCTGTGAAAGCACGCTGTCTGTACTTTTGTCTCATATTCATCTTCAGATCTGACGTCTAAATGCCTCATGCGTATTGCAGAAATAACTAATTTCACTCTGTTCTCATACTTTTGGAGGGTACTGACTGCCTATGCTGTCTTTTAGTCAGCATCTGCCCCTTCTACTCCTGTGAATCACGCCTCAGAACACCAGGGACACCAGGCCCCAAGGAATTCAAATTTAGCATTAGAAGCCATTTCTCAATTTAAAAATACTTTCATTTTTATATGAAACTTGGTTCATACGGTCTCTGGGTGCTTCCCTTGCTTAATTGGGAAAATTAATATTTCTACATTCAGTGAGCGTAGACATGGTTGATGGTCCGTGTCATGTTACACTGCCAACTTGGACCTTCCTTGAAGCTATATTTTCATTTTCTATTCCTTTTCATGCATTTATGAAAGAACTTTTAAATATTTCAAAGTGCAATTTCATTTCCAACCTTGTGCAGTATTAAAAAGGAACCAGAAACTACGATAGAAGCGCATACTTATCTTTCAGCATTTCAGGTAATCTTCAGCATTTTGTCACATCAGAAACCATGAAATGTCAAAGTAATCAAACTCTCTTGCCGAACATGAAAGGCAATTTTTAGCATTATGTCCTACATCAAGGGGCTTGAATTGGCAAACACAATAACTCATTTAAAATTTAAAATTACATTCAAGAATGGAACATTTTGTTATAATGTGATCACCAATAAAAGCACATAGGATGTAGAGCCATTCATTTCTTCTGTGATGCTGAGAATGTTCCCTCGAATAAAATGCTATGCCAGGTAGAATATTATCAGTAGTTCAGTTAAGTACTTAAATGCACCGGTCTGTTGGTTCTTTTCTGTCGTATCACAGCTGGAAACAACTGTTCCTTTTTCTTTAAGACTGTGTTCGTAACTCAGGCTCCCAATATCCTCATAGCGTCTTTCTCTCTCGTCTTGGTCTCGGTTTCTCTCTCTTTTTGTCTGCTTCGGTCTGTTTCTGTCCTTCTCTTTCTCCCTGTCAGTAACTGTTGAGGCTCTGTGCACAAGTTTAAGCCCTGTTAGATTGGTGCAAGTCTGACCGGAGATGCTAGACTTACAGTAATTGGTGGTGACTGCTGGTGTGGACGGAGGGACCCTGGTGTGTCCCCCCTTTCTGGGCTGCTGGTCTGGGTCTCCGGAGTCTCCTCTGTCCGCCCGTTGGGTCTAACGCCGCGTCCTGCCCCTCCTGCTCCAGAGTGTGTGAGTGAGAGGGAGAGGGAGAGAGGAGAGGAACAAACTGAGGGAATGGGTGAGAGATGGAAGGAGTGTGGGCAAAGGAGGGAGATGGAGATTAAGGAAAGAGCTGTGCTTCTTGCGTGACGGTGGCAATACACAGAGAGAAGACTGCTCTAAAGATGCGGGAAGAAAGGAGTGAATAAAAATAAAAGTATTATGGCTGAGAGCTTTCCTCCTAATAGACTCGCTCTCTCCTCCTGCGCGCTGTCTGATGCCATCGGCACACAATCCTGTGGAGAGGGAGGGAGGGAGACCAAGAGAGAGAGATATTTCAATGAATGTTCATTTATTTGCAATTGCAATTTGTTTATCTAAGAGTTTTTTTTAAATGTATTTATTTATATGTATTACCTATGCTACACACGTGTTGATGTTAGAATAAATATAATATCATTTTCGTTATGTTCTTTAAAACTGTCAATATTTTTATCATTATTTGTAATATGTTTACTGTAAGTGTTATTTTACTTAAGTGTGTATTTGATTTCCTCATTTCTGTGTGTTTCTATGTACAGTGTTCTATTGTGCTATAAGTTATTCTTATTTTGTTGATACTATAATTCTTCAGGCATTTTGATTATTGACAAGAATTGAAATGGAGAGGGAAGACGCACATCTGAAACTGTAAAAGGTGTAGACTAACATCTGAAAAAGAAGATGATTGTCACACTATTACGCTCCAAGTCATTTATTACCAAAAAAAAGGACCTTTGACAATGTTTTCAGGGTGTGTGTATGAGATGCGCTAAAACAAGAATGTAAATTCCTGTTGACTTTTAATCTGTTCCACAGTTCAGAAACAGAAGGGGCAAAGGAGGCTTTGCTCTGCTGTTTTGTTGTGAGTTGCGGTTTCTGCAGATTGGAGGGCATTATGCATTTTACTATTATTATTATTATTCCTTAATTTATTATTCCATTATAATTTCAGCAATCCACCCGCCTGCCTAGCAGCCGACCGTGTCGCTCCCTGTGTGGCTGTCAGTCATAGCTGCCACGATTTTGGCTCAGTCCAGATTCGGTAACAGACCTTGGTGCCTATCCGCATGGTGGAACAGTGTGCTTTAATAGGATGAGTCGCCTAGCAACCCCCCTTTACGCTGTGGTTTAAGGTCAGATTAGATGTTGGGGTGGGGTGGGGAAGGATTTCGGGGCTCTGTGTTGGCTGTGGGAAAAAAAAAAAAAAAATCAGCAAACGCATTCGACCGAATCCTCTGTTGTCTGGAACGGTGCGTATCCATTTCTTTCCGTGGATCGTGTTGCGTTCAGAGCGGGCTTTTTCAATGGCGCTCATTGAATAGCCGCCCCCTCGCCTGTGACTCGTGCCGGCCTCTAACCCTTCCTCCCCGTCATCCTCCTCTCAGGCTTTGAACCTGGCCTACAGCAGCATATTCGGGTTCTACCGGAACTTTGTGGGCCCACCGCACATCAAGGCCATGTGCCGGCTGCTGGGATACCAGGGCATCGCCGTGGTGATGGAGGAACTGCTGAAGGTCGTCAAGAGCCTGGTGAGAGCCTGACCTGTGTGACCTCTTGTTTTTGACAACGTCCTCTGACTGAACAATATTTCCAGTCGTGGAGCGTGTGGTTTGAGCAAAAGAAATAAAATAAAAAGAAGGCATTGGGTTTTTGTCCGCTGAAGTACCCGTTTGACCGATATAGCTTAGACCATTTATGTAAATGTGTAAATAACTGCTTAACTTGACTTGTATGTGTGTACAATTGGCTGAAGCATGGCTCTGACTGTGGTATAAGTAGACTATTGATTGAAGCATGGTTCCGACTGTGGTATCTGTGCTATTGACTGAGGCATGGCTCCTACTGTGGTATGTGTGGACTATTGACTGAAGCATGGCTTGGACTGTGGTATAAGTAGACTATTGATTGAAGCATGGTTCCGACTGTGGTATGAGTGGACTATTGACTGAAGCATGGCTCTGACTGGTATGTGTGTACTGTTGACTGAAGCATGGCTCTGACTGCTATATGAGTGGGCTATTGACTGAGGCATGGCTCCAAATGTGGTATGAGTGGACTATTGTCTGAAGCTTGCCTCTTCTGTTCTGCTCAGCTTCAGGGCACCATCATGCAATATGTCAAGACCCTGATGGAGGTGATGCCCAAAATCTGCCGCCTGCCCCGCCATGAATATGGCTCCCCAGGTAAGGGTGTCAGTGTGTGCCCCCGATGGGTCTGGTCAGCTTTAGAGCCCAGCTGCTTTAAAGGTCACTATGTCTCCCATGTGGGGGGAAAAAAAGACAGTTTTTGCTATATTGTTATCCTTATTGTTGCCATTCTTGGTGTGGATGGGCCTTTAGACTGCCGTCAAACCCTTATCCCTAGGGCCCTTATCTCTCTCCCAAAGGCCATGAGGCACAATTAGCTGTCCAATCTCGACCACAGTCCCTCGTCTGACCTCCCAACCTGGGATAGTGTGTTCCCAAACGATGTGCCTGCACTCACAACAGGGTACAGCCTTCGAAGAACTGATTAGCAGAAATGATTAGCAGTTGTTCTGTGACAAAGGGGTTTGTTTCTACTGTATGCTCCCGGTACATCAAAAGATCTCTGGAAAGCAAAATGCATTGTCCTACATGATTATTCAGTTCAACTATAATCATTGTAATTTGTTCTGTTAGTTGGTCACAGAATAGATTCACACACAATACAGCGACTCTGGACAGTTCTGGTAATTTGCCATGTATCTGCACCAGATGGCTTCAGAAATGATCATTCTTGGTCCAAACATTTTGTTTTTTAAAAATGGGGAATAAAATAAACAATGCATAAATAAATACTGTACCCATGTGCATAAAAGTAGGTGAGTAGAATATGCATTCTGTGGCTGTTAAATTGTGTCACTGGTGGATGTAACGCAGGCACTTGACTGGGATTTAAACCCGGTCTATTTTAATGCATTTCGAAACTTAAGTCTACTTTGTTTTCTGAATGATGAAAGGGCCAACAGTATGTAATTGTCTTTCCCTAAACCCTATGCAAGATGTGAGTTAATATAGCTAGTATATATCTGGACATTTACATCCAGTGTAGCATGAATGCTGAATATAAATGGTCACATGATACAGGGAGAGGTGGTATACATCTGGCTTTTGACCTGTACCAGGTTTGGCACCTCCCTCCCTCACACTCCTGTTTGGTGCCCCTGCAGGAATCCTGGAGTTCTTCCACCATCAGCTGAAGGACATTGTGGAGTATGCTGAGCTGAAGACTGTGTGCTTCCAAAACCTGCGGGAGGTGGGAAACGCCATGCTTTTCTGCCTGCTCAGTGAGCAGAGCCTGGTACGTACCACTGCCACGCCTCCTATGCCATAGACCAGACTGGCAACACGTCACCGTCATAGCCACGCCCCTTCTCGGCGGTAAAAATAATATTACAGGAATAGGATATTTTACCTAAATTAGCCATATCTTTTGACAACAAAATCCGATGTTTTTTTATTATATGTCCGATAATCTGAAAGTATTTGGATAATTTCCATACCAAATTGACATGTATACGATGACTAGTTTTTGAGAACAAGAGCATTTTGTTTATTCATCAAAGTGCATCAAAACACCCGGATTTGCCGGTCTGGTCTATTGGGTTCCCAAAATCGGTCCTCTTTTTTAGTTTTCTCACATTTGAAGTATTCATTAAGCCACAAAACAAAGATATAGGCCTATATTTCCTTTATTTGTTCTATTTTTTTTTATATTTAAAAAGTAATACAATTAAAAAAAAAAAGTAAAATAGGTCATTACAAACAGGAGAACTGGAGGTTCAGCATTTTTTCTGATTGGCAGTCCAGTCAAACCAACTTATTTCCATAAGAAACATGGTCTCCAAATGACCGATACCAAATCATCATCTATTTGGCAAAATATAAATTCACAATGAAGTGGTCTTTTTTTTTTTTAATGCATTACAAAAGACTGTGAGGTTCATCCTTGCACTGGAGCAGTGCCTTAAAAGGATGAATAGCCCAGCACTCGTGTTTGTTGGTTCTTACAACAATTTAAAACTGGGATCGGCAACTCATGGTTTTCAAGGGCAGAGAACTTGGTAGCATGAATAACGCGGGAGGATATAAAATTGATTTTGGATTTCAAGGCCAGAGTTGAAGCTTTTGTTTATGCTGGGTCTTGAAATTAAATGAGACTTTGACATTCAATTTATAGCATATTAGTGCCATCTGCTGTCAGCAAAACAGAACACAACTGAAAAGCCTTTTACCATTTCTTCCATGTGTATTCTGATTTTAAGTAATATAAAATCTATTATTTAAGCAATTTTGTTCAAATTAAATAAATATGTAAAATGTTGATTGTCCCAAAGATTTTCTATGCAGCAACCTGTGACTTATGAATTATGTGAACATGAAAAACATTGTTGAAGTACTTTGTGAATAAACTGCCCATTCTGGAGCAGTACTGTAGATTAACATCTCTTCTTTATTGTGGCAGCGCCCGATTGAAAAGAGCCATGTCTTTCATAGTAAAATGTCCTGCGCGAATTGCTTTGTTCCTTTCACGTAGGTGAACTAGATATGTTTACCTTCTGTTTTGAATGTCATCCATTTTGTGTGAATCATTGCTGTGCTGTGGAGGTAGTTTTGGAGGAAAGGATAAGTATGATGTAATTTTATTGTGATTGAAAGCCCAGTTAGATTCTATCTTTTTCTTCCTGTGTTTTCAATAAAGATTTCAATTCCTGGATACCCGCAACCTGCTAAATGTAATGTAACGCCCTCTGACATTTCAGGCCTTCTCATAAGGTCATTGTAACACAAATAGGCCATATGAGCCCCCCCCCCCCCCAATCCTTCAAAGCCAAACAGGCTGTGACGATCACAATTCACCTTATTTTGTGTATGGTGCTGACCTCATAGGTCCATACACACCATTTATCCTCTCTCTGGCTTTCTTCACAGTCCCAGGAAGAGGTGTGTGACCTGCTGCATGCTGCACCTTTCCAGAACATTCTACCCCGGGTCCATGTTAAAGGTAGGCTTGTCATGTGCCTGCAAGCGGCTGGTGAAGCATACCAGTGACTGAGCAAATGAGCCCTGTTTCAGGTTATTGGCATGACATTAAAAACAGAGGCAATTCAATTCAATAAAATGGCTGTCCAAATAATAAAAAAGAAACTATAGAAAGGGAGATAAATTAAGTGGGCAAGTTATAAAAGGACTGTACAGGTAGGGGATACATGATGACTGAGTGACTCTGTACTGGTGAGGTGTACATGGTGACTGAGTGACTCTGTACTGGTGAGGTGTACATGGTGACTGAGTGACTCTGTACTGGTGAGGTGTACATGGTGACTGAGTGACTGTACTGGTGAGGTGTACATGGTGACTGGGTGACTGTACTGGTGAGGTGTACATGGTGACTGAGTGACTCTGTACTGGTGAGGTGTACAGGGAGACTGAGTGACTTTGTACTGGTGAGGTGTACAGGGAGACTGAGTGACTCTACTGGTGAGGTGTACAGGGAGACTGAGTGACTCTGTACTGGTGAGGCGTACAGGGAGACTGAGTGACTCTGTACTGGTGAGGTGTACAGGGAGACTGAGTGACTGTACTGATGAGGCGTACAGGGAGACTGAGTGACTCTACTGGTGAGGTTTACATGGTGACTGAGTGACTCTGTGCTGGTGAGGCGTACAGGGAGACTGAGTGACTCTGTACTGGTG